>NW_028258558.1:0-300000 GCF_982586985.1 Callionymus lyra
AAAAAAAGGAACAAAAAATCAATGTTGGAGTTTTGAAGAGGTAAAAAAAAAAAAAAAAAAATTGTGGAGTTTTGAAGAGGTAAAAAAAAAAAAGTTGGAGTTTTGAAGAGGTAAAAAAAAAAAAAAAAGTTGGAGTTTTGAAGAGGTAAAAAAAGGAACAAAAAATCAATGTTGGAGTTTTGAAGAGGTAAAAAAAAAAAAAAAAAAAATTGTGGAGTTTTGAAGAGGTAAAAAAAAAAAAGTTGGAGTTTTGAAGAGGTAAAAAAAGGAACAAAAAATCAATGTTGGAGTTTTGAAGAGGTAAAAAAAAAAAAAAAAAAAGTTGGAGTTTTGAAGAGGTAAAAAAAATAAATAAAAAAATTTGTGGAGTTTTGAAGAGGTAAAAAAAAAAAAAAAAAAAGTTGGAGTTTTGAAGAGGTAAAAAAAATAAATAAAAAAATGTGTGGAGTTTTGAAGAGGTAAAAAAAAAAAAAAATTTAGGAGTTTTGAATAGGTAAAAAAAAAAAATGGAGTTTTGAAGAGGTAAAAAAAAAAAAAAAAAAAAAATTGAGTTTTGAAGAGGTAAAAAAAAAAAAAAATTGTGGAGTTTTGAAGAGGTAAAAAAAAAAAAAAAGTTGGAGTTTTGAAGAGGTAAAAAAAGGAACAAAAAATCAATGTTGGAGTTTTGAAGAGGTAAAAAAAAAAAAAAAAAATTTAGGAGTTTTTAATAGGTTAAAAAAAAAAATTGAGTTTTGAAGAGGTAAAAAAAAAAAAAAGTTGGAGTTTTGAAGAGGTAAAAAAAGAAACAAAAAATCAATGTTGGAGTTTTGAAGAGGTAAAAAAAAAAAAAAAAAAATTTAGGAGTTTTGAATAGGTAAAAAAAAAAAAAAAATTGTGGAGTTTTGAAGAGGTAAAAAAAAAAAAAAAAAATTGTGGAGTTTTGAAGAGGTAAAAAAAAAAAAAAAATTTAGGAGTTTTGAAGAGGTAAAAAAAAAAAAAATTGTGGAGTTTTGAAGAGGAAAAAAAAAAAAAAAAAAATTTAGGAGTTTTGAAGAGGTAAAAAAAAAAAAAAAAATTGAGTTTTGAAGAGGTAAAAAAAAAAAAAAAAAAATTGTGGAGTTTTGAAGAGGTAAAAAAAAAAAAAATTTAGGAGTTTTGAAGAGGTAAAAAAAAAAAAAAATTGTGGAGTTTTGAAGAGGAAAAAAAAAAAAAAAAAATTTAGGAGTTTTGAAGAGGTAAAAAAAAAAAAAAAAATTGAGTTTTGAAGAGGTAAAAAAAAAAAAAAAAGTTGGAGTTTTGAAGAGGTAAAAAAAGGAACAAAAAATCAATGTTGGAGTTTTGAAGAGGTAAAAAAAAAAAAAAAAAAAGTTGGAGTTTTGAAGAGGTAAAAAAAATAAATAAAAAAATGTGTGGAGTTTTGAAGAGGTAAAAAAAAAAAAAAAAATTGAGTTTTGAAGAGGTAAAAAAAAAAAAAAGTTGGAGTTTTGAAGAGGTAAAAAAAGGAACAAAAAATCAATGTTGGAGTTTTGAAGAGGTAAAAAAAAAAAAAAAAAAATTTAGGAGTTTTGAATAGGTAAAAAAAAAAATGGAGTTTTCAAGAGGTAAAAAAAAAATTAAAAAAAAATTAGGAGTTTTGAATAGGTAAAAAAAAAAATTGAGTTTTGAAGAGGTAAAAAAAAAAAAAAAAAAATTGAGTTTTGAAGAGGTAAAAAAAAAAAAAAGTTGGAGTTTTGAAGAGGTAAAAAAAGGAACAAAAAACCAATGTTGGAGTTTTGAAGAGGTAAAAAAAAAAAAAAGTTGGAGTTTTGAAGAGGTAAAAAAAGAAACAAAAAATCAATGTTGGAGTTTTGAAGAGGTAAAAAAAAAAAAAAAAAATTGTGGAGTTTTGAAGAGGTAAAAAAAAAAAAAAAATTTAGGAGTTTTGAAGAGGTAAAAAAAAAAAAAAATGTGGAGTTTTGAAGAGGAAAAAAAAAAAAAAAAAAAATTTAGGAGTTTTGAAGAGGTAAAAAAAAAAAAAAAAAATTGAGTTTTGAAGAGGTAAAAAAAAAAAAAAAAGTTGGAGTTTTGAAGAGGTAAAAAAAGGAACAAAAAATCAATGTTGGAGTTTTGAAGAGGTAAAAAAAAAAAAAAAAAAAATTGTGGAGTTTTGAAGAGGTAAAAAAAAAAAAGTTGGAGTTTTGAAGAGGTAAAAAAAGGAACAAAAAATCAATGTTGGAGTTTTGAAGAGGTAAAAAAAAAAAAAAAAAAAGTTGGAGTTTTGAAGAGGTAAAAAAAATAAATAAAAAAATTTGTGGAGTTTTGAAGAGGTAAAAAAAAAAAAAAAAAAAGTTGGAGTTTTGAAGAGGTAAAAAAAATAAATAAAAAAATGTGTGTGGAGTTTTGAAGAGGTAAAAAAAAAAAAAAATTTAGGAGTTTTGAATAGGTAAAAAAAAAAAATGGAGTTTTGAAGAGGTAAAAAAAAAAAAAAAAGTTGGAGTTTTGAAGAGGTAAAAAAAGGAACAAAAAATCAATGTTGGAGTTTTGAAGAGGTAAAAAAAAAAAAAAAAAAATTTAGGAGTTTTTAATAGGTTAAAAAAAAAAATTGAGTTTTGAAGAGGTAAAAAAAAAAAAAAGTTGGAGTTTTGAAGAGGTAAAAAAAGAAACAAAAAATCAATGTTGGAGTTTTGAAGAGGTAAAAAAAAAAAAAAAAAAAATTTAGGAGTTTTGAATAGGTAAAAAAAAAAAAAAAAATTGTGGAGTTTTGAAGAGGTAAAAAAAAAAAAAAAAAATTGTGGAGTTTTGAAGAGGTAAAAAAAAAAAAAATTTAGGAGTTTTGAAGAGGTAAAAAAAAAAAAAATTGTGGAGTTTTGAAGAGGAAAAAAAAAAAAAAAAAAATTTAGGAGTTTTGAAGAGGTAAAAAAAAAAAAAAATTGAGTTTTGAAGAGGTAAAAAAAAAAAAAAAAGTTGGAGTTTTGAAGAGGTAAAAAAAGGAACAAAAAATCAATGTTGGAGTTTTGAAGAGGTAAAAAAAAAAAAAAAAAAATTGTGGAGTTTTGAAGAGGTAAAAAAAAAAAAGTTGGAGTTTTGAAGAGGTAAAAAAAGGAACAAAAAATCAATGTTGGAGTTTTGAAGAGGTAAAAAAAAAAAAAAAAAAAGTTGGAGTTTTGAAGAGGTAAAAAAAATAAATAAAAAAATTTGTTGAGTTTTGAAGAGGTAAAAAAAAAAAAAAATTTAGGAGTTTTGAATAGGTAAAAAAAAAAAATGGAGTTTTGAAGAGGTAAAAAAAAAAAAAAAAAAAAAATTGAGTTTTGAAGAGGTAAAAAAAAAAAAAAATTGTGGAGTTTTGAAGAGGTAAAAAAAAAAAAAAAAGTTGGAGTTTTGAAGAGGTAAAAAAAGGAACAAAAAATCAATGTTGGAGTTTTGAAGAGGTAAAAAAAAAAAAAAATTGTGGAGTTTTGAAGAGGTAAAAAAAAAAAAAAAAGTTGGAGTTTTGAAGAGGTAAAAAAAGGAACAAAAAATCAATGTTGGAGTTTTGAAGAGGTAAAAAAAAGAAAAAAAAAATTTAGGAGTTTTTAATAGGTAAAAAAAAAAAAATTGAGTTTTGAAGAGGTAAAAAAAAAAAAAAAAAATTTGAGTTTTGAAGAGGTAAAAAAAAAAAAAAGTTGGAGTTTTGAAGAGGTAAAAAAAGGAACAAAAAATCAATGTTGGAGTTTTGAAGAGGTAAAAAAAAAAAAAAAAAAAGTTGAGTTTTGAAGAGGTAAAAAAAAAAAAAAATTGTGGAGTTTTGAAGAGGTAAAAAAAAAAAAAAAAGTTGGAGTTTTGAAGAGGTAAAAAAAGGAACAAAAAATCAATGTTGGAGTTTTGAAGAGGTAAAAAAAAAAAAAAAAAAATTTAGGAGTTTTTAATAGGTAAAAAAAAAAAATTGAGTTTTGAAGAGGTAAAAAAAAAAAAAAAAAATTTGAGTTTTGAAGAGGTAAAAAAAAAAAAAAGTTGGAGTTTTGAAGAGGTAAAAAAAGGAACAAAAAATCAATGTTGGAGTTTTGAAGAGGTAAAAAAAAAAAAAAAAAAAGTTGGAGTTTTGAAGAGGTAAAAAAAATAAATAAATAAATTTGTGGAGTTTTGAAGAGGTAAAAAAAAAAAAAAAAAAAGTTGGAGTTTTGAAGAGGTAAAAAAAATAAATAAAAAAATGTGTGGAGTTTTGAAGAGGTAAAAAAAAAAAAAAAAAATTGAGTTTTGAAGAGGTAAAAAAAAAAAAAAAGTTGGAGTTTTGAAGAGGTAAAAAAGGAACAAAAATCAATGTTGGAGTTTTGAAGAGGTAAAAAAAAAAATAAAAAAAATTTAGGAGTTTTGAATAGGTAAAAAAAAAAAATGGAGTTTTCAAGAGGTAAAAAAAAAAATAAAAAAAAAATTAGGAGTTTTGAATAGGTAAAAAAAAAAAATTGAGTTTTGAAGAGGTAAAAAAAAAAAAAAAAAAATTGAGTTTTGAAGAGGTAAAAAAAAAAAAAAGTTGGAGTTTTGAAGAGGTAAAAAAAGGAACAAAAAACCAATGTTGGAGTTTTGAAGAGGTAAAAAAAAAAAAAAGTTGGAGTTTTGAAGAGGTAAAAAAAGAAACAAAAAATCAATGTTGGAGTTTTGAAGAGGTAAAAAAAAAAAAAAAAAAAGTTGGAGTTTTGAAGAGGTAAAAAAAATAAATAAAAAAATTTGTGGAGTTTTGAAGAGGTAAAAAAAAAAAAAAAAAAAGTTGGAGTTTTGAAGAGGTAAAAAAAATAAATAAAAAAATGTGTGGAGTTTTGAAGAGGTAAAAAAAAAAAAAATTTAGGAGTTTTGAATAGGTAAAAAAAAAAAATGGAGTTTTGAAGAGGTAAAAAAAAAAAAAAATTGTGGAGTTTTGAAGAGGTAAAAAAAAAAAAAAAAGTTGGAGTTTTGAAGAGGTAAAAAAAGGAACAAAAAATCAATGTTGGAGTTTTGAAAAGGTAAAAAAAAAAAAAAAAAAATTTAGGAGTTTTTAATAGGTTAAAAAAAAAAATTGAGTTTTGAAGAGGTAAAAAAAAAAAAAAGTTGGAGTTTTGAAGAGGTAAAAAAAGAAACAAAAAATCAATGTTGGAGTTTTGAAGAGGTAAAAAAAAAAAAAAAAAAAATTTAGGAGTTTTGAATAGGTAAAAAAAAAAAAAAAAATTGTGGAGTTTTGAAGAGGTAAAAAAAAAAAAAAAAAATTGTGGAGTTTTGAAGAGGTAAAAAAAAAAAAAATTTAGGAGTTTTGAAGAGGTAAAAAAAAAAAAAATTGTGGAGTTTTGAAGAGGAAAAAAAAAAAAAAAAAAATTTAGGAGTTTTGAAGAGGTAAAAAAAAAAAAAAAAAATTGAGTTTTGAAGAGGTAAAAAAAAAAAAAAAGTTGGAGTTTTGAAGAGGTAAAAAAAGGAACAAAAAATCAATGTTGGAGTTTTGAAGAGGTAAAAAAAAAAAAAAAAAAATTGTGGAGTTTTGAAGAGGTAAAAAAAAAAAAGTTGGAGTTTTGAAGAGGTAAAAAAAGGAACAAAAAATCAATGTTGGAGTTTTGAAGAGGTAAAAAAAAAAAAAAAAAAAGTTGGAGTTTTGAAGAGGTAAAAAAAATAAATAAAAAAATTTGTTGAGTTTTGAAGAGGTAAAAAAAAAAAAAAATTTAGGAGTTTTGAATAGGTAAAAAAAAAAAATGGAGTTTTGAAGAGGTAAAAAAAAAAAAAAAAAAAAAATTGAGTTTTGAAGAGGTAAAAAAAAAAAAAAATTGTGGAGTTTTGAAGAGGTAAAAAAAAAAAAAAAAAGTTGGAGTTTTGAAGAGGTAAAAAAAGGAACAAAAAATCAATGTTGGAGTTTTGAAGAGGTAAAAAAAAAAAAAAATTGTGGAGTTTTGAAGAGGTAAAAAAAAAAAAAAAAGTTGGAGTTTTGAAGAGGTAAAAAAAGGAACAAAAAATCAATGTTGGAGTTTTGAAGAGGTAAAAAAAAAAAAAAAAAAATTTAGGAGTTTTTAATAGGTAAAAAAAAAAAAATTGAGTTTTGAAGAGGTAAAAAAAAAAAAAAAAAATTTGAGTTTTGAAGAGGTAAAAAAAAAAAAAAGTTGGAGTTTTGAAGAGGTAAAAAAAGGAACAAAAAATCAATGTTGGAGTTTTGAAGAGGTAAAAAAAAAAAAAAAAAAAGTTGAGTTTTGAAGAGGTAAAAAAAAAAAAAAATTGTGGAGTTTTGAAGAGGTAAAAAAAAAAAAAAAAAGTTGGAGTTTTGAAGAGGTAAAAAAAGGAACAAAAAATCAATGTTGGAGTTTTGAAGAGGTAAAAAAAAAAAAAAAAAAATTTAGGAGTTTTTAATAGGTAAAAAAAAAAAATTGAGTTTTGAAGAGGTAAAAAAAAAAAAAAAAAATTTGAGTTTTGAAGAGGTAAAAAAAAAAAAAAGTTGGAGTTTTGAAGAGGTAAAAAAAGGAACAAAAAATCAATGTTGGAGTTTTGAAGAGGTAAAAAAAAAAAAAAAAAAAGTTGGAGTTTTGAAGAGGTAAAAAAAATAAATAAATAAATTTGTGGAGTTTTGAAGAGGTAAAAAAAAAAAAAAAAAAAGTTGGAGTTTTGAAGAGGTAAAAAAAATAAATAAAAAAATGTGTGGAGTTTTGAAGAGGTAAAAAAAAAAAAAAAAAATTGAGTTTTGAAGAGGTAAAAAAAAAAAAAAGTTGGAGTTTTGAAGAGGTAAAAAAAGGAACAAAAAATCAATGTTGGAGTTTTGAAGAGGTAAAAAAAAAAAAAAAAAAATTTAGGAGTTTTGAATAGGTAAAAAAAAAAAATGGAGTTTTCAAGAGGTAAAAAAAAAAATAAAAAAAAAATTAGGAGTTTTGAATAGGTAAAAAAAAAAAATTGAGTTTTGAAGAGGTAAAAAAAATAAATAAATAAATTGAGTTTTGAAGAGGTAAAAAAAAAAAAAAGTTGGAGTTTTGAAGAGGTAAAAAAAGAAACAAAAAATCAATGTTGGAGTTTTGAAGAGGTAAAAAAAAAAAAAAAAAAATTTAGGAGTTTTGAATAGGTAAAAAAAAAAAAAAAATTGTGGAGTTTTGAAGAGGTAAAAAAAAAAAAAAAAAATTGTGGAGTTTTGAAGAGGTAAAAAAAAAAAAAAATTTAGGAGTTTTGAAGAGGTAAAAAAAAAAAAATTGTGGAGTTTTGAAGAGGAAAAAAAAAAAAAAAAAATTGTGGAGTTTTGAAGAGGTAAAAAAAAAAAAAAAAAATTGAGTTTTGAAGAGGTAAAAAAAAAAAAAAAAGTTGGAGTTTTGAAGAGGTAAAAAAAGGAACAAAAAATCAATGTTGGAGTTTTGAAGAGGTAAAAAAAAAAAAAAAAAAATTGTGGAGTTTTGAAGAGGTAAAAAAAAAAAAGTTGGAGTTTTGAAGAGGTAAAAAAAGGAACAAAAAATCAATGTTGGAGTTTTGAAGAGGTAAAAAAAAAAAAAAAAAAAGTTGGAGTTTTGAAGAGGTAAAAAAAATAAATAAAAAAATTTGTGGAGTTTTGAAGAGGTAAAAAAAAAAAAAAAAAAAGTTGGAGTTTTGAAGAGGTAAAAAAAATAAATAAAAAAATGTGTGGAGTTTTGAAGAGGTAAAAAAAAAAAAAATTTAGGAGTTTTGAATAGGTAAAAAAAAAAAATGGAGTTTTGAAGAGGTAAAAAAAAAAAAAAAAAAAAAATTGAGTTTTGAAGAGGTAAAAAAAAAAAAAAAGTTGGAGTTTTGAAGAGGTAAAAAAAGGAACAAAAAATCAATGTTGGAGTTTTGAAGAGGTAAAAAAAAAAAAAAAAAAATTTAGGAGTTTTTAATAGGTTAAAAAAAAAAATTGAGTTTTGAAGAGGTAAAAAAAAAAAAAAGTTGGAGTTTTGAAGAGGTAAAAAAAGAAACAAAAAATCAATGTTGGAGTTTTGAAGAGGTAAAAAAAAAAAAAAAAAATTTAGGAGTTTTGAATAGGTAAAAAAAAAAAAAAAAATTGTGGAGTTTTGAAGAGGTAAAAAAAAAAAAAAAAATTGTGGAGTTTTGAAGAGGTAAAAAAAAAAAAAAATTTAGGAGTTTTGAAGAGGTAAAAAAAAAAAAAAATTGTGGAGTTTTGAAGAGGAAAAAAAAAAAAAAAAAATTTAGGAGTTTTGAAGAGGTAAAAAAAAAAAAAAAAATTGAGTTTTGAAGAGGTAAAAAAAAAAAAAAAAGTTGGAGTTTTGAAGAGGTAAAAAAAGGAACAAAAAATCAATGTTGGAGTTTTGAAGAGGTAAAAAAAAAAAAAAAAAAATTGTGGAGTTTTGAAGAGGTAAAAAAAAAAAGTTGGAGTTTTGAAGAGGTAAAAAAAGGAACAAAAAATCAATGTTGGAGTTTTGAAGAGGTAAAAAAAAAAAAAAAAAAAGTTGGAGTTTTGAAGAGGTAAAAAAAATAAATAAAAAAATTTGTGGAGTTTTGAAGAGGTAAAAAAAAAAAAAAAATTTAGGAGTTTTGAATAGGTAAAAAAAAAAATGGAGTTTTGAAGAGGTAAAAAAAAAAAAAAAAAAAAAATTGAGTTTTGAAGAGGTAAAAAAAAAAAAAAATTGTGGAGTTTTGAAGAGGTAAAAAAAAAAAAAAAGTTGGAGTTTTGAAGAGGTAAAAAAAGGAACAAAAAATCAATGTTGGAGTTTTGAAGAGGTAAAAAAAAAAAAAAAAAAATTTAGGATTTTTTAATAGGTAAAAAAAAAAAATTGAGTTTTGAAGAGGTAAAAAAAAAAAAAAAAGTTGGAGTTTTGAAGAGGTAAAAAAAATAAATAAAAAAATGTGTGGAGTTTTGAAGAGGTAAAAAAAAAAAAAAATTTAGGAGTTTTGAATAGGTAAAAAAAAAAAAATGGAGTTTTGAAGAGGTAAAAAAAAAAAAAAAAAAAAATTGAGTTTTGAAGAGGTAAAAAAAAAAAAAAATTGTGGAGTTTTGAAGAGGTAAAAAAAAAAAAAAAAGTTGGAGTTTTGAAGAGGTAAAAAAAGGAACAAAAAATCAATGTTGGAGTTTTGAAGAGGTAAAAAAAAAAAAAAAAAAATTTAGGAGTTTTTAATAGGTAAAAAAAAAAAATTGAGTTTTGAAGAGGTAAAAAAAAAAAAAAAAAATTTGAGTTTTGAAGAGGTAAAAAAAAAAAGAAGTTGGAGTTTTGAAGAGGTAAAAAAAGGAACAAAAAATCAATGTTGGAGTTTTGAAGAGGTAAAAAAAAAAAAAAAAAAAGTTGGAGTTTTGAAGAGGTAAAAAAAATAAATAAATAAATTTGTGGAGTTTTGAAGAGGTAAAAAAAAAAAAAAAAAAAGTTGGAGTTTTGAAGAGGTAAAAAAAAAAAAAAAGTTGGAGTTTTGAAGAGGTAAAAAAAGGAACAAAAAATCAATCTTGGAGTTTTGAAGAGGTAAAAAAAAAAAAAAAAAAATTTAGGAGTTTTGAATAGGTAAAAAAAAAAAAAAAAATTGTGGAGTTTTGAAGAGGTAAAAAAAAAAAAAAAAAATTGTGGAGTTTTGAAGAGGTAAAAAAAAAAAAAAAATTTAGGAGTTTTGAAGAGGTAAAACAAAAAAAAAAAATTGTGGAGTTTTGAAGAGGTAAAAAAAAAAAAAAAAAAAAATTTAGGAGTTTTGAAGAGGTAAAAAAAAATTAAAAAAATTGAGTTTTGAAGAGGTAAAAAAAAAAAAAAAAGTTGGAGTTTTGAAGAGGTAAAAAAAGGAACAAAAAATCAATGTTGGAGTTTTGAAGAGGTAAAAAAAAAAAAAAAAAATTGTGGAGTTTTGAAGAGGTAAAAAAAAAAAAAAAGTTAGGAGTTTTGAAGAGGTAAAAAAAAAAAAAAAAGTTGGAGTTTTGAAGAGGTAAAAAAAGGAACAAAAAATCAATGTTGGAGTTTTGAAGAGGTAAAAAAAAAAAAAAAAGTTGGAGTTTTGAAGAGGTAAAAAAAGGAACAAAAAATCAATGTTGGAGTTTTGAAGAGGTAAAAAAAAAAAAAAAAAAATGTGGAGTTTTGAAGAGGTAAAAAAAAAAAAATTGAGTTTTGAAGAGGTAAAAAAAGCAACAAAAAATCAATGTTGGAGTTTTGAAGAGGTAAAAAAATAAAAAAAAAATTTAGGAGTTTTGAATAGGTAAAAAAAAAATAAAAAAATTGGAGTTTTGAAGAGGTAAAAAAAAAAAAAAAATTGAGTTTTGAAGAGGTAAAAAAAGGAACAAAAATCAATGTTGGAGTTTTGAAGAGGTAAAAAAAAAAAAAATTGAGTTTTGAAGAGGTAAAAAAAAAAAAAAGAAATTGTGGAGTTTTGAAGAGGTAAAAAAAAAAAAAAAAGTTGGAGTTTTCAAGAGGTAAAAAAAGGAACAAAAAATCAATGTTGGAGTTTTGAAGAGGTAAAAAAAAAAAAAAAAAAGTTGGAGTTTTGAAGAGGTAAAAAAAATAAATAAAAAAATTTGTGGAGTTTTGAAGAGGTAAAAAAAGGAACAAAAAATTTAGGAGTTTTGAATAGGTAAAAAAAAAAAAATTAATTGTGGAGTTTTGAAGAGGTAAAAAAAAAAAATAAAAAAAAGTTGGAGTTTTGAAGAGGTAAAAAAAAAAAAAAAATGAGTTTTGAAGAGGTAAAAAAAAAAAAAAGTTGGAGTTTTGAAGAGGTAAAAAAAGGAACAAAAAATCAATGTTGGAGTTTTGAAGAGGTAAAAAAAAAATAAAAAAAAATAGGAGTTTTGAATAGGTAAAAAAAAAAAAAAATTGTGGAGTTTTGAAGAGGTAAAAAAAAAAAAAAAATTGTGGAGTTTTGAAGAGGTAAAAAAAAATAAAAAATTTAGGAGTTTTGAAGAGGTAAAAAAAAAAAAAATTGTGGAGTTTTGAAGAGGTAAAAAAAAAAAAAAAAAAATTTAGGAGTTTTGAAGAGGTAAAAAAAAATAAAAAAAATTGAGTTTTGAAGAGGTAAAAAAAAAAAAAAAAGTTGGAGTTTTGAAGAGGTAAAAAAAGGAACAAAAAATCAATGTTGGAGTTTTGAAGAGGTAAAAAAAAAAAAAAAAAATTTAGGAGTTTTGAATAGGTAAAAAAAAAAAAAAAAAAATTGGAGTTTTGAAGAGGTAAAAATAAAAAAAAAAATTGAGTTTTGAAGAGGTAAAAAAAGGAACAAAAAATCAATGTTGGAGTTTTGAAGAGGTAAAAAAAAAAAATTGAGTTTTGAAGAGGTAAAAAAAAAAAAAAGAAATTGTGGAGTTTTGAAGAGGTAAAAAAAAAAAAAAAGTTGGAGTTTTGAAGAGGTAAAAAAAGGAACAAAAAATCAATGTTGGAGTTTTGAAGAGGTAAAAAAAAAAAAAAAAAAAATTTAGGAGTTTTTAATAGGTAAAAAAAAAAATTGAGTTTTGAAGAGGTAAAAAAAAAAAAAAAAATTTGAGTTTTGAAGAGGTAAAAAAAAAAAAAAGTTGGAGTTTTGAAGAGGTAAAAAAGGAACAAAAAATCAATGTTGGAGTTTTGAAGAGGTAAAAAAAAAAAAAAAAAAAGTTGGAGTTTTGAAGAGGTAAAAAAAATAAATAAAAAAATTTGTGGAGTTTTGAAGAGGTAAAAAAAAAAAAAAAAAAGTTGGAGTTTTGAAGAGGTAAAAAAAAAAAATAAAAAAATGTGTGGAGTTTTGAAGAGGTAAAAAAAAAAAAAAAAATTGAGTTTTGAAGAGGTAAAAAAAGGAACAAAAAATCAATGTTGGAGTTTTGAAGAGGTAAAAAAAAAAAAAAAAAAAGTTGGAGTTTTGAAGAGGTAAAAAAAAAAAAAAAAAATGAGTTTTGAAGAGGTAAAAAAAAAAAAAAGTTGGAGTTTTGAAGAGGTAAAAAAAGGAACAAAAAATCAATGTTGGAGTTTTGAAGAGGTAAAAAAAAATAAAAAAAATTTAGGAGTTTTGAATAGGTAAAAAAAAAAAAAAAAATTGTGGAGTTTTGAAGAGGTAAAAAAAAAATAAAAAATTGTGGAGTTTTGAAGAGGTAAAAAAAATAAAAAATTTAGGAGTTTTGAAGAGGTAAAAAAAAAAAAAAATTGTGGAGTTTTGAAGAGGTAAAAAAAAATTAAAAAAATTGAGTTTTGAAGAGGTAAAAAAAAAAAAAAAAAGTTGGAGTTTTGAAGAGGTAAAAAAAGGAACAAAAAATCAATGTTGGAGTTTTGAAGAGGTAAAAAAAAAAAAAAAAAAAATTGTGGAGTTTTGAAGAGGTAAAAAAAAAAAAAAAGTTAGGAGTTTTGAAGAGGTAAAAAAAAAAAAAAAAAGTTGGAGTTTTGAAGAGGTAAAAAAAGGAACAAAAAATCAATGTTGGAGTTTTGAAGAGGTAAAAAAAAAAAAAAAAAATGTGGAGTTTTGAAGAGGTAAAAAAAAAAAAAAAATTTAGGAGTTTTGAAGAGGTAAAAAAAAAAAAAAAAAATTAGGAGTTTTGAAGAGGTAAAAAAAAAAAAAAAAAAGTTGGAGTTTTGAAGAGGTAAAAAAAAAAAATAAAAAAAATTGTGGAGTTTTGAAGAGGAAAAAAAAAATAAAAAAAATTTAGGAGTTTTGAAAAGGAAAAAAAAGGAACAAAAAATCAATGTTGGAGTTTTGAAGAGGTAAAAAAAAAAAAAAAGTTGGAGTTTTGAAGAGGTAAAAAAAGGAACAAAAAATCAATGTTGGAGTTTTGAAGAGGTAAAAAAAAAAAAAAAAAATATAGGAGTTTTTAATAGGTAAAAAAAAAAAATTGAGTTTTGAAGAGGTAAAAAAAAAAAAAAAAAATTTGAGTTTTGAAGAGGTAAAAAAAAAAAAAAGTTGGAGTTTTGAAGAGGTAAAAAAAGGAACAAAAAATCAATGTTGGAGTTTTGAAGAGGTAAAAAAAAAAAAAAAAAAAGTTGGAGTTTTGAAGAGGTAAAAAAAATAAATAAATAAATTTGTGGAGTTTTGAAGAGGTAAAAAAAAAAAAAAAAAAGTTGGAGTTTTGAAGAGGTAAAAAAAATAAATAAAAAAATGTGTGGAGTTTTGAAGAGGTAAAAAAAAAAAAAAAATTGAGTTTTGAAGAGGTAAAAAAAAAAAAAAGTTGGAGTTTTGAAGAGGTAAAAAAAGGAACAAAAAATCAATGTTGGAGTTTTGAAGAGGTAAAAAAAAAAAAAAAAGTTGGAGTTTTGAAGAGGTAAAAAAAAAAAAAAAAAAAGAGTTTTGAAGAGGTAAAAAAAAAAAAAAGTTGGAGTTTTGAAGAGGTAAAAAAAGGAACAAAAAATCAATGTTGGAGTTTTGAAGAGGTAAAAAAAAAAAAAAAAAAATGTGGAGTTTTGAAGAGGTAAAAAAAAAAAAAAATTTAGGAGTTTTGAAGAGGTAAAAAAAAAAAAAAATTGGAGTTTTGAAGAGGTAAAAACAAAAAAAAAAAATTGAGTTTTGAAGAGCTAAAAAAAAAAAAAAAATTGTGGAGTTTTGAAGAGGTAAAAAAAAAAATTGAGTTTTGAAGAGGTAAAAAAAAAAAAAAATTTTGGAGTTTTGAAGAGGTAAAAAAAGCAACAAAAAATCAATGTTGGAGTTTTGAAGAGGTAAAAAAAAAAAAAAAAATTTAGGAGTTTTGAATAGGTAAAAAAAAAAAAAAAAAATTGGAGTTTTGAAGAGGTAAAAAAAAAAAAAAAAAATTGAGTTTTGAAGAGGTAAAAAAAGGAACAAAAAATCAATGTTGGAGTTTTGAAGAGGTAAAAAAAAAAAATTGAGTTTTGAAGAGGTAAAAAAAAAAAAAAAAAAATTGTGGAGTTTTGAAGAGGTAAAAAAAGGAACAAAAAATCAATGTTGGAGTTTTGAAGAGGTAAAAAAAAAAAAAAAATTGTGGAGTTTTGAAGAGGTAAAAAAAAAAATAAAAAATTGTGGAGTTTTGAAGAGGTAAAAAAAAAAAAAAAATTGTGGAGTTTTGAAGAGGTAAAAAAAATAAAAAATTTAGGAGTTTTGAAGAGGTAAAAAAAAAAAAATTGTGGAGTTTTGAAGAGGTAAAAAAAAAAAAAAAAAAAATTTAGGAGTTTTGAAGAGGTAAAAAAAAATAAAAAAAATTGAGTTTTGAAGAGGTAAAAAAAAAAAAAAAAGTTGGAGTTTTGAAGAGGTAAAAAAAGGAACAAAAATCAATGTTGGAGTTTTGAAGAGGTAAAAAAAAAAAAAAAAAATTTAGGAGTTTTGAATAGGTAAAAAAAAAAAAAAAAAATTGGAGTTTTGAAGAGGTAAAAATAAAAAAAAAAATTGAGTTTTGAAGAGGTAAAAAAAGGAACAAAAAATCAATGTTGGAGTTTTGAAGAGGTAAAAAAAAAAAAATTGAGTTTTGAAGAGGTAAAAAAAAAAAAAAAGAAATTGTGGAGTTTTGAAGAGGTAAAAAAAAAAAAAAAAGTTGGAGTTTTGAAGAGGTAAAAAAAGGAACAAAAAATCAATGTTGGAGTTTTGAAGAGGTAAAAAAAAAAAAAAAAAAATTTAGGAGTTTTTAATAGGTAAAAAAAAAAAATTGAGTTTTGAAGAGGTAAAAAAAAAAAAAAAAAATTTGAGTTTTGAAGAGGTAAAAAAAAAAAAAAGTTGGAGTTTTGAAGAGGTAAAAAAAGGAACAAAAAATCAATGTTGGAGTTTTGAAGAGGTAAAAAAAAAAAAAAAAAAAGTTGGAGTTTTGAAGAGGTAAAAAAAATAAATAAAAAAATTTGTGGAGTTTTGAAGAGGTAAAAAAAAAAAAAAAAAAGTTGGAGTTTTGAAGAGGTAAAAAAAAAAATAAAAAAATGTGTGGAGTTTTGAAGAGGTAAAAAAAAAAAAAAATTGAGTTTTGAAGAGGTAAAAAAAGGAACAAAAAATCAATGTTGGAGTTTTGAAGAGGTAAAAAAAAAAAAAAAAAAAGTTGGAGTTTTGAAGAGGTAAAAAAAAAAAAAAAAAAATGAGTTTTGAAGAGGTAAAAAAAAAAAAAAGTTGGAGTTTTGAAGAGGTAAAAAAAGGAACAAAAAATCAATGTTGGAGTTTTGAAGAGGTAAAAAAAAAATAAAAAAAATTTAGGAGTTTTGAATAGGTAAAAAAAAAAAAAAAAATTGTGGAGTTTTGAAGAGGTAAAAAAAAAATAAAAAATTGTGGAGTTTTGAAGAGGTAAAAAAAAATAAAAAATTTAGGAGTTTTGAAGAGGTAAAAAAAAAAAAAAATTGTGGAGTTTTGAAGAGGTAAAAAAAAATTAAAAAAATTGAGTTTTGAAGAGGTAAAAAAAAAAAAAAAAGTTGGAGTTTTGAAGAGGTAAAAAAAGGAACAAAAAATCAATGTTGGAGTTTTGAAGAGGTAAAAAAAAAAAAAAAAAATTGTGGAGTTTTGAAGAGGTAAAAAAAAAAAAAAGTTAGGAGTTTTGAAGAGGTAAAAAAAAAAAAAAAAGTTGGAGTTTTGAAGAGGTAAAAAAAGGAACAAAAAATCAATGTTGGAGTTTTGAAGAGGTAAAAAAAAAAAAAAAAAAATGTGGAGTTTTGAAGAGGTAAAAAAAAAAAAAAAATTTAGGAGTTTTGAAGAGGTAAAAAAAAAAAAAAAAAATTAGGAGTTTTGAAGAGGTAAAAAAAAAAAAAAAAAAAGTTGGAGTTTTGAAGAGGTAAAAAAAAAAAATAAAAAAAATTGTGGAGTTTTGAAGAGGAAAAAAAAAATAAAAAAAATTTAGGAGTTTTGAAAAGGAAAAAAAAGGAACAAAAAATCAATGTTGGAGTTTTGAAGAGGTAAAAAAAAAAAAAAAGTTGGAGTTTTGAAGAGGTAAAAAAAGGAACAAAAAATCAATGTTGGAGTTTTGAAGAGGTAAAAAAAAAAAAAAAAAATATAGGAGTTTTTAATAGGTAAAAAAAAAAAAATTGAGTTTTGAAGAGGTAAAAAAAAAAAAAAAAAATTTGAGTTTTGAAGAGGTAAAAAAAAAAAAAAGTTGGAGTTTTGAAGAGGTAAAAAAAGGAACAAAAAATCAATGTTGGAGTTTTGAAGAGGTAAAAAAAAAAAAAAAAAAAAGTTGGAGTTTTGAAGAGGTAAAAAAAATAAATAAATAAATTTGTGGAGTTTTGAAGAGGTAAAAAAAAAAAAAAAAAAAGTTGGAGTTTTGAAGAGGTAAAAAAATAAATAAAAAAATGTGTGGAGTTTTGAAGAGGTAAAAAAAAAAAAAAAATTGAGTTTTGAAGAGGTAAAAAAAAAAAAAAGTTGGAGTTTTGAAGAGGTAAAAAAAGGAACAAAAAATCAATGTTGGAGTTTTGAAGAGGTAAAAAAAAAAAAAAAAGTTGGAGTTTTGAAGAGGTAAAAAAAAAAAAAAAAAAGAGTTTTGAAGAGGTAAAAAAAAAAAAAAGTTGGAGTTTTGAAGAGGTAAAAAAAGGAACAAAAAATCAATGTTGGAGTTTTGAAGAGGTAAAAAAAAAAAAAAAAAAATGTGGAGTTTTGAAGAGGTAAAAAAAAAAAAAAAATTTAGGAGTTTTGAAGAGGTAAAAAAAAAAAAAAATTGGAGTTTTGAAGAGGTAAAAACAAAAAAAAAAAAAAATTGAGTTTTGAAGAGCTAAAAAAAAAAAAAAAATTGTGGAGTTTTGAAGAGGTAAAAAAAAAAAATTGAGTTTTGAAGAGGTAAAAAAAAAAAAAAATTTTGGAGTTTTGAAGAGGTAAAAAAAGCAACAAAAAATCAATGTTGGAGTTTTGAAGAGGTAAAAAAAAAAAAAAAAAATTTAGGAGTTTTGAATAGGTAAAAAAAAAAAAAAAAAAATTGGAGTTTTGAAGAGGTAAAAAAAAAAAAAAAATTGAGTTTTGAAGAGGTAAAAAAAGGAACAAAAAATCAATGTTGGAGTTTTGAAGAGGTAAAAAAAAAAAAATTGAGTTTTGAAGAGGTAAAAAAAAAAAAAAAAAAATTGTGGAGTTTTGAAGAGGTAAAAAAAGGAACAAAAAATCAATGTTGGAGTTTTGAAGAGGTAAAAAAAAAAAAAAAATTGTGGAGTTTTGAAGAGGTAAAAAAAAAAATAAAAAATTGTGGAGTTTTGAAGAGGTAAAAAAAAAAAAATTTAGGAGTTTTGAAGAGGTAAAAAAAAAAAAAAAATTGTGGAGTTTTGAAGAGGTAAAAAAAAAAAAAAAAAAATTAGGAGTTTTGAAGAGGTAAAAAAAAATAAAAAAAAATAGAGTTTTGAAGAGGTAAAAAAAAAAAAAAAAGTTGGAGTTTTGAAGAGGTAAAAAAAGGAACAAAAAATCAATGTTGGAGTTTTGAAGAGGTAAAAAAAAAAAAAAAAAAATTGTGGAGTTTTGAAGAGGTAAAAAAAAAAAAAAAAGTTAGGAGTTTTGAAGAGGTAAAAAAAAAAAAAAAAGTTGGAGTTTTGAAGAGGTAAAAAAAGGAACAAAAAATCAATGTTGGAGTTTTGAAGAGGTAAAAAAAAAAAAAAAAAAAGTTGGAGTTTTGAAGAGGTAAAAAAAATAAATAAAAAAAATTGTGGAGTTTTGAAGAGGTAAAAAAAAAAAAAAAAAAAGTTGGAGTTTTGAAGAGGTAAAAAAAATAAATAAAAAAATGTGGAGTTTTGAAGAGGTAAAAAAAAAAAAAAATTTAGGAGTTTTGAATAGGTAAAAAAAAAAAATGGAGTTTTGAAGAGGTAAAAAAAAAAAAAAAAAAAAAATTGAGTTTTGAAGAGGTAAAAAAAAAAAAAAATTGTTGAGTTTTGAAGAGGTAAAAAAAAAAAAAAAAGTTGGAGTTTTGAAGAGGTAAAAAAAGGAACAAAAAATCAATGTTGGAGTTTTGAAGAGGTAAAAAAAAAAAAAAAAATTTAGGAGTTTTTAATAGGTAAAAAAAAAAAATTGAGTTTTGAAGAGGTAAAAAAAAAAAAAAAAAATTTGAGTTTTGAAGAGGTAAAAAAAAAAAAAAGTTGGAGTTTTGAAGAGGTAAAAAAAGGAACAAAAAATCAATGTTGGAGTTTTGAAGAGGTAAAAAAAAAAAAAAAAAAAGTTGGAGTTTTGAAGAGGTAAAAAAAATAAATAAATAAATTTGTGGAGTTTTGAAGAGGTAAAAAAAAAAAAAAAAAAAAGTTGGAGTTTTGAAGAGGTAAAAAAAAAAAAAAGTTGGAGTTTTGAAGAGGTAAAAAAAGGAACAAAAAATCAATGTTGGAGTTTTGAAGAGGTAAAAAAAAAAAAAAAAAAAATTTAGGAGTTTTGAATAGGTAAAAAAAAAAAATGGAGTTTTGAAGAGGTAAAAAAAAAATTAAAAAAAAATTGAGTTTTGAAGAGGTAAAAAAAAAAAAAAGTTGGAGTTTTGAAGAGGTAAAAAAAGGAACAAAAAATCAATGTTGGAGTTTTGAAGAGGTAAAAAAAAAAAAAAAAAAATTTAGGAGTTTTGAATAGGTAAAAAAAAAAAATTGAGTTTTGAAGAGGTAAAAAAAAAAAAAAAAAAATTGAGTTTTGAAGAGGTAAAAAAAAAAAAAAGTTGGAGTTTTGAAGAGGTAAAAAAAGGAACAAAAAACCAATGTTGGAGTTTTGAAGAGGTAAAAAAAAAAAAAAAAATGAGTTTTGAAGAGGTAAAAAAAGGAACAAAAAATCAATGTTGGAGTTTTGAAGAGGTAAAAAAAAAAAAAAAAAATTTAGGAGTTTTGAATAGGTAAAAAAAAAAAAAAAAAATTGTGGAGTTTTGAAGAGGTAAAAAAAAAAAAAAAAATTGTGGAGTTTTGAAGAGGTAAAAAAAAAAAAAAAAGTTGGAGTTTTCAAGAGGTAAAAAAAGGAACAAAAAATCAATGTTGGAGTTTTGAAGAGGTAAAAAAAAAAAAAAAAAAATTTAGGAGTTTTTAATAGGTAAAAAAAAAAAAATTGAGTTTTGAAGAGGTAAAAAAAAAAAAAAAAAATGAGTTTTGAAGAGGTAAAAAAAAAAAAAAGTTGGAGTTTTGAAGAGGTAAAAAAAGGAACAAAAAATCAATGTTGGAGTTTTGAAGAGGTAAAAAAAAAAAAAAAAAAAATTTGTGGAGTTTTGAAGAGGTAAAAAAAAAAAAAAAAAAAGTTGGAGTTTTGAAGAGGTAAAAAAAAAAAATAAAAAAATGTGTGGAGTTTTGAAGAGGTAAAAAAAAAAAAAAATTGAGTTTTGAAGAGGTAAAAAAAGGAACAAAAAATCAATGTTGGAGTTTTGAAGAGGTAAAAAAAAAAAAAAAAAATTTAGGAGTTTTGAATAGGTAAAAAAAAAAAAATTAATTGTGGAGTTTTGAAGAGGTAAAAAAAATAATAAAAAAAAGTTGGAGTTTTGAAGAGGTAAAAAAAAAAAAAAAATGAGTTTTGAAGAGGTAAAAAAAAAAAAAAGTTGGAGTTTTGAAGAGGTAAAAAAAGGAACAAAAAATCAATGTTGGAGTTTTGAAGAGGTAAAAAAAAAATAAAAAAAATTAGGAGTTTTGAATAGGTAAAAAAAAAAAAAAATTGTGGAGTTTTGAAGAGGTAAAAAAAAAATAAAAAATTGTGGAGTTTTGAAGAGGTAAAAAAAAATAAAAAATTTAGGAGTTTTGAAGAGGTAAAAAAAAAAAAAAATTGTGGAGTTTTGAAGAGGTAAAAAAAAAAAAAAAAAAAATTTAGGAGTTTTGAAGAGGTAAAAAAAGGAACAAAAAATCAATGTTGGAGTTTTGAAGAGGTAAAAAAAAAAAAAAAAAAATTAGGAGTTTTGAATAGGTAAAAAAAAAAAAAAAAAAATTGGAGTTTTGAAGAGGTAAAAAAAAAAAAAAAAATTGAGTTTTGAAGAGGTAAAAAAAGGAACAAAAAATCAATGTTGGAGTTTTGAAGAGGTAAAAAAAAAAAATTGAGTTTTGAAGAGGTAAAAAAAAAAAAAAAGAAATTGTGGAGTTTTGAAGAGGTAAAAAAAAAAAAAAAAGTTGGAGTTTTGAAGAGGTAAAAAAAGGAACAAAAAATCAATGTTGGAGTTTTGAAGAGGTAAAAAAAAAAAAAAAAAATTTAGGAGTTTTTAATAGGTAAAAAAAAAAAAATTGAGTTTTGAAGAGGTAAAAAAAAAAAAAAAAAATTTGAGTTTTGAAGAGGTAAAAAAAAAAAAAAGTTGGAGTTTTGAAGAGGTAAAAAAAGGAACAAAAAATCAATGTTGGAGTTTTGAAGAGGTAAAAAAAAAAAAAAAAAAAGTTGGAGTTTTGAAGAGGTAAAAAAAATAAATAAAAAAATTTGTGGAGTTTTGAAGAGGTAAAAAAAAAAAAAAAAAAGTTGGAGTTTTGAAGAGGTAAAAAAAAAAAATAAAAAAATGTGTGGAGTTTTGAAGAGGTAAAAAAAAAAAAAAAATTGAGTTTTGAAGAGGTAAAAAAAGGAACAAAAAATCAATGTTGGAGTTTTGAAGAGGTAAAAAAAAAAAAAAAAAAATTTAGGAGTTTTGAATAGGTAAAAAAAAAAAAATTAATTGTGGAGTTTTGAAGAGGTAAAAAAAAAAATAAAAAAAAGTTGGAGTTTTGAAGAGGTAAAAAAAAAAAAAAAAAAAGAGTTTTGAAGAGGTAAAAAAAAAAAAAAGTTGGAGTTTTGAAGAGGTAAAAAAAGGAACAAAAAATCAATGTTGGAGTTTTGAAGAGGTAAAAAAAAAATAAAAAAAATTTAGGAGTTTTGAATAGGTAAAAAAAAAAAAAAAATTGTGGAGTTTTGAAGAGGTAAAAAAAAATAAAAAATTTAGGAGTTTTGAAGAGGTAAAAAAAAAAAAAATTGTGGAGTTTTGAAGAGGTAAAAAAAAATAAAAAAAATTGAGTTTTGAAGAGGTAAAAAAAAAAAAAAAAGTTGGAGTTTTGAAGAGGTAAAAAAAATATATTTCTTTTAATGTTGGAGTTTTGAAGAGGTAAAAAAAAGAAATAAATCTTTTAATTTTGGAGTTTTGAAGAGGTAAAAAAAAGTTTTAAAAAAATGTTGGAGTTTTGAAGAGGTAAAAAAAAAATGTTGGGCTTTTGAAGAGGTAAAAACAAAAATAATAATAACATTGGAGTTTTGAAGAGGTAAAAAAGAAATAATTATTTTAATGTTGGAGTTTTGAAGAGGTAAAAAAAAATAATAATAATGTTGGAGTTTTGAAGAGGTAAAAAAAAAAAAATGTTGGAGTTTTGAAGAGGTAAAAAAAAAAATGTTGGAGTTTTGAAGAGGTAGAAAAGAAAGAATTCTTTTCATGTTTTAGTTTTGAAGAGGTAAAAAAGAAAGAATTATTTTAATGTTGGAGTTTTGAAGAGGTAAAAAAAAAAAAATTAATGTTGGAGTTTTGAAGAGGTAAAAAAAAAAATGTTGGAGTTTTGAAGAGGTAAAAAAAAAGAAATTAATGTTGGAGTTTTGAAGAGGTAAAAAAAAAAGATTTCTTTTAATGTTGGAGTTTTGAAGAGGTAAAAAAAGAAATAAATCTTTTAATTTTGGAGTTTTGAAGAGGTAAAAAAAAAAAAAAAAAATTGAGTTTTGAAGAGGTAAAAAAAGGAACACAAAATCAATGTTGGAGTTTTGAAGAGGTAAAAAAAAAAAAAAAAAATTTAGGAGTTTTGAATAGGTAAAAAAAAAAAAAAAGAGTTTTGAAGAGGTAAAAAAAAAAAAAAAAAAAAATTGAGTTTTGAAGAGGTAAAAAAAAAATTTAAAAAAAAATTAGGAGTTTTGAATAGGTAAAAAAAAAAAATTGAGTTTTGAAGAGGTAAAAAAAGGAACAAAAAATCAATGTTGGAGTTTTGAAGAGGTAAAAAAAAAAAAAAAAAAATTTAGGAGTTTTGAATAGGTAAAACAAAAAAAATTGAGTTTTGAAGAGGTAAAAAAAAAAAAAAAAAAAAAATTGAGTTTTGAAGAGGTAAAAAAAAAATAAAAAAAAAAATTAGGAGTTTTGAATAGGTAAAAAAAAAAAATTGAGTTTTGAAGAGGTAAAAAAAAAAAAAAGTTGGAGTTTTGAAGAGGTAAAAAAAGGAACAAAAAATCAATGTTGGAGTTTTGAAGAGGTAAAAAAAAAAAAAAAAGTTGGAGTTTTGAAGAGGTAAAAAAAAAAAAAAAAAAATAGAGTTTTGAAGAGGTAAAAAAAAAAAAAAAGTTGGAGTTTTGAAGAGGTAAAAAAAGGAACAAAAAATCAATGTTGGAGTTTTGAAGAGGTAAAAAAAAAAAAAAAAAAATTGTGGAGTTTTGAAGAGGTAAAAAAAAAAAGAAAAGTTAGGAGTTTTGAAGAGGTAAAAAAAAAAAAAAAAGTTGGAGTTTTGAAGAGGTAAAAAAAGGAACAAAAAATCAATGTTGGAGTTTTGAAGAGGTAAAAAAAAAAAAAAAAAAAATGTGGAGTTTTGAAGAGGTAAAAAAAAAAAAAAATTGAGGAGTTTTGAAGAGGTAAAAACAAAAAAAAAATTGGAGTTTTGAAGAGGTAAAAAAAAAAAAAAAAAATTGAGTTTTGAAGAGCTAAAAAAAAAAAAAATTGTGGAGTTTTGAAGAGGTAAAAAAAAAAAAATGAGTTTTGAAGAGGTAAAAAAAAAAAAAAATTTTGGAGTTTTGAAGAGGTAAAAAAAGCAACAAAAAATCAATGTTGGAGTTTTGAAGAGGTAAAAAAAAAAAAAAAAATTTAGGAGTTTTGAAGAGGTAAAAAAAAAAAAAAAAAATTGAGTTTTGAAGAGGTAAAAAAAGGAACAAAAAATCAATGTTGGAGTTTTGAAGAGGTAAAAAAAAAAAATTGAGTTTTGAAGAGGTAAAAAAAAATAAAAAAAAATTGAGTTTTGAAGAGCTAAAAAAAGGAACAAAAAATCAATGTTGGAGTTTTGAAGAGGTAAAAAATAAATAAATAAATTTAGGAGTTTTGAATAGGTAAAAAAAAAAAAAAAAAATTGTGGAGTTTTGAAGAGGTAAAAAAAAAAAATTGAGTTTTGAAGAGGTAAAAAAAAAAAAAAAAAAATTTAGGAGTTTTGAAGAGGTAAAAAAAAATAAAAAAAATAGAGTTTTGAAGAGGTAAAAAAAAAAAAAAAAGTTGGAGTTTTGAAGAGGTAAAAAAAGGAACAAAAAATCAATGTTGGAGTTTTGAAGAGGTAAAAAAAAAAAAAAAAAAATTGTGGAGTTTTGAAGAGGTAAAAAAAAAAAAAAAAGTTAGGAGTTTTGAAGAGGTAAAAAAAAAAAAAAAAGTTGGAGTTTTGAAGAGGTAAAAAAAGGAACAAAAAATCAATGTTGGAGTTTTGAAGAGGTAAAAAAAAAAAAAAAAAAATGTGGAGTTTTGAAGAGGTAAAAAAAAAAAAAAAATTTAGGAGTTTTGAATAGGTAAAACAAAAAAAATTGAGTTTTGAAGAGGTAAAAAAAAAAAAAAAAAAAAATTGAGTTTTGAAGAGGTAAAAAAAAAAAAAAAAATAAAATTAGGAGTTTTGAATAGGTAAAAAAAAAAAATTGAGTTTTGAAGAGGTAAAAAAAAAAAAAAGTTGGAGTTTTGAAGAGGTAAAAAAAGGAACAAAAAATCAATGTTGGAGTTTTGAAGAGGTAAAAAAAAAAAAAAAGTTGGAGTTTTGAAGAGGTAAAAAAAAAAAAAAAAAAGAGTTTTGAAGAGGTAAAAAAAAAAAAAGTTGGAGTTTTGAAGAGGTAAAAAAAGGAACAAAAAATCAATGTTGGAGTTTTGAAGAGGTAAAAAAAAAAAAAAAAAAATTTAGGAGTTTTGAATAGGTAAAAAAAAAAAAAATTGTGGAGTTTTGAAGAGGTAAAAAAAAAAAAAAAAAATTGTGGAGTTTTGAAGAGGTAAAAAAAAAAAAAAATTTAGGAGTTTTGAAGAGGTAAAAAAAAAAAAAAAATTGTGGAGTTTTGAAGAGGTAAAAAAAAAAAAAAAAAAATTTAGGAGTTTTGAAGAGGTAAAAAAAAATAAAAAAAATTGAGTTTTGAAGAGGTAAAAAAAAAAAAAAAGTTGGAGTTTTGAAGAGGTAAAAAAAGGAACAAAAAATCAATGTTGGAGTTTTGAAGAGGTAAAAAAAAAAAAAAAAAATTGTGGAGTTTTGAAGAGGTAAAAAAAAAAAAAAAAGTTAGGAGTTTTGAAGAGGTAAAAAAAAAAAAAAAAGTTGGAGTTTTGAAGAGGTAAAAAAAGGAACAAAAAATCAATGTTGGAGTTTTGAAGAGGTAAAAAAAAAAAAAAAAAAATGTGGAGTTTTGAAGAGGTAAAAAAAAAAAAAAAATTGAGTTTTGAAGAGCTAAAAAAAAAAAAAAAAATTGAGTTTTGAAGAGCTAAAAAAAAAAAAAAATTGTGGAGTTTTGAAGAGGTAAAAAAAAAAAAAAATGTTGGAGTTTTGAAGAGGTAAAAAAAGGAACAAAAAATCAATGTTGGAGTTTTGAAGAGCTAAAAAAAAAAAAAAAATTGAGTTTTGAAGAGCTAAAAAAAAAAAAAATTGTGGAGTTTTGAAGAGGTAAAAAAAAAAAAAAATGTTGGAGTTTTGAAGAGGTAAAAAAAGCAACAAAAAATCAATGTTGGAGTTTTGAAGAGGTAAAAAAAAAAAAAAAAATTTAGGAGTTTTGAATAGGTAAAAAAAAAAAAAAAAAATTTGAGTTTTGAAGAGGTAAAAAAAAAAAAAAAATTGAGTTTTGAAGAGGTAAAAAAAGGAACAAAAAATCAATGTTGGAGTTTTGAAGAGGTAAAAAAAAAAAAAAAAAATTGAGTTTTGAAGAGCTAAAAAAAAAAAAAAATTGTGGAGTTTTGAAGAGGTAAAAAAAAAAAATTGAGTTTTGAAGAGGTAAAAAAAAAAAAAAATTTTGGAGTTTTGAAGAGGTAAAAAAAGCAACAAAAAATCAATGTTGGAGTTTTGAAGAGGTAAAAAAAAATAAAAAAATTTAGGAGTTTTGAAGAGGTAAAAAAAAAAAAAAAAATTGAGTTTTGAAGAGGTAAAAAAAGGAACAAAAAATCAATGTTGGAGTTTTGAAGAGGTAAAAAAAAAAAATTGAGTTTTGAAGAGGTAAAAAAAAATAAAAAAAAATTGAGTTTTGAAGAGCTAAAAAAAGGAACAAAAAATCAATGTTGGAGTTTTGAAGAGGTAAAAAATAAATAAATAAATTTAGGAGTTTTGAATAGGTAAAAAAAAAAAAAAAAAATTGTGGAGTTTTGAAGAGGTAAAAAAAATAAAAAAAAATTTTAGGAGTTTTGAAGAGGAAAAAAAAATAAAAAAAATTTGGGAGTTTTGAAGAGGTAAAAAAAGGAACAAAAAATCAATGTTGGAGTTTTGAAGAGGTAAAAAAAAAATAAAAAAAATTAGGAGTTTTGAATAGGTAAAAAAAAAAAAAAATTGTGGAGTTTTGAAGAGGTAAAAAAAAAAAAAAAAAATTGTGGAGTTTTGAAGAGGTAAAAAAAAAAAAAAAATTTAGGAGTTTTGAAGAGGTAAAAAAAAAAAAAAATTGTGGAGTTTTGAAGAGGTAAAAAAAAAAAAAAAAAAAATTTAGGAGTTTTGAAGAGGTAAAAAAAGGAACAAAAAATCAATGTTGGAGTTTTGAAGAGGTAAAAAAAAAAAAAAAAAAATTAGGAGTTTTGAATAGGTAAAAAAAAAAAAAAAAAAATTGGAGTTTTGAAGAGGTAAAAAAAAAAAAAAAAATTGAGTTTTGAAGAGGTAAAAAAAGGAACAAAAAATCAATGTTGGAGTTTTGAAGAGGTAAAAAAAAAAAATTGAGTTTTGAAGAGGTAAAAAAAAAAAAAAAGAAATTGTGGAGTTTTGAAGAGGTAAAAAAAAAAAAAAAAGTTGGAGTTTTGAAGAGGTAAAAAAAGGAACAAAAAATCAATGTTGGAGTTTTGAAGAGGTAAAAAAAAAAAAAAAAAAATTTAGGAGTTTTTAATAGGTAAAAAAAAAAAAATTGAGTTTTGAAGAGGTAAAAAAAAAAAAAAAAAATTTGAGTTTTGAAGAGGTAAAAAAAAAAAAAAGTTGGAGTTTTGAAGAGGTAAAAAAAGGAACAAAAAATCAATGTTGGAGTTTTGAAGAGGTAAAAAAAAAAAAAAAAAAAGTTGGAGTTTTGAAGAGGTAAAAAAAATAAATAAAAAAATTTGTGGAGTTTTGAAGAGGTAAAAAAAAAAAAAAAAAAAGTTGGAGTTTTGAAGAGGTAAAAAAAAAAAATAAAAAAATGTGTGGAGTTTTGAAGAGGTAAAAAAAAAAAAAAAATTGAGTTTTGAAGAGGTAAAAAAAGGAACAAAAAATCAATGTTGGAGTTTTGAAGAGGTAAAAAAAAAAAAAAAAAAAATTTAGGAGTTTTGAATAGGTAAAAAAAAAAAAATTAATTGTGGAGTTTTGAAGAGGTAAAAAAAAAAATAAAAAAAAGTTGGAGTTTTGAAGAGGTAAAAAAAAAAAAAAAAAAAGAGTTTTGAAGAGGTAAAAAAAAAAAAAAGTTGGAGTTTTGAAGAGGTAAAAAAAGGAACAAAAAATCAATGTTGGAGTTTTGAAGAGGTAAAAAAAAAATAAAAAAAATTTAGGAGTTTTGAATAGGTAAAAAAAAAAAAAAAAATTGTGGAGTTTTGAAGAGGTAAAAAAAAATAAAAAATTTAGGAGTTTTGAAGAGGTAAAAAAAAAAAAAATTGTGGAGTTTTGAAGAGGTAAAAAAAAATAAAAAAAATTGAGTTTTGAAGAGGTAAAAAAAAAAAAAAAAGTTGGAGTTTTGAAGAGGTAAAAAAAATATATTTCTTTTAATGTTGGAGTTTTGAAGAGGTAAAAAAAAGAAATAAATCTTTTAATTTTGGAGTTTTGAAGAGGTAAAAAAAAGTTTTAAAAAAATGTTGGAGTTTTGAAGAGGTAAAAAAAAAATGTTGGGCTTTTGAAGAGGTAAAAACAAAAATAATAATAACATTGGAGTTTTGAAGAGGTAAAAAAGAAATAATTATTTTAATGTTGGAGTTTTGAAGAGGTAAAAAAAAATAATAATAATGTTGGAGTTTTGAAGAGGTAAAAAAAAAAAAAATGTTGGAGTTTTGAAGAGGTAAAAAAAAAAATGTTGGAGTTTTGAAGAGGTAGAAAAGAAAGAATTCTTTTCATGTTTTAGTTTTGAAGAGGTAAAAAAGAAAGAATTATTTTAATGTTGGAGTTTTGAAGAGGTAAAAAAAAAAAAATTAATGTTGGAGTTTTGAAGAGGTAAAAAAAAAAATGTTGGAGTTTTGAAGAGGTAAAAAAAAAGAAATTAATGTTGGAGTTTTGAAGAGGTAAAAAAAAAAGATTTCTTTTAATGTTGGAGTTTTGAAGAGGTAAAAAAAGAAATAAATCTTTTAATTTTGGAGTTTTGAAGAGGTAAAAAAAAAAAAAAAAAATTGAGTTTTGAAGAGGTAAAAAAAGGAACACAAAATCAATGTTGGAGTTTTGAAGAGGTAAAAAAAAAAAAAAAAAATTTAGGAGTTTTGAATAGGTAAAAAAAAAAAAAAAGAGTTTTGAAGAGGTAAAAAAAAAAAAAAAAAAAAATTGAGTTTTGAAGAGGTAAAAAAAAAATTTAAAAAAAAATTAGGAGTTTTGAATAGGTAAAAAAAAAAAATTGAGTTTTGAAGAGGTAAAAAAAGGAACAAAAAATCAATGTTGGAGTTTTGAAGAGGTAAAAAAAAAAAAAAAAAAATTTAGGAGTTTTGAATAGGTAAAACAAAAAAAATTGAGTTTTGAAGAGGTAAAAAAAAAAAAAAAAAAAAAATTGAGTTTTGAAGAGGTAAAAAAAAAAAAAAAAAAAAAAATTAGGAGTTTTGAATAGGTAAAAAAAAAAAATTGAGTTTTGAAGAGGTAAAAAAAAAAAAAAGTTGGAGTTTTGAAGAGGTAAAAAAAGGAACAAAAAATCAATGTTGGAGTTTTGAAGAGGTAAAAAAAAAAAAAAAAGTTGGAGTTTTGAAGAGGTAAAAAAAAAAAAAAAAAAATAGAGTTTTGAAGAGGTAAAAAAAAAAAAAAAGTTGGAGTTTTGAAGAGGTAAAAAAAGGAACAAAAAATCAATGTTGGAGTTTTGAAGAGGTAAAAAAAAAAAAAAAAAAATTGTGGAGTTTTGAAGAGGTAAAAAAAAAAAGAAAAGTTAGGAGTTTTGAAGAGGTAAAAAAAAAAAAAAAAGTTGGAGTTTTGAAGAGGTAAAAAAAGGAACAAAAAATCAATGTTGGAGTTTTGAAGAGGTAAAAAAAAAAAAAAAAAAAATGTGGAGTTTTGAAGAGGTAAAAAAAAAAAAAAATTGAGGAGTTTTGAAGAGGTAAAAACAAAAAAAAAATTGGAGTTTTGAAGAGGTAAAAAAAAAAAAAAAAAATTGAGTTTTGAAGAGCTAAAAAAAAAAAAAATTGTGGAGTTTTGAAGAGGTAAAAAAAAAAAATTGAGTTTTGAAGAGGTAAAAAAAAAAAAAAATTTTGGAGTTTTGAAGAGGTAAAAAAAGCAACAAAAAATCAATGTTGGAGTTTTGAAGAGGTAAAAAAAAAAAAAAAAATTTAGGAGTTTTGAAGAGGTAAAAAAAAAAAAAAAAAATTGAGTTTTGAAGAGGTAAAAAAAGGAACAAAAAATCAATGTTGGAGTTTTGAAGAGGTAAAAAAAAAAAATTGAGTTTTGAAGAGGTAAAAAAAAATAAAAAAAAATTGAGTTTTGAAGAGCTAAAAAAAGGAACAAAAAATCAATGTTGGAGTTTTGAAGAGGTAAAAAATAAATAAATAAATTTAGGAGTTTTGAATAGGTAAAAAAAAAAAAAAAAAATTGTGGAGTTTTGAAGAGGTAAAAAAAAAAAATTGAGTTTTGAAGAGGTAAAAAAAAAAAAAAAAAAATTTAGGAGTTTTGAAGAGGTAAAAAAAAATAAAAAAAATAGAGTTTTGAAGAGGTAAAAAAAAAAAAAAAAGTTGGAGTTTTGAAGAGGTAAAAAAAGGAACAAAAAATCAATGTTGGAGTTTTGAAGAGGTAAAAAAAAAAAAAAAAAAATTGTGGAGTTTTGAAGAGGTAAAAAAAAAAAAAAAAGTTAGGAGTTTTGAAGAGGTAAAAAAAAAAAAAAAAGTTGGAGTTTTGAAGAGGTAAAAAAAGGAACAAAAAATCAATGTTGGAGTTTTGAAGAGGTAAAAAAAAAAAAAAAAAAAATGTGGAGTTTTGAAGAGGTAAAAAAAAAAAAAAAATTTAGGAGTTTTGAATAGGTAAAACAAAAAAAATTGAGTTTTGAAGAGGTAAAAAAAAAAAAAAAAAAAAATTGAGTTTTGAAGAGGTAAAAAAAAAAAAAAAAATAAAATTAGGAGTTTTGAATAGGTAAAAAAAAAAAATTGAGTTTTGAAGAGGTAAAAAAAAAAAAAAGTTGGAGTTTTGAAGAGGTAAAAAAAGGAACAAAAAATCAATGTTGGAGTTTTGAAGAGGTAAAAAAAAAAAAAAAAGTTGGAGTTTTGAAGAGGTAAAAAAAAAAAAAAAAAAAGAGTTTTGAAGAGGTAAAAAAAAAAAAAGTTGGAGTTTTGAAGAGGTAAAAAAAGGAACAAAAAATCAATGTTGGAGTTTTGAAGAGGTAAAAAAAAAAAAAAAAAAATTTAGGAGTTTTGAATAGGTAAAAAAAAAAAAAATTGTGGAGTTTTGAAGAGGTAAAAAAAAAAAAAAAAAATTGTGGAGTTTTGAAGAGGTAAAAAAAAAAAAAAATTTAGGAGTTTTGAAGAGGTAAAAAAAAAAAAAAATTGTGGAGTTTTGAAGAGGTAAAAAAAAAAAAAAAAAAATTTAGGAGTTTTGAAGAGGTAAAAAAAAATAAAAAAAATTGAGTTTTGAAGAGGTAAAAAAAAAAAAAAAGTTGGAGTTTTGAAGAGGTAAAAAAAGGAACAAAAAATCAATGTTGGAGTTTTGAAGAGGTAAAAAAAAAAAAAAAAAAATTGTGGAGTTTTGAAGAGGTAAAAAAAAAAAAAAAAGTTAGGAGTTTTGAAGAGGTAAAAAAAAAAAAAAAAGTTGGAGTTTTGAAGAGGTAAAAAAAGGAACAAAAAATCAATGTTGGAGTTTTGAAGAGGTAAAAAAAAAAAAAAAAAAATGTGGAGTTTTGAAGAGGTAAAAAAAAAAAAAAAATTGAGTTTTGAAGAGCTAAAAAAAAAAAAAAAAATTGAGTTTTGAAGAGCTAAAAAAAAAAAAAAATTGTGGAGTTTTGAAGAGGTAAAAAAAAAAAAAAATGTTGGAGTTTTGAAGAGGTAAAAAAAGGAACAAAAAATCAATGTTGGAGTTTTGAAGAGCTAAAAAAAAAAAAAAAAATTGAGTTTTGAAGAGCTAAAAAAAAAAAAAATTGTGGAGTTTTGAAGAGGTAAAAAAAAAAAAAAATGTTGGAGTTTTGAAGAGGTAAAAAAAGCAACAAAAAATCAATGTTGGAGTTTTGAAGAGGTAAAAAAAAAAAAAAAAATTTAGGAGTTTTGAATAGGTAAAAAAAAAAAAAAAAAATTGGAGTTTTGAAGAGGTAAAAAAAAAAAAAAAATTGAGTTTTGAAGAGGTAAAAAAAGGAACAAAAAATCAATGTTGGAGTTTTGAAGAGGTAAAAAAAAAAAAAAAAAATTGAGTTTTGAAGAGCTAAAAAAAAAAAAAAATTGTGGAGTTTTGAAGAGGTAAAAAAAAAAAATTGAGTTTTGAAGAGGTAAAAAAAAAAAAAAATTTTGGACTTTTGAAGAGGTAAAAAAAGCAACAAAAAATCAATGTTGGAGTTTTGAAGAGGTAAAAAAAAATAAAAAAATTTAGGAGTTTTGAAGAGGTAAAAAAAAAAAAAAAAATTGAGTTTTGAAGAGGTAAAAAAAGGAACAAAAAATCAATGTTGGAGTTTTGAAGAGGTAAAAAAAAAAAATTGAGTTTTGAAGAGGTAAAAAAAAATAAAAAAAAATTGAGTTTTGAAGAGCTAAAAAAAGGAACAAAAAATCAATGTTGGAGTTTTGAAGAGGTAAAAAATAAATAAATAAATTTAGGAGTTTTGAATAGGTAAAAAAAAAAAAAAAAAATTGTGGAGTTTTGAAGAGGTAAAAAAAATAAAAAAAAATTTTAGGAGTTTTGAAGAGGAAAAAAAAATAAAAAAAATTTGGGAGTTTTGAAGAGGTAAAAAAAGGAACAAAAAATCAATGTTGGAGTTTTGAAGAGGTAAAAAAAAATTAAAAAAAATTAGGAGTTTTGAATAGGTAAAAAAAAAAAAAAATTGTGGAGTTTTGAAGAGGTAAAAAAAAAATAAAAAATTGTGGAGTTTTGAAGAGGTAAAAAAAAATAAAAAATTTAGGAGTTTTGAAGAGGTAAAAAAAAAAAAAAATTGTGGAGTTTTGAAGAGGTAAAAAAAAAAAAAAAAAAAATTTAGGAGTTTTGAAGAGGTAAAAAAAGGAACAAAAAATCAATGTTGGAGTTTTGAAGAGGTAAAAAAAAAAAAAAAAAAATTAGGAGTTTTGAATAGGTAAAAAAAAAAAAAAAAAAATTGGAGTTTTGAAGAGGTAAAAAAAAAAAAAAAAATTGAGTTTTGAAGAGGTAAAAAAAGGAACAAAAAATCAATGTTGGAGTTTTGAAGAGGTAAAAAAAAAAAATTGAGTTTTGAAGAGGTAAAAAAAAAAAAAAAGAAATTGTGGAGTTTTGAAGAGGTAAAAAAAAAAAAAAAGTTGGAGTTTTGAAGAGGTAAAAAAAGGAACAAAAAATCAATGTTGGAGTTTTGAAGAGGTAAAAAAAAAAAAAAAAAAATTTAGGAGTTTTTAATAGGTAAAAAAAAAAAAATTGAGTTTTGAAGAGGTAAAAAAAAAAAAAAAAAATTTGAGTTTTGAAGAGGTAAAAAAAAAAAAAAGTTGGAGTTTTGAAGAGGTAAAAAAAGGAACAAAAAATCAATGTTGGAGTTTTGAAGAGGTAAAAAAAAAAAAAAAAAAAGTTGGAGTTTTGAAGAGGTAAAAAAAATAAATAAAAAAATTTGTGGAGTTTTGAAGAGGTAAAAAAAAAAAAAAAAAAAGTTGGAGTTTTGAAGAGGTAAAAAAAAAAAATAAAAAAATGTGTGGAGTTTTGAAGAGGTAAAAAAAAAAAAAAAATTGAGTTTTGAAGAGGTAAAAAAAGGAACAAAAAATCAATGTTGGAGTTTTGAAGAGGTAAAAAAAAAAAAAAAAAAATTTAGGAGTTTTGAATAGGTAAAAAAAAAAAAATTAATTGTGGAGTTTTGAAGAGGTAAAAAAAAAAATAAAAAAAAGTTGGAGTTTTGAAGAGGTAAAAAAAAAAAAAAAAAAAGAGTTTTGAAGAGGTAAAAAAAAAAAAAAGTTGGAGTTTTGAAGAGGTAAAAAAAGGAACAAAAAATCAATGTTGGAGTTTTGAAGAGGTAAAAAAAAAATAAAAAAAATTTAGGAGTTTTGAATAGGTAAAAAAAAAAAAAAAAATTGTGGAGTTTTGAAGAGGTAAAAAAAAATAAAAAATTTAGGAGTTTTGAAGAGGTAAAAAAAAAAAAAATTGTGGAGTTTTGAAGAGGTAAAAAAAAATAAAAAAAATTGAGTTTTGAAGAGGTAAAAAAAAAAAAAAAAGTTGGAGTTTTGAAGAGGTAAAAAAAATATATTTCTTTTAATGTTGGAGTTTTGAAGAGGTAAAAAAAAGAAATAAATCTTTTAATTTTGGAGTTTTGAAGAGGTAAAAAAAAGTTTTAAAAAAATGTTGGAGTTTTGAAGAGGTAAAAAAAAAATGTTGGGCTTTTGAAGAGGTAAAAACAAAAATAATAATAACATTGGAGTTTTGAAGAGGTAAAAAAGAAATAATTATTTTAATGTTGGAGTTTTGAAGAGGTAAAAAAAAATAATAATAATGTTGGAGTTTTGAAGAGGTAAAAAAAAAAAAAATGTTGGAGTTTTGAAGAGGTAAAAAAAAAAATGTTGGAGTTTTGAAGAGGTAGAAAAGAAAGAATTCTTTTCATGTTTTAGTTTTGAAGAGGTAAAAAAGAAAGAATTATTTTAATGTTGGAGTTTTGAAGAGGTAAAAAAAAAAAAATTAATGTTGGAGTTTTGAAGAGGTAAAAAAAAAAATGTTGGAGTTTTGAAGAGGTAAAAAAAAAGAAATTAATGTTGGAGTTTTGAAGAGGTAAAAAAAAAAGATTTCTTTTAATGTTGGAGTTTTGAAGAGGTAAAAAAAGAAATAAATCTTTTAATTTTGGAGTTTTGAAGAGGTAAAAAAAAAAAAAAAAAATTGAGTTTTGAAGAGGTAAAAAAAGGAACACAAAATCAATGTTGGAGTTTTGAAGAGGTAAAAAAAAAAAAAAAAATTTAGGAGTTTTGAATAGGTAAAAAAAAAAAAAAAGAGTTTTGAAGAGGTAAAAAAAAAAAAAAAAAAAAATTGAGTTTTGAAGAGGTAAAAAAAAAATTTAAAAAAAAATTAGGAGTTTTGAATAGGTAAAAAAAAAAAATTGAGTTTTGAAGAGGTAAAAAAAGGAACAAAAAATCAATGTTGGAGTTTTGAAGAGGTAAAAAAAAAAAAAAAAAAATTTAGGAGTTTTGAATAGGTAAAACAAAAAAAATTGAGTTTTGAAGAGGTAAAAAAAAAAAAAAAAAAAAAATTGAGTTTTGAAGAGGTAAAAAAAAAATAAAAAAAAAAATTAGGAGTTTTGAATAGGTAAAAAAAAAAAATTGAGTTTTGAAGAGGTAAAAAAAAAAAAAAGTTGGAGTTTTGAAGAGGTAAAAAAAGGAACAAAAAATCAATGTTGGAGTTTTGAAGAGGTAAAAAAAAAAAAAAAAGTTGGAGTTTTGAAGAGGTAAAAAAAAAAAAAAAAAAATAGAGTTTTGAAGAGGTAAAAAAAAAAAAAAAGTTGGAGTTTTGAAGAGGTAAAAAAAGGAACAAAAAATCAATGTTGGAGTTTTGAAGAGGTAAAAAAAAAAAAAAAAAAATTGTGGAGTTTTGAAGAGGTAAAAAAAAAAAGAAAAGTTAGGAGTTTTGAAGAGGTAAAAAAAAAAAAAAAAGTTGGAGTTTTGAAGAGGTAAAAAAAGGAACAAAAAATCAATGTTGGAGTTTTGAAGAGGTAAAAAAAAAAAAAAAAAAAATGTGGAGTTTTGAAGAGGTAAAAAAAAAAAAAAATTGAGGAGTTTTGAAGAGGTAAAAACAAAAAAAAAATTGGAGTTTTGAAGAGGTAAAAAAAAAAAAAAAAAATTGAGTTTTGAAGAGCTAAAAAAAAAAAAAATTGTGGAGTTTTGAAGAGGTAAAAAAAAAAAATTGAGTTTTGAAGAGGTAAAAAAAAAAAAAAATTTTGGAGTTTTGAAGAGGTAAAAAAAGCAACAAAAAATCAATGTTGGAGTTTTGAAGAGGTAAAAAAAAAAAAAAAAATTTAGGAGTTTTGAAGAGGTAAAAAAAAAAAAAAAAAATTGAGTTTTGAAGAGGTAAAAAAAGGAACAAAAAATCAATGTTGGAGTTTTGAAGAGGTAAAAAAAAAAAATTGAGTTTTGAAGAGGTAAAAAAAAATAAAAAAAAATTGAGTTTTGAAGAGCTAAAAAAAGGAACAAAAAATCAATGTTGGAGTTTTGAAGAGGTAAAAAATAAATAAATAAATTTAGGAGTTTTGAATAGGTAAAAAAAAAAAAAAAAAATTGTGGAGTTTTGAAGAGGTAAAAAAAAAAAATTGAGTTTTGAAGAGGTAAAAAAAAAAAAAAAAAATTTAGGAGTTTTGAAGAGGTAAAAAAAAATAAAAAAAATAGAGTTTTGAAGAGGTAAAAAAAAAAAAAAAAGTTGGAGTTTTGAAGAGGTAAAAAAAGGAACAAAAAATCAATGTTGGAGTTTTGAAGAGGTAAAAAAAAAAAAAAAAAAATTGTGGAGTTTTGAAGAGGTAAAAAAAAAAAAAAAAGTTAGGAGTTTTGAAGAGGTAAAAAAAAAAAAAAAAGTTGGAGTTTTGAAGAGGTAAAAAAAGGAACAAAAAATCAATGTTGGAGTTTTGAAGAGGTAAAAAAAAAAAAAAAAAAAATGTGGAGTTTTGAAGAGGTAAAAAAAAAAAAAAAATTTAGGAGTTTTGAATAGGTAAAACAAAAAAAATTGAGTTTTGAAGAGGTAAAAAAAAAAAAAAAAAAAATTGAGTTTTGAAGAGGTAAAAAAAAAAAAAAAAATAAAATTAGGAGTTTTGAATAGGTAAAAAAAAAAAATTGAGTTTTGAAGAGGTAAAAAAAAAAAAAAGTTGGAGTTTTGAAGAGGTAAAAAAAGGAACAAAAAATCAATGTTGGAGTTTTGAAGAGGTAAAAAAAAAAAAAAAAGTTGGAGTTTTGAAGAGGTAAAAAAAAAAAAAAAAAAGAGTTTTGAAGAGGTAAAAAAAAAAAAGTTGGAGTTTTGAAGAGGTAAAAAAAGGAACAAAAAATCAATGTTGGAGTTTTGAAGAGGTAAAAAAAAAAAAAAAAAAATTTAGGAGTTTTGAATAGGTAAAAAAAAAAAAAATTGTGGAGTTTTGAAGAGGTAAAAAAAAAAAAAAAAAATTGTGGAGTTTTGAAGAGGTAAAAAAAAAAAAAAATTTAGGAGTTTTGAAGAGGTAAAAAAAAAAAAAAAATTGTGGAGTTTTGAAGAGGTAAAAAAAAAAAAAAAAAAATTTAGGAGTTTTGAAGAGGTAAAAAAAAATAAAAAAAATTGAGTTTTGAAGAGGTAAAAAAAAAAAAAAAGTTGGAGTTTTGAAGAGGTAAAAAAAGGAACAAAAAATCAATGTTGGAGTTTTGAAGAGGTAAAAAAAAAAAAAAAAAAATTGTGGAGTTTTGAAGAGGTAAAAAAAAAAAAAAAAGTTAGGAGTTTTGAAGAGGTAAAAAAAAAAAAAAAAGTTGGAGTTTTGAAGAGGTAAAAAAAGGAACAAAAAATCAATGTTGGAGTTTTGAAGAGGTAAAAAAAAAAAAAAAAAAATGTGGAGTTTTGAAGAGGTAAAAAAAAAAAAAAAATTGAGTTTTGAAGAGCTAAAAAAAAAAAAAAAAATTGAGTTTTGAAGAGCTAAAAAAAAAAAAAAATTGTGGAGTTTTGAAGAGGTAAAAAAAAAAAAAAATGTTGGAGTTTTGAAGAGGTAAAAAAAGGAACAAAAAATCAATGTTGGAGTTTTGAAGAGCTAAAAAAAAAAAAAAAAATTGAGTTTTGAAGAGCTAAAAAAAAAAAAATTGTGGAGTTTTGAAGAGGTAAAAAAAAAAAAAAATGTTGGAGTTTTGAAGAGGTAAAAAAAGCAACAAAAAATCAATGTTGGAGTTTTGAAGAGGTAAAAAAAAAAAAAAAAATTTAGGAGTTTTGAATAGGTAAAAAAAAAAAAAAAAAATTGGAGTTTTGAAGAGGTAAAAAAAAAAAAAAAATTGAGTTTTGAAGAGGTAAAAAAAGGAACAAAAAATCAATGTTGGAGTTTTGAAGAGGTAAAAAAAAAAAAAAAAAATTGAGTTTTGAAGAGCTAAAAAAAAAAAAAAATTGTGGAGTTTTGAAGAGGTAAAAAAAAAAAATTGAGTTTTGAAGAGGTAAAAAAAAAAAAAAATTTTGGACTTTTGAAGAGGTAAAAAAAGCAACAAAAAATCAATGTTGGAGTTTTGAAGAGGTAAAAAAAAATAAAAAAATTTAGGAGTTTTGAAGAGGTAAAAAAAAAAAAAAAAATTGAGTTTTGAAGAGGTAAAAAAAGGAACAAAAAATCAATGTTGGAGTTTTGAAGAGGTAAAAAAAAAAAATTGAGTTTTGAAGAGGTAAAAAAAAATAAAAAAAAATTGAGTTTTGAAGAGCTAAAAAAAGGAACAAAAAATCAATGTTGGAGTTTTGAAGAGGTAAAAAATAAATAAATAAATTTAGGAGTTTTGAATAGGTAAAAAAAAAAAAAAAAAATTGTGGAGTTTTGAAGAGGTAAAAAAAATAAAAAAAAATTTTAGGAGTTTTGAAGAGGAAAAAAAAATAAAAAAAATTTGGGAGTTTTGAAGAGGTAAAAAAAGGAACAAAAAATCAATGTTGGAGTTTTGAAGAGGTAAAAAAAAAATAAAAAAAATTAGGAGTTTTGAATAGGTAAAAAAAAAAAAAAATTGTGGAGTTTTGAAGAGGTAAAAAAAAAAAAAAAAATTGTGGAGTTTTGAAGAGGTAAAAAAAAAAAAAAAATTTAGGAGTTTTGAAGAGGTAAAAAAAAAAAAAAATTGTGGAGTTTTGAAGAGGTAAAAAAAAAAAAAAAAAAAATTTAGGAGTTTTGAAGAGGTAAAAAAAGGAACAAAAAATCAATGTTGGAGTTTTGAAGAGGTAAAAAAAAAAAAAAAAAAATTAGGAGTTTTGAATAGGTAAAAAAAAAAAAAAAAAAATTGGAGTTTTGAAGAGGTAAAAAAAAAAAAAAAAATTGAGTTTTGAAGAGGTAAAAAAAGGAACAAAAAATCAATGTTGGAGTTTTGAAGAGGTAAAAAAAAAAAATTGAGTTTTGAAGAGGTAAAAAAAAAAAAAAAGAAATTGTGGAGTTTTGAAGAGGTAAAAAAAAAAAAAAAAGTTGGAGTTTTGAAGAGGTAAAAAAAGGAACAAAAAATCAATGTTGGAGTTTTGAAGAGGTAAAAAAAAAAAAAAAAAAATTTAGGAGTTTTTAATAGGTAAAAAAAAAAAAATTGAGTTTTGAAGAGGTAAAAAAAAAAAAAAAAAATTTGAGTTTTGAAGAGGTAAAAAAAAAAAAAAGTTGGAGTTTTGAAGAGGTAAAAAAAGGAACAAAAAATCAATGTTGGAGTTTTGAAGAGGTAAAAAAAAAAAAAAAAAAAGTTGGAGTTTTGAAGAGGTAAAAAAAATAAATAAAAAAATTTGTGGAGTTTTGAAGAGGTAAAAAAAAAAAAAAAAAAAGTTGGAGTTTTGAAGAGGTAAAAAAATAAAATAAAAAAATGTGTGGAGTTTTGAAGAGGTAAAAAAAAAAAAAAAATTGAGTTTTGAAGAGGTAAAAAAAGGAACAAAAAATCAATGTTGGAGTTTTGAAGAGGTAAAAAAAAAAAAAAAAAAATTTAGGAGTTTTGAATAGGTAAAAAAAAAAAAATTAATTGTGGAGTTTTGAAGAGGTAAAAAAAAAAATAAAAAAAAGTTGGAGTTTTGAAGAGGTAAAAAAAAAAAAAAAAAAAGAGTTTTGAAGAGGTAAAAAAAAAAAAAAGTTGGAGTTTTGAAGAGGTAAAAAAAGGAACAAAAAATCAATGTTGGAGTTTTGAAGAGGTAAAAAAAAAATAAAAAAAATTTAGGAGTTTTGAATAGGTAAAAAAAAAAAAAAAAATTGTGGAGTTTTGAAGAGGTAAAAAAAAATAAAAAATTTAGGAGTTTTGAAGAGGTAAAAAAAAAAAAAATTGTGGAGTTTTGAAGAGGTAAAAAAAAATAAAAAAAATTGAGTTTTGAAGAGGTAAAAAAAAAAAAAAAAGTTGGAGTTTTGAAGAGGTAAAAAAAATATATTTCTTTTAATGTTGGAGTTTTGAAGAGGTAAAAAAAAGAAATAAATCTTTTAATTTTGGAGTTTTGAAGAGGTAAAAAAAAGTTTTAAAAAAATGTTGGAGTTTTGAAGAGGTAAAAAAAAAATGTTGGGCTTTTGAAGAGGTAAAAACAAAAATAATAATAACATTGGAGTTTTGAAGAGGTAAAAAAGAAATAATTATTTTAATGTTGGAGTTTTGAAGAGGTAAAAAAAAATAATAATAATGTTGGAGTTTTGAAGAGGTAAAAAAAAAAAAAATGTTGGAGTTTTGAAGAGGTAAAAAAAAAAATGTTGGAGTTTTGAAGAGGTAGAAAAGAAAGAATTCTTTTCATGTTTTAGTTTTGAAGAGGTAAAAAAGAAAGAATTATTTTAATGTTGGAGTTTTGAAGAGGTAAAAAAAAAAAAATTAATGTTGGAGTTTTGAAGAGGTAAAAAAAAAAATGTTGGAGTTTTGAAGAGGTAAAAAAAAAGAAATTAATGTTGGAGTTTTGAAGAGGTAAAAAAAAAAGATTTCTTTTAATGTTGGAGTTTTGAAGAGGTAAAAAAAGAAATAAATCTTTTAATTTTGGAGTTTTGAAGAGGTAAAAAAAAAAAAAAAAAATTGAGTTTTGAAGAGGTAAAAAAAGGAACACAAAATCAATGTTGGAGTTTTGAAGAGGTAAAAAAAAAAAAAAAAAATTTAGGAGTTTTGAATAGGTAAAAAAAAAAAAAAAGAGTTTTGAAGAGGTAAAAAAAAAAAAAAAAAAAAATTGAGTTTTGAAGAGGTAAAAAAAAAATTTAAAAAAAAATTAGGAGTTTTGAATAGGTAAAAAAAAAAAATTGAGTTTTGAAGAGGTAAAAAAAGGAACAAAAAATCAATGTTGGAGTTTTGAAGAGGTAAAAAAAAAAAAAAAAAAATTTAGGAGTTTTGAATAGGTAAAACAAAAAAAATTGAGTTTTGAAGAGGTAAAAAAAAAAAAAAAAAAAAAATTGAGTTTTGAAGAGGTAAAAAAAAAAAAAAAAAAAAAATTAGGAGTTTTGAATAGGTAAAAAAAAAAAATTGAGTTTTGAAGAGGTAAAAAAAAAAAAAAGTTGGAGTTTTGAAGAGGTAAAAAAAGGAACAAAAAATCAATGTTGGAGTTTTGAAGAGGTAAAAAAAAAAAAAAAAGTTGGAGTTTTGAAGAGGTAAAAAAAAAAAAAAAAAAATAGAGTTTTGAAGAGGTAAAAAAAAAAAAAAAGTTTTGAAGAGGTAAAAAAAGGAACAAAAAATCAATGTTGGAGTTTTGAAGAGGTAAAAAAAAAAAAAAAAAAATTGTGGAGTTTTGAAGAGGTAAAAAAAAAAAAGAAAAGTTAGGAGTTTTGAAGAGGTAAAAAAAAAAAAAAAAGTTGGAGTTTTGAAGAGGTAAAAAAAGGAACAAAAAATCAATGTTGGAGTTTTGAAGAGGTAAAAAAAAAAAAAAAAAAAATGTGGAGTTTTGAAGAGGTAAAAAAAAAAAAAAATTGAGGAGTTTTGAAGAGGTAAAAACAAAAAAAAAATTGGAGTTTTGAAGAGGTAAAAAAAAAAAAAAAAAATTGAGTTTTGAAGAGCTAAAAAAAAAAAAAATTGTGGAGTTTTGAAGAGGTAAAAAAAAAAAATTGAGTTTTGAAGAGGTAAAAAAAAAAAAAAATTTTGGAGTTTTGAAGAGGTAAAAAAAGCAACAAAAAATCAATGCTGGAGTTTTGAAGAGGTAAAAAAAAAAAAAAAAATTTAGGAGTTTTGAAGAGGTAAAAAAAAAAAAAAAAAATTGAGTTTTGAAGAGGTAAAAAAAGGAACAAAAAATCAATGTTGGAGTTTTGAAGAGGTAAAAAAAAAAAATTGAGTTTTGAAGAGGTAAAAAAAAATAAAAAAAAATTGAGTTTTGAAGAGCTAAAAAAAGGAACAAAAAATCAATGTTGGAGTTTTGAAGAGGTAAAAAATAAATAAATAAATTTAGGAGTTTTGAATAGGTAAAAAAAAAAAAAAAAAATTGTGGAGTTTTGAAGAGGTAAAAAAAAAAAATTGAGTTTTGAAGAGGTAAAAAAAAAAAAAAAAAAATTTAGGAGTTTTGAAGAGGTAAAAAAAAATAAAAAAAATAGAGTTTTGAAGAGGTAAAAAAAAAAAAAAAAGTTGGAGTTTTGAAGAGGTAAAAAAAGGAACAAAAAATCAATGTTGGAGTTTTGAAGAGGTAAAAAAAAAAAAAAAAAAATTGTGGAGTTTTGAAGAGGTAAAAAAAAAAAAAAAAGTTAGGAGTTTTGAAGAGGTAAAAAAAAAAAAAAAAGTTGGAGTTTTGAAGAGGTAAAAAAAGGAACAAAAAATCAATGTTGGAGTTTTGAAGAGGTAAAAAAAAAAAAAAAAAAAATGTGGAGTTTTGAAGAGGTAAAAAAAAAAAAAAAATTTAGGAGTTTTGAATAGGTAAAACAAAAAAAATTGAGTTTTGAAGAGGTAAAAAAAAAAAAAAAAAAAAAATTGAGTTTTGAAGAGGTAAAAAAAAAAAAATATATAAAATTAGGAGTTTTGAATAGGTAAAAAAAAAAAATTGAGTTTTGAAGAGGTAAAAAAAAAAAAAAGTTGGAGTTTTGAAGAGGTAAAAAAAGGAACAAAAAATCAATGTTGGAGTTTTGAAGAGGTAAAAAAAAAAAAAAAAGTTGGAGTTTTGAAGAGGTAAAAAAAAAAAAAAAAAAAGAGTTTTGAAGAGGTAAAAAAAAAAAAAGTTGGAGTTTTGAAGAGGTAAAAAAAGGAACAAAAAATCAATGTTGGAGTTTTGAAGAGGTAAAAAAAAAAAAAAAAAAATTTAGGAGTTTTGAATAGGTAAAAAAAAAAAAAATTGTGGAGTTTTGAAGAGGTAAAAAAAAAAAAAAAAAATTGTGGAGTTTTGAAGAGGTAAAAAAAAAAAAAAATTTAGGAGTTTTGAAGAGGTAAAAAAAAAAAAAAAATTGTGGAGTTTTGAAGAGGTAAAAAAAAAAAAAAAAAAATTTAGGAGTTTTGAAGAGGTAAAAAAAAATAAAAAAAATTGAGTTTTGAAGAGGTAAAAAAAAAAAAAAAGTTGGAGTTTTGAAGAGGTAAAAAAAGGAACAAAAAATCAATGTTGGAGTTTTGAAGAGGTAAAAAAAAAAAAAAAAAAATTGTGGAGTTTTGAAGAGGTAAAAAAAAAAAAAAAAGTTAGGAGTTTTGAAGAGGTAAAAAAAAAAAAAAAAGTTGGAGTTTTGAAGAGGTAAAAAAAGGAACAAAAAATCAATGTTGGAGTTTTGAAGAGGTAAAAAAAAAAAAAAAAAAATGTGGAGTTTTGAAGAGGTAAAAAAAAAAAAAAAATTGAGTTTTGAAGAGCTAAAAAAAAAAAAAAAAATTGAGTTTTGAAGAGCTAAAAAAAAAAAAAAATTGTGGAGTTTTGAAGAGGTAAAAAAAAAAAAAAATGTTGGAGTTTTGAAGAGGTAAAAAAAGGAACAACAAATCAATGTTGGAGTTTTGAAGAGCTAAAAAAAAAAAAAAAAATTGAGTTTTGAAGAGCTAAAAAAAAAAAAAATTGTGGAGTTTTGAAGAGGTAAAAAAAAAAAAAAATGTTGGAGTTTTGAAGAGGTAAAAAAAGCAACAAAAAATCAATGTTGGAGTTTTGAAGAGGTAAAAAAAAAAAAAAAAATTTAGGAGTTTTGAATAGGTAAAAAAAAAAAAAAAAAATTGGAGTTTTGAAGAGGTAAAAAAAAAAAAAAAATTGAGTTTTGAAGAGGTAAAAAAAGGAACAAAAAATCAATGTTGGAGTTTTGAAGAGGTAAAAAAAAAAAAAAAAAATTGAGTTTTGAAGAGCTAAAAAAAAAAAAAAATTGTGGAGTTTTGAAGAGGTAAAAAAAAAAAATTGAGTTTTGAAGAGGTAAAAAAAAAAAAAAATTTTGGAGTTTTGAAGAGGTAAAAAAAGCAACAAAAAATCAATGTTGGAGTTTTGAAGAGGTAAAAAAAAATAAAAAAATTTAGGAGTTTTGAAGAGGTAAAAAAAAAAAAAAAAATTGAGTTTTGAAGAGGTAAAAAAAGGAACAAAAAATCAATGTTGGAGTTTTGAAGAGGTAAAAAAAAAAAATTGAGTTTTGAAGAGGTAAAAAAAAATAAAAAAAAATTGAGTTTTGAAGAGCTAAAAAAAGGAACAAAAAATCAATGTTGGAGTTTTGAAGAGGTAAAAAATAAATAAATAAATTTAGGAGTTTTGAATAGGTAAAAAAAAAAAAAAAAAATTGTGGAGTTTTGAAGAGGTAAAAAAAATAAAAAAAAATTTTAGGAGTTTTGAAGAGGAAAAAAAAATAAAAAAAATTTGGGAGTTTTGAAGAGGTAAAAAAAGGAACAAAAAATCAATGTTGGAGTTTTGAAGAGGTAAAAAAAAAAAAAAGTTGGAGTTTTGAAGAGGTAAAAAAAAAAAAAAGTTGGAGTTTTGAAGAGGAAAAAAAAATAAAAAAAATTTAGGAGTTTTGAAGAGGTAAAAAAAGGAACAAAAAATCAATGTTGGAGTTTTGAATAGGTAAAAAAAAAAATAATAAAATTGTGGAGTTTTGAAGAGGTAAATTAAAAAAAAATAAAAAATTGTGGAGTTTTGAAGAGGTAAAAAAAAAAAAAAAATTTGGAGTTTTGAAGAGGTAAAAAAAGGAACAAAAAATCAATTTAGGAGTTTTGAAGAGGTAAAAAAAAAAAAAAATTGGAGTTTTGAAGAGGTAAAAAAAAAAAAAAAAAATTGAGTTTTGAAGAGCTAAAAAAAAAAAAAAAATTGTGGAGTTTTGAAGAGGTAAAAAAAAAAAATTGAGTTTTGAAGAGGTAAAAAAAAAAAAAAATTTTGGAGTTTTGAAGAGGTAAAAAAAGCAACAAAAAATCAATGTTGGAGTTTTGAAGAGGTAAAAAAAAAAAAAAGTTGGAGTTTTGAAGAGGAAAAAAAAAAAAAAAAAATTTAGGAGTTTTGAAGAGGTAAAAAAAAAAAAAAAAAAATTGAGTTTTGAAGAGGTAAAAAAAAAATTAAAAAAAAGATTAGGAGTTTTGAATAGGTAAAAAAAAATAATTGAGTTTTGAAGAGGTAAAAAAAAAAAAAAAAAAAGTTGGAGTTTTGAAGAGGTAAAAAAAATAAATAAAAAAATGTGTGGAGTTTTGAAGAGGTAAAAAAAAAAAAAAAAAATTGAGTTTTGAAGAGGTAAAAAAAGGAACAAAAAATCAATGTTGGAGTTTTGAAGAGGTAAAAAAAAAAAAAAAAAATTTAGGAGTTTTGAATAGGTAAAAAAAAAAAAAAAGAGTTTTGAAGAGGTAAAAAAAAAATAAAAAAAAAAATTGAGTTTTGAAGAGGTAAAAAAAAAATTTAAAAAAAAATTAGGAGTTTTGAATAGGTAAAAAAAAAAAATTGAGTTTTGAAGAGGTAAAAAAAGGAACAAAAAATCAATGTTGGAGTTTTTAAGAGGTAAAAAAAATAAAAAAAAATTTAGGAGTTTTGAATAGGTAAAACAAAAAAAATTGAGTTTTGAAGAGGTAAAAAAAAAAAAAAAAAAAAAATTGAGTTTTGAAGAGGTAAAAAAAAAAAAAAAAAAAATTAGGAGTTTTGAATAGGTAAAAAAAAAAATTGAGTTTTGAAGAGGTAAAAAAAAAAAAAGTTGGAGTTTTGAAGAGGTAAAAAAAGGAACAAAAAATCAATGTTGGAGTTTTGAAGAGGTAAAAAAAAAAAAAAAAGTTGGAGTTTTGAAGAGGTAAAAAAAAAAAAAAAAAAGAGTTTTGAAGAGGTAAAAAAAAAAAAAAAAAAAAAATTGAGTTTTGAAGAGGTAAAAAAAAAAAAAAAAAAAAATTAGGAGTTTTGAATAGGTAAAAAAAAAAAATTGAGTTTTGAAGAGGTAAAAAAAGCAACAAAAAATCAATGTTGGAGTTTTGAAGAGGTAAAAAAAAAAAAAGTTGGAGTTTTGAAGAGGTAAAAAAAAAAAAAAGTTGGAGTTTTGAAGAGGAAAAAAAAAAAAAAAAATTTAGGAGTTTTGAAGAGGTAAAAAAAAAATAAAAAAAAATGGAGTTTTGAAGAGGTAAAAAAAAAATTTAAAAAAAAATTAGGAGTTTTGAATAGGTAAAAAAAAATAATTGAGTTTTGAAGAGGTAAAAAAAAAAAAAAAAAAAGTTGGAGTTTTGAAGAGGTAAAAAAAATAAATAAAAAAATGTGTGGAGTTTTGAAGAGGTAAAAAAAAAAAAAAAAAATTGAGTTTTGAAGAGGTAAAAAAAGGAACAAAAAATCAATGTTGGAGTTTTGAAGAGGTAAAAAAAAAAAAAAAAAATTTAGGAGTTTTGAATAGGTAAAAAAAAAAAAAAAGAGTTTTGAAGAGGTAAAAAAAAAATAAAAAAAAAAATTGAGTTTTGAAGAGGTAAAAAAAAAATTTAAAAAAAAATTAGGAGTTTTGAATAGGTAAAAAAAAAAAATTGAGTTTTGAAGAGGTAAAAAAAGGAACAAAAAATCAATGTTGGAGTTTTGAAGAGGTAAAAAAAAAAAAAAAAATTTAGGAGTTTTGAATAGGTAAAAAAAAAAAAATTGAGTTTTGAAGAGGTAAAAAAAAAAAAAAAAAAAAAATTGAGTTTTGAAGAGGTAAAAAAAAAAAAAAAAAAAAATTAGGAGTTTTGAATAGGTAAAAAAAAAAAATTGAGTTTTGAAGAGGTAAAAAAAAAAAAAGTTGGAGTTTTGAAGAGGTAAAAAAAGGAACAAAAAATCAATGTTGGAGTTTTGAAGAGGTAAAAAAAAAAAAAAAAGTTGGAGTTTTGAAGAGGTAAAAAAAAAAAAAAAAAAGAGTTTTGAAGAGGTAAAAAAAAAAAAGTTGGAGTTTTGAAGAGGTAAAAAAAGGAACAAAAAATCAATGTTGGAGTTTTGAAGAGGTAAAAAAAAAATAAAAAAAATTTAGGAGTTTTGAATAGGTAAAAAAAAAAAATAAATTGTGGAGTTTTGAAGAGGTAAAAAAAAAAAAAAATTGTGGAGTTTTGAAGAGGTAAAAAAAAAAAAAATTTAGGAGTTTTGAAGAGGTAAAAAAAAAAAAAAAATTGTGGAGTTTTGAAGAGGTAAAAAAAAAAAAAAAAAAATTTAGGAGTTTTGAAGAGGTAAAAAAAAATAAAAAAAATTGAGTTTTGAAGAGGTAAAAAAAAAAAAAAAAGTTGGAGTTTTGAAGAGGTAAAAAAAGGAACAAAAAAATCAATGTTGGAGTTTTGAAGAGGTAAAAAAAAAAAAAAAAAATTGTGGAGTTTTGAAGAGGTAAAAAAAAAAAAAAAAGTTAGGAGTTTTGAAGAGGTAAAAAAAAAAAAAAAGTTGGAGTTTTGAAGAGGTAAAAAAAGGAACAAAAAATCAATGGAGTTTTGAAGAGGTAAAAAAAAAAAAAAAAAAATGTGGAGTTTTGAAGAGGTAAAAAAAAAAAAAAAATTTAGGAGTTTTGAAGAGGTAAAAAAAAAAAAAAATTGGAGTTTTGAAGAGGTAAAAACAAAAAAAAAATTGAGTTTTGAAGAGCTAAAAAAAAAAAAAAAATTGTGGAGTTTTGAAGAGGTAAAAAAAAAAAATTGAGTTTTGAAGAGGTAAAAAAAAAAAAAAATTTTGGAGTTTTGAAGAGGTAAAAAAAGCAACAAAAAATCAATGTTGGAGTTTTGAAGAGGTAAAAAAAAAAAAAAAAAATTTAGGAGTTTTGAATAGGTAAAAAAAAAAAAAAAAAAAATTGGAGTTTTGAAGAGGTAAAAAAAAAAAAAAAAATTGAGTTTTGAAGAGGTAAAAAAAGGAACAAAAAATCAATGTTGGAGTTTTGAAGAGGTAAAAAAAAAAAATTGAGTTTTGAAGAGGTAAAAAAAAAAAAAAAGTTGGAGTTTTGAAGAGGTAAAAAAAGGAACAAAAAATCAATGTTGGAGTTTTGAAGAGGTAAAAAAAAAAAAATTGAGTTTTGAAGAGGTAAGAAAAAAAAAAAAGTTGGAGTTTTGAAGAGGTAAAAAAAGGAACAAAAAATCAATGTTGGAGTTTTGAAGAGGTAAAAAAAAAAAAAAAAAAATTTAGGAGTTTTGAATAGGTAAAAAAAAAAAATTGTGGAGTTTTGAAGAGGTAAAAAAAAAATTAAAAAAAGTTGGAGTTTTGAAGAGGTAAAAAAAAAAAAAAAAAATGAGTTTTGAAGAGGTAAAAAAAAAAAAAAGTTGGAGTTTTGAAGAGGTAAAAAAAGGAACAAAAAATCAATGTTGGAGTTTTGAAGAGGTAAAAAAAAAAAAAAAAAAATTTAGGAGTTTTGAATAGGTAAAAAAAAATAAAAAATTGTGGAGTTTTGAAGAGGTAAAAAAAAAAAAAAAAAATTGTGGAGTTTTGAAGAGGTAAAAAAAAAAAAAATTTAGGAGTTTTGAAGAGGTAAAAAAAAAAAAAAAATTGTGGAGTTTTGAAGAGGTAAAAAATAAATAAAAAAATTTAGGAGTTTTGAAGAGGTAAAAAAAAATAAAAAAAATAGAGTTTTGAAGAGGTAAAAAAAAAAAAAAAAAATTGTGGAGTTTTGAAGAGGTAAAAAAAAAAAAAAAAGTTAGGAGTTTTGAAGAGGTAAAAAAAGGAACAAAAAATCAATGTTGGAGTTTTGAAGAGGTAAAAAAAGGAACAAAAAATCAATGTTGGAGTTCTGAAGAGGTAAAAAAAATAAAAAAAAATGTGGAGTTTTGAAGAGGTAAAAAAAAAAAAAAAATTTAAGAGTTTTGAAGAGGTAAAAAAAAAAAAAAATTGGAGTTTTGAAGAGGTAAAAAAAAAAAAAAAAATTGAGTTTTGAAGAGCTAAAAAAAAAAAAAAAATTGTGGAGTTTTGAAGAGGTAAAAAAAAAAAATTGAGTTTTGAAGAGGTAAAAAAAGGAACAAAAAATCAATGTTGGAGTTTTGAAGAGGTAAAAAAAAAAAATTGAGTTTTGAAGAGGTAAAAAAAAAATTAAAAAAAAATGAGTTTTGAAGAGCTAAAAAAAGGAACAAAAAATCAATGTTGGAGTTTTGAAGAGGTAAAAAATAAATAAATAAATTTAGGAGTTTTGAATAGGTAAAAAAAAAAAAAAAAAATTGTGGAGTTTTGAAGAGGTAAAAAAAATAAAAAAATTTTTAGGAGTTTTGAAGAGGAAAAAAAAATAAAAAAAATTTGGGAGTTTTGAAGAGGTAAAAAAAGGAACAAAAAATCAATGTTGGAGTTTTGAAGAGGTAAAAAAAAAAAAAAGTTGGAGTTTTGAAGAGGTAAAAAAAAAAAAAAGTTGGAGTTTTGAAGAGGAAAAAAAAATAAAAAAAATTTAGGAGTTTTGAAGAGGTAAAAAAAAAAAAAAAAAATTGTGGAGTTTTGAAGAGGTAAAAAAAGGAACAAAAAATCAATTTAGGAGTTTTGAAGAGGTAAAAAAAAAAAAAAATTGGAGTTTTGAAGAGGTAAAAAAAAAAAAAAAAAATTGAGTTTTGAAGAGCTAAAAAAAAAAAAAAAATTGTGGAGTTTTGAAGAGGTAAAAAAAAAAATTGAGTTTTGAAGAGGTAAAAAAAAAAAAAAAAAAATTTAGGAGTTTTGAAGAGGTAAAAAAAAATAAAAAAAATAGAGTTTTGAAGAGGTAAAAAAAAAAAAAAAAGTTGGAGTTTTGAAGAGGTAAAAAAAGGAACAAAAAATCAATGTTGGAGTTTTGAAGAGGTAAAAAAAAAAAAAAAAAAATTGTGGAGTTTTGAAGAGGTAAAAAAAAAAAAAAAAGTTAGTAGTTTTGAAGAGGTAAAAAAAAAAAAAAAGTTGGAGTTTTGAAGAGGTAAAAAAAGGAACAAAAAATCAATGTTGGAGTTTTGAAGAGGTAAAAAAAAAAAAAAAAAAAATGTGGAGTTTTGAAGAGGTAAAAAAAAAAAAAAAATTTAAGAGTTTTGAAGAGGTAAAAAAAAAAAAAATTGGAGTTTTGAAGAGGTAAAAAAAAAAAAAAAAATTGAGTTTTGAAGAGCTAAAAAAAAAAAAAAATTGTGGAGTTTTGAAGAGGTAAAAAAAAAAATTGAGTTTTGAAGAGGTAAAAAAAAAAAAAAAAATTGAGTTTTGAAGAGGTAAAAAAAGGAACAAAAAATCAATGTTGGAATTTTGAAGAGGTAAAAAAAAAAAATTGAGTTTTGAAGAGGTAAAAAAAAAATTAAAAAAAATTGAGTTTTGAAGAGCTAAAAAAAGGAACAAAAAATCAATGTTGGAGTTTTGAAGAGGTAAAAAATAAATAAATAAATTTAGGAGTTTTGAATAGGTAAAAAAAAAAAAAAAAAATTGTGGAGTTTTGAAGAGGTAAAAAAAATAAAAAAAAATTTAGGAGTTTTGAAGAGGAAAAAAAAATAAAAAAAATTTGGGAGTTTTGAAGAGGTAAAAAAAGGAACAAAAAATCAATGTTGGAGTTTTGAAGAGGTAAAAAAAAAAAAAAGTTGGAGTTTTGAAGAGGTAAAAAAAAAAAAAAGTTGGAGTTTTGAAGAGGAAAAAAAAATAAAAAAAATTTAGGAGTTTTGAAGAGGTAAAAAAAAAAAAAAAAATTGAGTTTTGAAGAGCTAAAAAAAAAAAAAAAATTGTGGAGTTTTGAAGAGGTAAAAAAAGGAACAAAAAATCAATGTTGGAGTTTTGAAGAGGTAAAAAAAAAAAAAAGTTGGAGTTTTGAAGAGGTAAAAAAAAAAAAAAGTTGGAGTTTTGAAGAGGAAAAAAAAATAAAAAAAATTTAGGAGTTTTGAAGAGGTAAAAAAAAAAAAAAAAAAATTGTGGAGTTTTGAAGAGGTAAAAAAAGGAACAAAAAATCAATTTAGGAGTTTTGAAGAGGTAAAAAAAAAAAAAAATTGGAGTTTTGAAGAGGTAAAAAAAAAAAAAAATTGAGTTTTGAAGAGCTAAAAAAAAAAAAAAAATTGTGGAGTTTTGAAGAGGTAAAAAAAAAAAATTGAGTTTTGAAGAGCTAAAAAAAAAAAAAAATGTTGGAGTTTTGAAGAGGTAAAAAAAGCAACAAAAAATCAATGTTGGAGTTTTGAAGAGGTAAAAAAAAAAAAAAAAAAATTTAGGAGTTTTGAATAGGTAAAAAAAAAAAAAAAAAATTGGAGTTTTGAAGAGGTAAAAAAAAAAAAAAAAATTGAGTTTTGAAGAGGTAAAAAAAAAAAAATTAACGTTGGAGTTTTGAAGAGGTAAAAAAAAAAATGTTGGAGTTTTGAAGAGGTAAAAAAAAAGAAATTAATGTTGGAGTTTTGAAGAGGTAAAAAAAAAAGATTTCTTTTAATGTTGGAGTTTTGAAGAGGTAAAAAAAGAAATAAATCTTTTAATTTTGGAGTTTTGAAGAGGTAAAAAAAAGTTTTAAAAAAATGTTGGAGTTTTGAAGAGGTAAAAAAAAAAATGTTGGGCTTTTGAAGAGGTAAAAACAAAAATAATAATAACATTGGAGTTTTGAAGAGGTAAAAAAAGAAATAAATCTTTTAATGTTGGAGTTTTGAAGAGGTAAAAAAAGAAATAAATCTTTTAATGTTGGAGTTTTGAAGAGGTAAAAAAAAAAAAATATTGGACTTTTGAAGAGGTAAAAAAAAAAGAAATTAATGTTGGAGTTTTGAAGAGGTAATAAACAAATAATTATTTTAATGTTGGAGTTTTGAAGAGGTAAAAAAAAAGAAAAAAAAGAATTTATGTTGGAGTTTTTAGAGAGGTAAAAAAGAAATAATTCTTTTAATGTTGGAGTTTAGAAGAGGTAAAAAAAAAAAAATGTTGGAGTTTTGAAGAGGTAGAAAAGAAAGAATTCTTTTCATGTTTTAGTTTTGAAGAGGTAAAAAAGAAAGAATTATTTTAATGTTGGAGTTTTGAAGAGGTAAAAAAAAAAAAATTAATGTTGGAGTTTTGAAGAGGTAAAAAAAGGAACAAAAAATCAATGTTGGAGTTTTGAAGAGGTAAAAAAAAAAAAAAAAAATTGTGGAGTTTTGAAGAGGTAAAAAAAGGAACAAAAAATCAATTTAGGAGTTTTGAAGAGGTAAAAAAAAAAAAAAATTGGAGTTTTGAAGAGGTAAAAAAAAAAAAAAAAATTGAGTTTTGAAGAGCTAAAAAAAAAAAAAAAATTGTGGAGTTTTGAAGAGGTAAAAAAAAAAAAAAATTTGGAGTTTTGAAGAGGTAAAAAAAGCAACAAAAAATCAATGTTGGAGTTTTGAAGAGGTAAAAAAAAAAAAAAAAATTTAGGAGTTTTGAATAGGTAAAAAAAAAAAAAAAAATTGGAGTTTTGAAGAGGTAAAAAAAAAAAAAAAAATTGAGTTTTGAAGAGGTAAAAAAAAAAAAATTAACGTTGGAGTTTTGAAGAGGTAAAAAAAAAAATGTTGGAGTTTTGAAGAGGTAAAAAAAAAGAAATTAATGTTGGAGTTTTGAAGAGGTAAAAAAAAAAGATTTCTTTTAATGTTGGAGTTTTGAAGAGGTAAAAAAAGAAATAAATCTTTTAATTTTGGAGTTTTGAAGAGGTAAAAAAAAGTTTTAAAAAAATGTTGGAGTTTTGAAGAGGTAAAAAAAAAAATGTTGGGCTTTTGAAGAGGTAAAAACAAAAATAATAATAACATTGGAGTTTTGAAGAGGTAAAAAAAGAAATAAATCTTTTAATGTTGGAGTTTTGAAGAGGTAAAAAAAGAAATAAATCTTTTAATGTTGGAGTTTTGAAGAGGTAAAAAAAAAAAAAAAAGTTGGAGTTTTGAAGAGGTAAAAAAAGGAACAAAAAAATCAATGTTGGAGTTTTGAAGAGGTAAAAAAAAAAAAAAAAAATTGTGGAGTTTTGAAGAGGTAAAAAAAAAAAAAAAAGTTAGGAGTTTTGAAGAGGTAAAAAAAAAAAAAAAAGTTGGAGTTTTGAAGAGGTAAAAAAAGGAACAAAAAATCAATGTTGGAGTTTTGAAGAGGTAAAAAAAAAAAAAAAAGTTGGAGTTTTGAAGAGGTAAAAAAAAAAAAAAAAAAAGAGTTTTGAAGAGGTAAAAAAAAAAAAGTTGGAGTTTTGAAGAGGTAAAAAAAGGAACAAAAAATCAATGTTGGAGTTTTGAAGAGGTAAAAAAAAAATAAAAAAAATTTAGGAGTTTTGAATAGGTAAAAAAAAAAAATAAATTGTGGAGTTTTGAAGAGGTAAAAAAAAAAAAAAAATTGTGGAGTTTTGAAGAGGTAAAAAAAAAAAAAATTTAGGAGTTTTGAAGAGGTAAAAAAAAAAAAAAAATTGTGGAGTTTTGAAGAGGTAAAAAAAAAAAAAAAAAAATTTAGGAGTTTTGAAGAGGTAAAAAAAAATAAAAAAAATTGAGTTTTGAAGAGGTAAAAAAAAAAAAAAAAGTTGGAGTTTTGAAGAGGTAAAAAAAGGAACAAAAAAATCAATGTTGGAGTTTTGAAGAGGTAAAAAAAAAAAAAAAAATTGTGGAGTTTTGAAGAGGTAAAAAAAAAAAAAAAAGTTAGGAGTTTTGAAGAGGTAAAAAAAAAAAAAAAAATTGTGGAGTTTTGAAGAGGTAAAAAAAAAAAAAAAAGTTAGGAGTTTTGAAGAGGTAAAAAAAAAAAAAAAAGTTGGAGTTTTGAAGAGGTAAAAAAAGGAACAAAAAATCAATGTTGGAGTTTTGAAGAGGTAAAAAAAAAAAAAAAAAAATGTGGAGTTTTGAAGAGGTAAAAAAAAAAAAAAAATTTAGGAGTTTTGAAGAGGTAAAAAAAAAAAAAAATTGGAGTTTTGAAGAGGTAAAAACAAAAAAAAAATTGAGTTTTGAAGAGCTAAAAAAAAAAAAAAAATTGTGGAGTTTTGAAGAGGTAAAAAAAAAAAATTGAGTTTTGAAGAGGTAAAAAAAAAAAAAAAATTTTGGAGTTTTGAAGAGGTAAAAAAAGCAACAAAAAATCAATGTTGGAGTTTTGAAGAGGTAAAAAAAAAAAAAAAAAATTTAGGAGTTTTGAATAGGTAAAAAAAAAAAAAAAAAAATTGGAGTTTTGAAGAGGTAAAAAAAAAAAAAAAAATTGAGTTTTGAAGAGGTAAAAAAAGGAACAAAAAATCAATGTTGGAGTTTTGAAGAGGTAAAAAAAAAAAAATTGAGTTTTGAAGAGGTAAAAAAAAAAAAAAAGTTGGAGTTTTGAAGAGGTAAAAAAAGGAACAAAAAATCAATGTTGGAGTTTTGAAGAGGTAAAAAAAAAAAAAAAAAATTTAGGAGTTTTGAATAGGTAAAAAAAAAAAAATTAATTGTGGAGTTTTGAAGAGGTAAAAAAAAAATTAAAAAAAGTTGGAGTTTTGAAGAGGTAAAAAAAAAAAAAAAAAAAGAGTTTTGAAGAGGTAAAAAAAAAAAAAAGTTGGAGTTTTGAAGAGGTAAAAAAAGGAACAAAAAATCAATGTTGGAGTTTTGAAGAGGTAAAAAAAAAAAAAAAAAAATTTAGGAGTTTTGAATAGGTAAAAAAAAATAAAAAATTGTGGAGTTTTGAAGAGGTAAAAAAAAAAAAAAAAAATTGTGGAGTTTTGAAGAGGTAAAAAAAAAAAAATTTAGGAGTTTTGAAGAGGTAAAAAAAAAAAAAAAATTGTGGAGTTTTGAAGAGGTAAAAAAAAAATAAAAAAATTTAGGAGTTTTGAAGAGGTAAAAAAAAATAAAAAAAATAGAGTTTTGAAGAGGTAAAAAAAAAAAAAAAAAAATTGTGGAGTTTTGAAGAGGTAAAAAAAAAAAAAAAAGTTAGGAGTTTTGAAGAGGTAAAAAAAGGAACAAAAAATCAATGTTGGAGTTTTGAAGAGGTAAAAAAAGGAACAAAAAATCAATGTTGGAGTTCTGAAGAGGTAAAAAAAAAAAAAAAAAATGTGGAGTTTTGAAGAGGTAAAAAAAAAAAAAAAATTTAGGAGTTTTGAAGAGGTAAAAAAAAAAAAAAATTGGAGTTTTGAAGAGGTAAAAAAAAAAAAAAAAATTGAGTTTTGAAGAGGTAAAAAAAAAAAAAAAATTGTGGAGTTTTGAAGAGGTAAAAAAAAAAAAAAAAAAATTTAGGAGTTTTGAAGAGGTAAAAAAAAATAAAAAAAATTGAGTTTTGAAGAGGTAAAAAAAAAAAAAAAAGTTGGAGTTTTGAAGAGGTAAAAAAAGGAACAAAAAAATCAATGTTGGAGTTTTGAAGAGGTAAAAAAAAAAAAAAAAAATTGTGGAGTTTTGAAGAGGTAAAAAAAAAAAAAAAAGTTAGGAGTTTTGAAGAGGTAAAAAAAAAAAAAAAAGTTGGAGTTTTGAAGAGGTAAAAAAAGGAACAAAAAATCAATGTTGGAGTTTTGAAGAGGTAAAAAAAAAAAAAAAAAAATGTGGAGTTTTGAAGAGGTAAAAAAAAAAAAAAAATTTAGGAGTTTTGAAGAGGTAAAAAAAAAAAAAAATTGGAGTTTTGAAGAGGTAAAAACAAAAAAAAAATTGAGTTTTGAAGAGCTAAAAAAAAAAAAAAATTGTGGAGTTTTGAAGAGGTAAAAAAAAAAAATTGAGTTTTGAAGAGGTAAAAAAAAAAAAAAATTTTGGAGTTTTGAAGAGGTAAAAAAAGCAACAAAAAATCAATGTTGGAGTTTTGAAGAGGTAAAAAAAAAAAAAAAAAATTTAGGAGTTTTGAATAGGTAAAAAAAAAAAAAAAAAAAATTGGAGTTTTGAAGAGGTAAAAAAAAAAAAAAAAATTGAGTTTTGAAGAGGTAAAAAAAGGAACAAAAAATCAATGTTGGAGTTTTGAAGAGGTAAAAAAAAAAAAATTGAGTTTTTGAAGAGGTAAAAAAAAAAAAAAAGTTGGAGTTTTGAAGAGGTAAAAAAAGGAACAAAAAATCAATGTTGGAGTTTTGAAGAGGTAAAAAAAAAAAAATTGAGTTTTGAAGAGGTAAAAAAAAAAAAAAAGTTGGAGTTTTGAAGAGGTAAAAAAAGGAACAAAAAATCAATGTTGGAGTTTTGAAGAGGTAAAAAAAAAAAAAAAAAAATTTAGGAGTTTTGAATAGGTAAAAAAAAAAAAATTAATTGTGGAGTTTTGAAGAGGTAAAAAAAAAATTAAAAAAAGTTGGAGTTTTGAAGAGGTAAAAAAAAAAAAAAAAAATGAGTTTTGAAGAGGTAAAAAAAAAAAAAAGTTGGAGTTTTGAAGAGGTAAAAAAAGGAACAAAAAATCAATGTTGGAGTTTTGAAGAGGTAAAAAAAAAAAAAAAAAAATTTAGGAGTTTTGAATAGGTAAAAAAAAATAAAAAATTGTGGAGTTTTGAAGAGGTAAAAAAAAAAAAAAAAAATTGTGGAGTTTTGAAGAGGTAAAAAAAAAAAAAATTTAGGAGTTTTGAAGAGGTAAAAAAAAAAAAAAAATTGTGGAGTTTTGAAGAGGTAAAAAAAAAATAAAAAAATTTAGGAGTTTTGAAGAGGTAAAAAAAAATAAAAAAAATAGAGTTTTGAAGAGGTAAAAAAAAAAAAAAAAAAATTGTGGAGTTTTGAAGAGGTAAAAAAAAAAAAAAAAGTTAGGAGTTTTGAAGAGGTAAAAAAAGGAACAAAAAATCAATGTTGGAGTTTTGAAGAGGTAAAAAAAGGAACAAAAAATCAATGTTGGAGTTCTGAAGAGGTAAAAAAAAAAAAAAAAAATGTGGAGTTTTGAAGAGGTAAAAAAAAAAAAAAAATTTAGGAGTTTTGAAGAGGTAAAAAAAAAAAAAAATTGGAGTTTTGAAGAGGTAAAAAAAAAAAAAAAAATTGAGTTTTGAAGAGCTAAAAAAAAAAAAAAAATTGTGGAGTTTTGAAGAGGTAAAAAAAAAAAATTGAGTTTTGAAGAGGTAAAAAAAGGAACAAAAAATCAATGTTGGAGTTTTGAAGAGGTAAAAAAAAAAAATTGAGTTTTGAAGAGGTAAAAAAAAAATTAAAAAAAAATGAGTTTTGAAGAGCTAAAAAAAGGAACAAAAAATCAATGTTGGAGTTTTGAAGAGGTAAAAAATAAATAAATAAATTTAGGAGTTTTGAATAGGTAAAAAAAAAAAAAAAAAATTGTGGAGTTTTGAAGAGGTAAAAAAAATAAAAAAAATTTTAGGAGTTTTGAAGAGGAATAAAAAATAAAAAAAATTTGGGAGTTTTGAAGAGGTAAAAAAAGGAACAAAAAATCAATGTTGGAGTTTTGAAGAGGTAAAAAAAAAAAAAAGTTGGAGTTTTGAAGAGGTAAAAAAAAAAAAAAATTGGAGTTTTGAAGAGGAAAAAAAAATAAAAAAAATTTAGGAGTTTTGAAGAGGTAAAAAAAAAAAAAAAAAATTGTGGAGTTTTGAAGAGGTAAAAAAAGGAACAAAAAATCAATTTAGGAGTTTTGAAGAGGTAAAAAAAAAAAAAAATTGGAGTTTTGAAGAGGTAAAAAAAAAAAAAAAAAATTGAGTTTTGAAGAGCTAAAAAAAAAAAAAAAATTGTGGAGTTTTGAAGAGGTAAAAAAAAAAAATTGAGTTTTGAAGAGGTAAAAAAAAAAAAAAAAAAATTTAGGAGTTTTGAAGAGGTAAAAAAAAATAAAAAAAATAGAGTTTTGAAGAGGTAAAAAAAAAAAAAAAAGTTGGAGTTTTGAAGAGGTAAAAAAAGGAACAAAAAATCAATGTTGGAGTTTTGAAGAGGTAAAAAAAAAAAAAAAAAAATTGTGGAGTTTTGAAGAGGTAAAAAAAAAAAAAAAAGTTAGGAGTTTTGAAGAGGTAAAAAAAAAAAAAAAGTTGGAGTTTTGAAGAGGTAAAAAAAGGAACAAAAAATCAATGTTGGAGTTTTGAAGAGGTAAAAAAAAAAAAAAAAAAAATGTGGAGTTTTGAAGAGGTAAAAAAAAAAAAAAATTTAAGAGTTTTGAAGAGGTAAAAAAAAAAAAAATTGGAGTTTTGAAGAGGTAAAAAAAAAAAAAAAAATTGAGTTTTGAAGAGCTAAAAAAAAAAAAAAATTGTGGAGTTTTGAAGAGGTAAAAAAAAAAAATTGAGTTTTGAAGAGGTAAAAAAAAAAAAAAAAATTGAGTTTTGAAGAGGTAAAAAAAGGAACAAAAAATCAATGTTGGAATTTTGAAGAGGTAAAAAAAAAAAATTGAGTTTTGAAGAGGTAAAAAAAAAATTAAAAAAAATTGAGTTTTGAAGAGCTAAAAAAAGGAACAAAAAATCAATGTTGGAGTTTTGAAGAGGTAAAAAATAAATAAATAAATTTAGGAGTTTTGAATAGGTAAAAAAAAAAAAAAAAAATTGTGGAGTTTTGAAGAGGTAAAAAAAATAAAAAAAAATTTAGGAGTTTTGAAGAGGAAAAAAAAATAAAAAAAAATTGGGAGTTTTGAAGAGGTAAAAAAAGGAACAAAAAATCAATGTTGGAGTTTTGAAGAGGTAAAAAAAAAAAAAAGTTGGAGTTTTGAAGAGGTAAAAAAAAAAAAAAGTTGGAGTTTTGAAGAGGAAAAAAAAATAAAAAAAATTTAGGAGTTTTGAAGAGGTAAAAAAAAAAAAAAAAATTGAGTTTTGAAGAGCTAAAAAAAAAAAAAAAATTGTGGAGTTTTGAAGAGGTAAAAAAAGGAACAAAAAATCAATGTTGGAGTTTTGAAGAGGTAAAAAAAAAAAAAAGTTGGAGTTTTGAAGAGGTAAAAAAAAAAAAAAGTTGGAGTTTTGAAGAGGAAAAAAAAATAAAAAAAATTTAGGAGTTTTGAAGAGGTAAAAAAAAAAAAAAAAAAATTGTGGAGTTTTGAAGAGGTAAAAAAAGGAACAAAAAATCAATTTAGGAGTTTTGAAGAGGTAAAAAAAAAAAAAAATTGGAGTTTTGAAGAGGTAAAAAAAAAAAAAAAATTTAAGAGTTTTGAAGAGGTAAAAAAAAAAAAAATTGGAGTTTTGAAGAGGTAAAAAAAAAAAAAAAAATTGAGTTTTGAAGAGCTAAAAAAAAAAAAAAATTGGAGTTTTGAAGAGGTAAAAAAAAAAAAAAAAATTGAGTTTTGAAGAGCTAAAAAAAAAAAAAAATTGTGGAGTTTTGAAGAGGTAAAAAAAAAAAATTGAGTTTTGAAGAGGTAAAAAAAAAAAAAAAAATTGAGTTTTGAAGAGGTAAAAAAAGGAACAAAAAATCAATGTTGGAATTTTGAAGAGGTAAAAAAAAAAAATTGAGTTTTGAAGAGGTAAAAAAAAAATTAAAAAAAATTGAGTTTTGAAGAGCTAAAAAAAGGAACAAAAAATCAATGTTGGAGTTTTGAAGAGGTAAAAAATAAATAAATAAATTTAGGAGTTTTGAATAGGTAAAAAAAAAAAAAAAAATTGTGGAGTTTTGAAGAGGTAAAAAAAATAAAAAAAAATTTAGGAGTTTTGAAGAGGAAAAAAAAATAAAAAAAAATTGGGAGTTTTGAAGAGGTAAAAAAAGGAACAAAAAATCAATGTTGGAGTTTTGAAGAGGTAAAAAAAAAAAAAAGTTGGAGTTTTGAAGAGGTAAAAAAAAAAAAAAGTTGGAGTTTTGAAGAGGAAAAAAAAATAAAAAAAATTTAGGAGTTTTGAAGAGGTTAAAAAAAAAAAAAAAAATTGAGTTTTGAAGAGCTAAAAAAAAAAAAAAAATTGTGGAGTTTTGAAGAGGTAAAAAAAGGAACAAAAAATCAATGTTGGAGTTTTGAAGAGGTAAAAAAAAAAAAAAGTTGGAGTTTTGAAGAGGTAAAAAAAAAAAAAAGTTGGAGTTTTGAAGAGGAAAAAAAAATAAAAAAAATTTAGGAGTTTTGAAGAGGTAAAAAAAAAAAAAAAAAAATTGTGGAGTTTTGAAGAGGTAAAAAAAGGAACAAAAAATCAATTTAGGAGTTTTGAAGAGGTAAAAAAAAAAAAAAATTGGAGTTTTGAAGAGGTAAAAAAAAAAAAAAAATTGAGTTTTGAAGAGCTAAAAAAAAAAAAAAATTGTGGAGTTTTGAAGAGGTAAAAAAAAAAAATTGAGTTTTGAAGAGCTAAAAAAAAAAAAAAATGTTGGAGTTTTGAAGAGGTAAAAAAAGCAACAAAAAATCAATGTTGGAGTTTTGAAGAGGTAAAAAAAAAAAAAAAAAATTTAGGAGTTTTGAATAGGTAAAAAAAAAAAAAAAAAAATTGGAGTTTTGAAGAGGTAAAAAAAAAAAAAAAATTGAGTTTTGAAGAGGTAAAAAAAAAAAAATTAACGTTGGAGTTTTGAAGAGGTAAAAAAAAAAATGTTGGAGTTTTGAAGAGGTAAAAAAAAAGAAATTAATGTTGGAGTTTTGAAGAGGTAAAAAAAAAAGATTTCTTTTAATGTTGGAGTTTTGAAGAGGTAAAAAAAGAAATAAATCTTTTAATTTTGGAGTTTTGAAGAGGTAAAAAAAAGTTTTAAAAAAATGTTGGAGTTTTGAAGAGGTAAAAAAAAAAATGTTGGGCTTTTGAAGAGGTAAAAACAAAAATAATAATAACATTGGAGTTTTGAAGAGGTAAAAAAAGAAATAAATCTTTTAATGTTGGAGTTTTGAAGAGGTAAAAAAAGAAATAAATCTTTTAATGTTGGAGTTTTGAAGAGGTAAAAAAAAAAAAATATTGGACTTTTGAAGAGGTAAAAAAAAAAGAAATTAATGTTGGAGTTTTGAAGAGGTAATAAACAAATAATTATTTTAATGTTGGAGTTTTGAAGAGGTTAAAAAAAAAGAAAAAAAAGAATTTATGTTGGAGTTTTTAGAGAGGTAAAAAAGAAATAATTCTTTTAATGTTGGAGTTTAGAAGAGGTAAAAAAAAAAAAATGTTGGAGTTTTGAAGAGGTAGAAAAGAAAGAATTCTTTTCATGTTTTAGTTTTGAAGAGGTAAAAAAGAAAGAATTATTTTAATGTTGGAGTTTTGAAGAGGTAAAAAAAAAAAAATTAATGTTGGAGTTTTGAAGAGGTAAAAAAAGGAACAAAAAATCAATGTTGGAGTTTTGAAGAGGTAAAAAAAAAAAAAAAAAAATTGTGGAGTTTTGAAGAGGTAAAAAAAGGAACAAAAAATCAATTTAGGAGTTTTGAAGAGGTAAAAAAAAAAAAATTAATGTTGGAGTTTTGAAGAGGTAAAAAAAAAAGATTTCTTTTAATGTTGGAGTTTTGAAGAGGTAAAAAAAGAAATAAATCTTTTAATTTTGGAGTTTTGAAGAGGTAAAAAAAAGTTTTAAAAAAATGTTGGAGTTTTGAAGAGGTAAAAAAAAAAATGTTGGGCTTTTGAAGAGGTAAAAACAAAAATAATAATAACATTGGAGTTTTGAAGAGGTAAAAAAAGAAATAAATCTTTTAATGTTGGAGTTTTGAAGAGGTAAAAAAAGAAATAAATCTTTTAATGTTGGAGTTTTGAAGAGGTAAAAAAAAAAAAATATTGGACTTTTGAAGAGGTAAAAAAAAAAGAAATTAATGTTGGAGTTTTGAAGAGGTAATAAACAAATAATTATTTTAATGTTGGAGTTTTGAAGAGGTAAAAAAAAAGAAAAAAAAGAATTTATGTTGGAGTTTTTAGAGAGGTAAAAAAGAAATAATTCTTTTAATGTTGGAGTTTAGAAGAGGTAAAAAAAAAAAAATGTTGGAGTTTTGAAGAGGTAGAAAAGAAAGAATTCTTTTCATGTTTTAGTTTTGAAGAGGTAAAAAAGAAAGAATTATTTTAATGTTGGAGTTTTGAAGAGGTAAAAAAAAAAAAAAAATTAATGTTGGAGTTTTGAAGAGGTAAAAAAAAATGTTGGAGTTTTGAAGAGGTAAAAAAAAAATATTTCTTTTAATGTTGGAGTTTTGAAGAGGTAAAAAAAGAAATAAATCTTTTAATTTTGGAGTTTTGAAGAGGTAAAAAAAAGTTTAAATAAATGTTGGAGTTTTGAAGAGGTAAAAAAAAAAATGTTGGGCTTTTGAAGAGGTAAAAAAAAAAAAAAATGTTGGAGTTTTGAAGAGGTAAAAAAAAAAATGTTGGAGTTTTGAAGAGGTAGAAAAGAAAGAATTCTTTTCATGTTTTAGTTTTGAAGAGGTAAAAAAGAAAGAATTATTTTAATGTTGGAGTTTTGAAGAGGTAAAAAAAAAATAATTAATGTTGGAGTTTTGAAGAGGTAAAAAAAAAAATGTTGGAGTTTTGAAGAGGTAAAAAAAAAGAAATTAATGTTGGAATTTTGAAGAGGTAAAAAAAAAAGATTTCTTTTAATGTTGGAGTTTTGAAGAGGTAAAAAAAGAAATAAATCTTTTAATTTTGGAGTTTTGAAGAGGTAAAAAAAAGTTTTAAAAAAATGTTGGAGTTTTGAAGAGGTAAAAAAAAAAAAATGTTGGGCTTTTGAAGAGGTAAAAACAAAAATAATAATAACATTGGAGTTTTGAAGAGGTAAAAAAAGAAATAAATCTTTTAATGTTGGAGTTTTGAAGAGGTAAAAAATATATATATTGGACTTTTGAAGAGGTAAAAAAAAGAAATAAATCTTTTAATGTTGGAGTTTTGAAGAGTTAAAAAAAAAAATGTTGGACTTTTGAAGAGGTAAAAAAAAAAGAAATTAATGTTGGAGTTTTGAAGAGGTAATAAACAAAGAATTATTTTAATGTTGGAGTTTTGAAGAGGTAAAAAAAAGAAAAAAAATAATTTATGTTGGAGTTTTTAGAGAGGTAAAAAAGAAATAATTCTTTTAATGTTGGAGTTTTGAAGAGGTAAAAAAAAAAAAAATGTTGGAGTTTTGAAGAGGTAGAAAAGAAAGAATTCTTTTCATGTTTTAGTTTTGAAGAGGTAAAAAAGAAAGAATTATTTTAATGTTGGAGTTTTGAAGAGGTAAAAAAAAAATATTTCTTTTAATGTTGGAGTTTTGAAGAGGTAAAAAAAGAAATAAATCTTTTAATTTTGGAGTTTTGAAGAGGTAAAAAAAAGTTTTAAAAAAATGTTGTAGTTTTGAAGAGGTAAAAAAAAAAATGTTGGGCTTTTGAAGAGGTAAAAACAAAAATAATAATAACATTGGAGTTTTGAAGAGGTAAAAAAAGAAATAAATCTTTTAATTTTGGAGTTTTGAAGAGGTAAAAAAAAGTTTAAATGAATGGAGTTTTGAAGAGGTAAAAAAAAAAATGTTGGGCTTTTGAAGAGGTAAAAACAAAAATAATAATAACATTGGAGTTTTGAAGAGGTAAAAAAGAAAGAATTATTTTAATGTTGGAGTTTTGAAGAGGTAAAAAAAAAAAAAAAATAATGTTGGAGTTTTGAAGAGGTAAAAAAAAAAAAAAATGTTGGAGTTTTGAAGAGGTAGAAAAGAAAGAATTCTTTTCATGTTTTAGTTTTGAAGAGGTAAAAAAGAAAGAATTATTTTAATGTTGGAGTTTTGAAGAGGTAAAAAAAAAAAAATTAATGTTGGAGTTTTGAAGAGGTAAAAAAAAAAATGTTGGAGTTTTGAAGAGGTAAAAAAAAAGAAATTAATGTTGGAGTTTTGAAGAGGTAAAAAAAAAAGATTTCTTTTAATGTTGGAGTTTTGAAGAGGTAAAAAAAGAAATAAATCTTTTAATTTTGGAGTTTTGAAGAGGTAAAAAAAAGTTTTAAAAAAATGTTGGAGTTTTGAAGAGGTAAAAAAAAAAAATGTTGGGCTTTTGAAGAGGTAAAAACAAAAATAATAATAACATTGGAGTTTTGAAGAGGTAAAAAAAGAAATAAATCTTTTAATGTTGGAGTTTTGAAGAGGTAAAAAAAATATATATTGGAGTTTTGAAGAGGTAAAAAAAGAAATAAATCTTTTAATGTTGGAGTTTTGAAGAGGTAAAAAAGAAAGAATTATTTTAATGTTGGAGTTTTGAAGAGGTAAAAAAAATAAATAAATAATGTTGGAGTTTTGAAGAGGTAAAAAAAAAAAAAATGTTGGAGTTTTGAAGAGGTAGAAAAGAAAGAATTCTTTTCATGTTTTAGTTTTGAAGAGGTAAAAAAGAAAGAATTATTTTAATGTTGGAGTTTTGAAGAGGTAAAAAAATAAAAATTAATGTTGGAGTTTTGAAGAGGTAAAAAAAAAAATGTTGGAGTTTTGAAGAGGTAAAAAAAAAGAAATTAATGTTGGAGTTTTGAAGAGGTAAAAAAAAAAGATTTCTTTTAATGTTGGAGTTTTGAAGAGGTAAAAAAAGAAATAAATCTTTTAATTTTGGAGTTTTGAAGAGGTAAAAAAAAGTTTTAAAAAAATGTTGGAGTTTTGAAGAGGTAAAAAAAAAAAATGTTGGGCTTTTGAAGAGGTAAAAACAAAAATAATAATAACATTGGAGTTTTGAAGAGGTAAAAAAAGAAATAAATCTTTTAATGTTGGAGTTTTGAAGAGGTAAAAAAAATATATATTGGAGTTTTGAAGAGGTAAAAAAAGAAATAAATCTTTTAATGTTGGAGTTTTGAAGAGGTAAAAAAAAAAATGTTGGACTTTTGAAGAGGTAAAAAAAAAAGAAATTAATGTTGGAGTTTTGAAGAGGTAATAAACAAAGAATTATTTTAATGTTGGAGTTTTGAAGAGGTAAAAAAAAGAAAAAAAAGAATTTATGTTGGAGTTTTTAGAGAGGTAAAAAATAAATAATTCTTTTAATGTTGGAGTTTTGAAGAGGTAAAAAAAAAAAAAAATGTTGGAGTTTTGAAGAGGTAGAAAAGAAAGAATTCTTTTCATGTTTTAGTTTTGAAGAGGTAAAAAAGAAAGAATTATTTTAATGTTGGAGTTTTGAAGAGGTAAAAAAAAAAAATTTCTTTTAATGTTGGAGTTTTGAAGAGGTAAAAAAAAAATGTTGGGCTTTTGAAGAGGTAAAAACAAAAATAATAATAACATTGGAGTTTTGAAGAGGTAAAAAAAGAAATAAATCTTTTAATTTTGGAGTTTTGAAGAGGTAAAAAAAAGAAATAAATCTTTTAATGTTGGAGTTTTGAAGAGGTAAAAAAAAAAAAATGTTGGACTTTTGAAGAGGTAAAAAAAAAGAAATTAATGTTGGAGTTTTGAAGAGGTAATAAACAAATAATTATTTTAATGTTGGAGTTTGGAAGAGGTAAAAAAAAAGAATTTATGTTGGAGTTTTTAGAGAGGTAAAAAAGAAATAATTCTTTTAATGTTGGAGTTTTGAAGAGGTAAAAAAAAAAATGTTGGAGTTTTGAAGAGGTAGAAAAGAAAGAATTCTTTTCATGTTTTAGTTTTGAAGAGGTAAAAAAGAAAGAATTATTTTAATGTTGGAGTTTTGAAGAGGTAAAAAAAAAAAAAAAATTAATGTTGGAGTTTTGAAGAGGTAAAAAAAAAATGTTGGAGTTTTGAAGAGGTAAAAAAAATATATTTCTTTTAATGTTGGAGTTTTGAAGAGGTAAAAAAAAGAAATAAATCTTTTAATTTTGGAGTTTTGAAGAGGTAAAAAAAAGTTTTAAAAAAATGTTGGAGTTTTGAAGAGGTAAAAAAAAAATGTTGGGCTTTTGAAGAGGTAAAAACAAAAATAATAATAACATTGGAGTTTTGAAGAGGTAAAAAAGAAATAATTATTTTAATGTTGGAGTTTTGAAGAGGTAAAAAAAAATAATAATAATGTTGGAGTTTTGAAGAGGTAAAAAAAAAAAAAATGTTGGAGTTTTGAAGAGGTAAAAAAAAAAATGTTGGAGTTTTGAAGAGGTAGAAAAGAAAGAATTCTTTTCATGTTTTAGTTTTGAAGAGGTAAAAAAGAAAGAATTATTTTAATGTTGGAGTTTTGAAGAGGTAAAAAAAAAATAATTAATGTTGGAGTTTTGAAGAGGTAAAAAAAAAAATGTTGGAGTTTTGAAGAGGTAAAAAAAAAGAAATTAATGTTGGAGTTTTGAAGAGGTAAAAAAAAAAGATTTCTTTTAATGTTGGAGTTTTGAAGAGGTAAAAAAAGAAATAAATCTTTTAATTTTGGAGTTTTGAAGAGGTAAAAAAAAGTTTTAAAAAAATGTTGGGCTTTTGAAGAGGTAAAAACAAAAATAATAATAACATTGGAGTTTTGAAGAGGTAAAAAAATAAATAAATCTTTTAATGTTGGAGTTTTGAACAGGTAAAAAAAATCTATATTGGACTTTTGAAGAGATAAAAAAAAAAGAAATTAACGTTGGAGTTTTGAAGAGGTAAAAAAAAAAAATGTTGGACTTTTGAAGAGGTAAAAAAAAAAGAAATTAATGTTGGAGTTTTGAAGAGGTAATAAACAAAGAATTATTTTAATGTTGGAGTTTTGAAGAGGTAAAAAAAAGAAAAAAAAGAATTTATGTTGGAGTTTTTAGAGAGGTAAAAAAGAAATAATTTTTTAATGTTGGAGTTTTGAAGAGGTAAAAAAAAAAAAATGTTGGAGTTTTGAAGAGGTAGAAAAGAAAGAATTATTTTCATGTTTTAGTTTTGAAGAGGTAAAAAAGAAAGAATTATTTTAATGTTGGAGTTTTGAAGAGGTAAAAAAAAAAATAATAATAATGTTGGAGTTTTGAAGAGGTAAAAAAAAAATATTTCTTTTAATGTTGGAGTTTTGAAGAGGTAAAAAAAAAAATGTTGGGCTTTTGAAGAGGTAAAAACAAAAATAATAATAACATTGGAGTTTTGAAGAGGTAAAAAAAGAAATAAATCTTTTAATGTTGGAGTTTTGAAGAGGTAAAAAAAAAAATGTTGGACTTTTGAAGAGATAAAAAAAAAAGAAATTAACGTTGGCCTTTGAAGAGGTAAAAAAAGAAATAAATCTTTTAATGTTGGAGTTTTGAAGATGTAAAAAAAAAAAATGTTGGACTTTTGAAGAGGTAAAAAAAAAAAGAAATTAATGTTGGAGTTTTGAAGAGGTAAAAAAAAAAATGTTGGAGTTTTGAAGAGGTAAAAAAAAAGAAATTAATGTTGGAGTTTTGAAGAGGTAAAAAAAAAAGATTTCTTTTAATGTTGGAGTTTTGAAGAGGTAAAAAAAGAAATAAATCTTTTAATTTTGGAGTTTTGAAGAGGTAAAAAAAAGTTTAAAAAAAATGTTGGAGTTTTGAAGAGGTAAAAAAAAAAAATGTTGGGCTTTTGAAGAGGTAAAAACAAAAATAATAATAACATTGGAGTATTGAAGAGGTAAAAAAAGAAATAAATCTTTTAATGTTGGAGTTTTGAAGAGGTAAAAAAAATATATATTGGAGTTTTGAAGAGGTAAAAAAAGAAATAAATCTTTTAATGTTGGAGTTTTGAAGAGGTAAAAAAAAAAATGTTGGACTTTTGAAGAGGTAAAAAAAAAAGAAATTAATGTTGGAGTTTTGAAGAGGTAATAAACAAAGAATTATTTTAATGTTGGAGTTTTGAAGAGGTAAAAAAAAGAAAAAAAAGAATTTATGTTGGAGTTTTTAGAGAGGTAAAAAAGAAATAATTCTTTTAATGTTGGAGTTTTGAAGAGGTAAAAAAAAAAAAAAATGTTGGAGTTTTGAAGAGGTAGAAAAGAAAGAATTATTTTAATGTTGGAGTTTTGAAGAGGTAAAAAAAAGAAAAAAAAGAATTTATGTTGGAGTTTTTAGAGAGGTAAAAAAGAAATAATTCTTTTACTGTTGGAGTTTTGAAGAGGTAAAAAAAAAAAAAATTAATGTTGGAGCTTTGAAGAGGTAAAAAAAAAAAAAAATGTTGGAGTTTTGAAGAGGTAAAAAAAAAAATGTTGGAGTTTTGAAGAGTTAAAAAAAATATATTTCTTTTAATGTTGGAGTTTTGAAGAGGTAAAAAAAATAAATGTTGGGCTTTTGAAGAGGTAAAAACAAAAATAATAATAACATTGGAGTTTTGAAGAGGTAAAAAAAGAAATAAATCTTTTAATGTTGGAGTTTTGAAGAGGTAAAAAAAAAAAATGTTGGACTTTTGAAGAGATAAAAAAAAAAGAAATTAACGTTGGCGTTTTGAAGAGGTAAAAAAAGAAATAAATCTTTTAATGTTGGAGTTTTGAAGAGGTAAAAAAAAAAAAAATGTTGGACTTTTGAAGAGGTAAAAAAAAAAAGAAATTAATGTTGGAGTTTTGAGGAGGAAATAAACAAAGAATTATTTTAATGTTGGAGTTTTGAAGAGGTAAAAAAAAGAAAAAAAAGAATTTATGTTGGAGTTTTTAGAGAGGTAAAAAAGAAATAATTATTTTAATGTTGGAGTTTTGAAGAGGTAAAAAAAAATAAAAAATGTTGGAGTTTTGAAGAGGTAAAAAAGAAAGAATTATTTTAATGTTAAACTTTTTAAGAGGTAAAAAAAAAAAAAATTAATGTTGGACTTTTGAAGAGGTAAAAAAGAAAGAATTCTTTTAATGTTGGAGTTTTGAAGAGGTAAAAAAATAAATAAATCGTTTAATGTTGGAGTTTTGAAGAGGTAAAAAAAGAAATAAATCTTTTAATGTTGGAGTTTTGAAGAGGTAAAAAAGAAAGAATTATTTTAATGTTAAACTTTTTAAGAGGTAAAAAAAAAAAAAATTAATGTTGGACTTTTGAAGAGGTAAAAAAGAAAGAATTCTTTTAATGTTGGAGTTTTGAAGAGGTAAAAAAATAAATAAATCGTTTAATGTTGGAGTTTTGAAGAGGTAAAAAAAGAAATAAATCTTTTAATGTTGGAGTTTTGAAGAGGTAAAAAAGAAAGAATTATTTTAATGTTAAACTTTTTAAGAGGTAAAAAAAAAAAAAATTAATGTTGGACTTTTGAAGAGGTAAAAAAGAAAGAATTCTTTTAATGTTGGAGTTTTGAAGAGGTAAAAAAATAAATAAATCGTTTAATGTTGGAGTTTTGAAGAGGTAAAAAAATAAATAAATCTTTTAATGTTGGAGTTTTGAAGAGGTAAAAAAAAAGAAATTAATGTTGGAGTTTTGAAGAGGTAAAAAAAGAAATACATCTTTTATTGTTGGAGTTTTGAAGAGGTAAAAAAAAAAATAATAATAATAATGTTGAAACTCCAACATAATTTTTTTTTTAGAGAAGTAAAAAAGAAAGAATTATTTTAATGTTGGAGTTTTGAAGAGGTAAAAAAAAAAATGTTGCAGTTTTGAAGAGGTAAAAAAAAAAATGTTGGAGTTTTGAAGAGGTAAAAAAAAAAGAAATTAATGTTGGAGTTTTGAAGAGGTAAAAAAGAAAGATTTATTTTAATGTTGGAGTTTTGAAGAGGTAAAAAAAGAAATAAATCTTTTAATTTTTGAGTTTTGAAGAGGTAAAAAAAAGTTTTAAAAAAATGTTGGAGTTTTGAAGAGGTAAAAAAAAAAAAATGTTGGGCTTTTGAAGAGGTAAAAACAAAAATAATAATAACATTGGAGTTTTGAAGAGGTAAAAAAAGAAATAAATCTTTTAATGTTGGAGTTTTGAAGAGGTAAAAAAAAAAAATGTTGGACTTTTGAAGAGATAAAAAAAAAAGAAATTAACGTTGGAGTTTTGAAGAGGTAAAAAAAGAAATACATCTTTTAATGTTGGAGTTTTGAAGAGGTAAAAAAAAAAAATGTTGGACTTTTGAAGAGCTAAAAAAAAAAGAAATTAATGTTGGAGTTTTGAAGAGGTAATAAACAAAGAATTATTTTAATGTTGGAGTTTTGAAGAGTTAAAAAAGAAAGAATTATTTTAATGTTGGAGTTTTGAAGAGGGAAAAAAAATGTTGGAGTTTTGAAGAGGTAAAAAAAAAAAAAAAAAAAATTACGTTGGAGTTTTGAAGAGGTAAAAAAGGAAAGAATTCTTTTAATGTTGGAGTTTTGAAGAGGTAAAAAAGAAATAATTATTTTAATGTTGGAGTTTTGAAGAGGTAAAAAAAAGAAATAATTATTTTACTGTTGGAGTTTTGAAGAGGTAAAAAAAAAAAATTTGGACTCTTGAAGAGGTAAAAAAGAAATCAATCTTTTAATGTTGGACTTTTGAAGAGGTAAAAAAAAGAAACGGACTTTTGAAGAGGTAAAAAAAAAAGAAATTAATGTTGGAGTTTTGAAGAGGTAAAAAAAGAAATAAATCTTTTAATGTTTTATTTTTGAAGAGGTAAAAAAGAAAGAATTATTTTAAAGTTGGAGTTTTGAAGAGGTAAAACAAATAATAAATAAAATAATGTTGGAGTTTTGAAGAGGAAAAAAAAAGAAAGAATTATTTTAATGTTGGAGATTTGAAGAGGTAAAAAATATATATATATATGTTGGAGTTTTAGAGAGGTAAAAAAAAAAGTTGGACTTTTGAAGAGGTAAAAAAGAAAGAATTCTTTTAATGTTGGACTTTTGAAGAGATAAAAAAAAAAGAAATTAATGTTGGAGTTTTGAAGAGGTAAAAAAAGAAATAAATCTTTTAATGTTTTATTTTTGAAGAGGTAAAAAAGAAAGAATTATTTTAAAGTTGGAGTTTTGAAGAGGTAAAACAAATAATAAATAAAATAATGTTGGAGTTTTGAAGAGGAAAAAAAAAGAAAGAATTATTTTAATGTTGGAGATTTGAAGAGGTAAAAAAAATATATATATATGTTGGAGTTTTAGAGAGGTAAAAAAAAAAAGTTGGACTTTTGAAGAGGTAAAAAAGAAAGAATTCTTTTAATGTTGGAGTTTTGAAGAGGTAAAAAAAAGAATAATAATAATTTATGTTGAAATTTTAGAGAGGTAAAAAAGAAAGAATTATTTTAATGTTGGAGTTTTGAAGAGGTAAAAAAAGAAATAAATCTTTTAATGTTGGAGTTTTGAAGAGGTAAAAACAAAAATAATAATAACATTGGAGTTTTGAAGAGGTAAAAAAAGAAATAAATCTTTTAATGTTGGGGTTTTGAAGAAGTAAAAAAAAAAAATGTTGGACTTTTGAAGAGATAAAAAAAAAAGGATTAACGTTGGAGTTTTGAAGAGGTAAAAAAAGAAATACATCTTTTATTGTTGGAGTTTTGAAGAGGTAAAAAAAAAAAAATGTTGGACTTTTGAAGAGGTAAAAAAAAAAAAAAAAAATTACGTTGGAGTTTTGAAGAGGTAAAAAAAGAAAGAATTATTTTAATGTTGGAGTTTTGAAGAGGTAAAAAATAAATAATTATTTTAATGTTGGAGTTTTGAAGAGGTAAAAAAAAGAAATAATTATATTACTGTTGGAGTTTTGAAGAGGTAAAAAAAAATAATAATAATAATGTTGGAGTTTTGAAGAGGTAAAAAAAAAAAAAGTTGGACTCTTGAAGAGGTAAAAAAGAAATCAATCTTTTAATGTTGGACTTTTGAAGAGGTAAAAAAAAGAAACGTTGGACTTTTGAAGAGGTAAAAAAAAAAAAATGTTGGACTTTTGAAGAGGTAAAAAAAAAAAGAAATTAATGTTGGAGTTTTGAAGAGGTAATAAACTAAGAATTATTTTAATGTTGGAGTTTTGAAGAGGTAAAAAAAATTTTTTTAAAAATGTTGGAGTTTTGAAGAGGTAAAAAAGAAAGAATTATTTTAATGTTGGAGTTTTGAAGAGGGAAAAAAATGTTGGAGTTTTGAAGAGGTAAAAAAAAAAAAAAAAAAAATTACGTTGGAGTTTTGAAGAGGTAAAAAAAGAAAGAATTCTTTTAATGTTGGAGTTTTGAAGAGGTAAAAAAGAAATAATTATTTTAATGTTGGAGTTTTGAAGAGGTAAAAAAAAGAAATAATTATTTTACTGTTGGAGTTTTGAAGAGGTAAAAAAAAATAATAATAATAATAATGTTGGAGTTTTGAAGAGGTAAAAAAAAAAAAAAGTTGGACTCTTGAAGAGGTAAAAAAGAAATCAATCTTTTAATGTTGGAGTTTTGAAGAGGTAAAAAAAAGAAACGTTGGACTTTTGAAGAGGTAAAAAAAAAAAGTTGGACTTTTGAAGAGGTAAAAAAAAAATGTTGGACTTTTGAAGAGATAAAAAAAAAAGAAATTAATGTTGGAGTTTTGAAGAGGTAAAAAAAGAAATAAATCTTTTAATGTTTTATTTTTGAAGAGGTAAAAAAGAAAGAATTATTTTAAAGTTGGAGTTTTGAAGAGGTAAAACAAATAATAAATAAAATAATGTTGGAGTTTTGAAGAGGAAAAAAAAAGAAAGAATTATTTTAATGTTGGAGATTTGAAGAGGTAAAAAATATATATATATATGTTGGAGTTTTAGAGAGGTAAAAAAAAAAGTTGGACTTTTGAAGAGGTAAAAAAGAAAGAATTCTTTTAATGTTGGACTTTTGAAGAGATAAAAAAAAAAGAAATTAATGTTGGAGTTTTGAAGAGGTAAAAAAAGAAATAAATCTTTTAATGTTTTATTTTTGAAGAGGTAAAAAAGAAAGAATTATTTTAAAGTTGGAGTTTTGAAGAGGTAAAACAAATAATAAATAAAATAATGTTGGAGTTTTGAAGAGGAAAAAAAAAGAAAGAATTATTTTAATGTTGGAGATTTGAAGAGGTAAAAAAAATATATATATATGTTGGAGTTTTAGAGAGGTAAAAAAAAAAAGTTGGACTTTTGAAGAGGTAAAAAAGAAAGAATTCTTTTAATGTTGGAGTTTTGAAGAGGTAAAAAAAAGAATAATAATAATTTATGTTGAAATTTTAGAGAGGTAAAAAAGAAAGAATTATTTTAATGTTGGAGTTTTGAAGAGGTAAAAAAAGAAATAAATCTTTTAATGTTGGAGTTTTGAAGAGGTAAAAACAAAAATAATAATAACATTGGAGTTTTGAAGAGGTAAAAAAAGAAATAAATCTTTTAATGTTGGGGTTTTGAAGAAGTAAAAAAAAAAAATGTTGGACTTTTGAAGAGATAAAAAAAAAAGGATTAACGTTGGAGTTTTGAAGAGGTAAAAAAAGAAATACATCTTTTATTGTTGGAGTTTTGAAGAGGTAAAAAAAAAAAAATGTTGGACTTTTGAAGAGGTAAAAAAAAAAAAAAAAAATTACGTTGGAGTTTTGAAGAGGTAAAAAAAGAAAGAATTATTTTAATGTTGGAGTTTTGAAGAGGTAAAAAATAAATAATTATTTTAATGTTGGAGTTTTGAAGAGGTAAAAAAAAGAAATAATTATATTACTGTTGGAGTTTTGAAGAGGTAAAAAAAAATAATAATAATAATGTTGGAGTTTTGAAGAGGTAAAAAAAAAAAAAGTTGGACTCTTGAAGAGGTAAAAAAGAAATCAATCTTTTAATGTTGGACTTTTGAAGAGGTAAAAAAAAGAAACGTTGGACTTTTGAAGAGGTAAAAAAAAAAAAATGTTGGACTTTTGAAGAGGTAAAAAAAAAAAGAAATTAATGTTGGAGTTTTGAAGAGGTAATAAACTAAGAATTATTTTAATGTTGGAGTTTTGAAGAGGTAAAAAAATTTTTTTTAAAAATGTTGGAGTTTTGAAGAGGTAAAAAAGAAAGAATTATTTTAATGTTGGAGTTTTGAAGAGGGAAAAAAATGTTGGAGTTTTGAAGAGGTAAAAAAAAAAAAAAAAAAAATTACGTTGGAGTTTTGAAGAGGTAAAAAAAGAAAGAATTCTTTTAATGTTGGAGTTTTGAAGAGGTAAAAAAGAAATAATTATTTTAATGTTGGAGTTTTGAAGAGGTAAAAAAAAGAAATAATTATTTTACTGTTGGAGTTTTGAAGAGGTAAAAAAAAATAATAATAATAATAATGTTGGAGTTTTGAAGAGGTAAAAAAAAAAAAAAGTTGGACTCTTGAAGAGGTAAAAAAGAAATCAATCTTTTAATGTTGGAGTTTTGAAGAGGTAAAAAAAAGAAACGTTGGACTTTTGAAGAGGTAAAAAAAAAAAGTTGGACTTTTGAAGAGGTAAAAAAAAAATGTTGGACTTTTGAAGAGATAAAAAAAAAAGAAATTAATGTTGGAGTTTTGAAGAGGTAAAAAAAGAAATAAATCTTTTAATGTTTTATTTTTGAAGAGGTAAAAAAGAAAGAATTATTTTAAAGTTGGAGTTTTGAAGAGGTAAAAAATATATATATATATGTTGGAGTTTTAGAGAGGTAAAAAAAAAAGTTGGACTTTTGAAGAGGTAAAAAAGAAAGAATTCTTTTAATGTTGGACTTTTGAAGAGATAAAAAAAAAGAAATTAATGTTGGAGTTTTGAAGAGGTAAAAAAAGAAATAAATCTTTTAATGTTTTATTTTTGAAGAGGTAAAAAAGAAAGAATTATTTTAAAGTTGGAGTTTTGAAGAGGTAAAACAAATAATAAATAAAGTAATGTTGGAGTTTTGAAGAGGAAAAAAAAAGAAAGAATTATTTTAATGTTGGAGATTTGAAGAGGTAAAAAATATATATATATATGTTGGAGTTTTAGAGAGGTAAAAAAAAAAAGTTGGACTTTTGAAGAGGTAAAAAAGAAAGAATTATTTTAATGTTGGAGTTTTGAAGAGGGAAAAAAAATGTTGGAGTTTTGAAGAGGTAAAAAAAAAAGAAATTAACGTTGGCGTTTTGAAGGGCTAAAAAAAGAAATAAATCTTTTAATGTTGGAGTTTTGAAGAGGTAAAAAAAAAAAAATGTTGGACTTTTGAAGAGGTAAAAAAAAAGAAATTAATGTTGGAGTTTTGAAGAGGTAATAAACAAATAATTATTTTAATGTTGGAGTTTGGAAGAGGTAAAAAAAAAGAAAAAAAAGAATTTATGTTGGAGTTTTTAGAGAGGTAAAAAAGAAATAATTCTTTTAATGTTGGAGTTTTGAAGAGGTAAAAAAAAAAAATGTTGGAGTTTTGAAGAGGTAGAAAAGAAAGAATTCTTTTCATGTTTTAGTTTTGAAGAGGTAAAAAAGAAAGAATTATTTTAATGTTGGAGTTTTGAAGAGGTAAAAAAAGAAATAAATCTTTTAATTTTGGAGTTTTGAAGAGGTAAAAAAAAGTTTTAAAAAAATGTTGGGCTTTTGAAGAGGTAAAAACAAAAATAATAATAACATTGGAGTTTTGAAGAGGTAAAAAAATAAATAAATCTTTTAATGTTGGAGTTTTGAAGAGGTAAAAAAAATCTATATTGGACTTTTGAAGAGATAAAAAAAAAAGAAATTAACGTTGGAGTTTTGAAGAGGTAAAAAAAAAAAATGTTGGACTTTTGAAGAGGTAAAAAAAAAAGAAATTAATGTTGGAGTTTTGAAGAGGTAATAAACAAAGAATTATTTTAATGTTGGAGTTTTGAAGAGGTAAAAAAAAGAAAAAAAAGAATTTATGTTGGAGTTTTTAGAGAGGTAAAAAAGAAATAATTTTTTAATGTTGGAGTTTTGAAGAGGTAAAAAAAAAAAAATGTTGGAGTTTTGAAGAGGTAGAAAAGAAAGAATTATTTTCATGTTTTAGTTTTGAAGAGGTAAAAAAGAAAGAATTATTTTAATGTTGGAGTTTTGAAGAGGTAAAAAAAAAAATAATAATAATGTTGGAGTTTTGAAGAGGTAAAAAAAAAATATTTCTTTTAATGTTGGAGTTTTGAAGAGGTAAAAAAAAAATGTTGGGCTTTTGAAGAGGTAAAAACAAAAATAATAATAACATTGGAGTTTTGAAGAGGTAAAAAAAGAAATAAATCTTTTAATGTTGGAGTTTTGAAGAGGTAAAAAAAAAAATGTTGGACTTTTGAAGAGATAAAAAAAAAAGAAATTAACGTTGGCCTTTGAAGAGGTAAAAAAAGAAATAAATCTTTTAATGTTGGAGTTTTGAAGAGGTAAAAAAAAAAAATGTTGGACTTTTGAAGAGGTAAAAAAAAAAAGAAATTAATGTTGGAGTTTTGAAGAGGTAAAAAAAAAAATGTTGGAGTTTTGAAGAGGTAAAAAAAAAGAAATTAATGTTGGAGTTTTGAAGAGGTAAAAAAAAAAGATTTCTTTTAATGTTGGAGTTTTGAAGAGGTAAAAAAAGAAATAAATCTTTTAATTTTGGAGTTTTGAAGAGGTAAAAAAAAGTTTTAAAAAAATGTTGGAGTTTTGAAGAGGTAAAAAAAAAAAATGTTGGGCTTTTGAAGAGGTAAAAACAAAAATAATAATAACATTGGAGTTTTGAAGAGGTAAAAAAAGAAATAAATCTTTTAATGTTGGAGTTTTGAAGAGGTAAAAAAAATATATATTGGGCTTTTGAAGAGGTAAAAACAAAAATAATAATAACATTGGAGTTTTGAAGAGGTAAAAAAAGAAATAAATCTTTTAATGTTGGAGTTTTGAAGAGGTAAAAAAAATATATATTGGAGTTTTGAAGAGGTAAAAAAAGAAATAAATCTTTTAATGTTGGAGTTTTGAAGAGGTAAAAAAAAAAATGTTGGACTTTTGAAGAGGTAAAAAAAAAAGAAATTAATGTTGGAGTTTTGAAGAGGTAATAAACAAAGAATTATTTTAATGTTGGAGTTTTGAAGAGGTAAAAAAAAGAAAAAAAAGAATTTATGTTGGAGTTTTTAGAGAGGTAAAAAAGAAATAATTCTTTTAATGTTGGAGTTTTGAAGAGGTAAAAAAAAAAAAAAATGTTGGAGTTTTGAAGAGGTAGAAAAGAAAGAATTCTTTTCATGTTTTAGTTTTGAAGAGGTAAAAAAAAAAAAAATTAATGTTGGAGTTTTGAAGAGGTAAAAAAAAAAAAAAATGTTGGAGTTTTGAAGAGGTAAAAAAGAAAATGTTGGAGTTTTGAAGAGTTAAAAAAAATATATTTCTTTTAATGTTGGAGTTTTGAAGAGGTAAAAAAAAAAAATGTTGGGCTTTTGAAGAGGTAAAAACAAAAATAATAATAACATTGGAGTTTTGAAGAGGTAAAAAAAGAAATAAATCTTTTAATGTTGGAGTTTTGAAGAGGTAAAAAAAAAAAATGTTGGACTTTTGAAGAGATAAAAAAAAAAGAAATTAACGTTGGCGTTTTGAAGAGGTAAAAAAAGAAATAAATCTTTTAATGTTGGAGTTTTGAAGAGGTAAAAAAAAAAAAAATGTTGGACTTTTGAAGAGGTAAAAAAAAAAAGAAATTAATGTTGGAGTTTTGAGGAGGAAATAAACAAAGAATTATTTTAATGTTGGAGTTTTGAAGAGGTAAAAAAAAGAAAAAAAATAATTTATGTTGGAGTTTTTAGAGAGGTAAAAAAGAAATAATTATTTTAATGTTGGAGTTTTGAAGAGGTAAAAAAAAATAAAAAATGTTGGAGTTTTGAAGAGGTAAAAAAGAAAGAATTATTTTAATGTTAAACTTTTTAAGAGGTAAAAAAAAAAAAATTAATGTTGGACTTTTGAAGAGGTAAAAAAGAAAGAATTCTTTTAATGTTGGAGTTTTGAAGAGGTAAAAAAATAAATAAATCGTTTAATGTTGGAGTTTTGAAGAGGTAAAAAAAGAAATAAATCTTTTAATGTTGGAGTTTTGAAGAGGTAAAAAAGAAAGAATTATTTTAATGTTAAACTTTTTAAGAGGTAAAAAAAAAAAAAATTAATGTTGGACTTTTGAAGAGGTAAAAAAGAAAGAATTCTTTTAATGTTGGAGTTTTGAAGAGGTAAAAAAATAAATAAATCGTTTAATGTTGGAGTTTTGAAGAGGTAAAAAAATAAATAAATCTTTTAATGTTGGAGTTTTGAAGAGGTAAAAAAAAAGAAATTAATGTTGGAGTTTTGAAGAGGTAAAAAAAGAAATACATCTTTTATTGTTGGAGTTTTGAAGAGGTAAAAAAAAAAAAAAAAAAAATAATGTTGAAACTCCAACATAATTTTTTTTTTAGAGAAGTAAAAAAGAAAGAATTATTTTAATGTTGGAGTTTTGAAGAGGTAAAAAAAAAAATGTTGCAGTTTTGAAGAGGTAAAAAAAAAATGTTGGAGTTTTGAAGAGGTAAAAAAAAAAGAAATTAATGTTGGAGTTTTGAAGAGGTAAAAAAGAAAGATTTATTTTAATGTTGTAGTTTTGAAGAGGTAAAAAAAGAAATAAATCTTTTAATTTTTGAGTTTTGAAGAGGTAAAAAAAAGTTTTAAAAAAATGTTGGAGTTTTGAAGAGGTAAAAAAAAAAAAATGTTGGGCTTTTGAAGAGGTAAAAACAAAAATAATAATAACATTGGAGTTTTGAAGAGGTAAAAAAAGAAATAAATCTTTTAATGTTGGAGTTTTGAAGAGGTAAAAAAAAAAAATGTTGGACTTTTGAAGAGATAAAAAAAAAAGAAATTAACGTTGGAGTTTTGAAGAGGTAAAAAAAGAAATACATCTTTTAATGTTGGAGTTTTGAAGAGGTAAAAAAAAAAAAATGTTGGACTTTTGAAGAGCTAAAAAAAAAAGAAATTAATGTTGGAGTTTTGAAGAGGTAATAAACAAAGAATTATTTTAATGTTGGAGTTTTGAAGAGTTAAAAAAGAAAGAATTATTTTAATGTTGGAGTTTTGAAGAGGGAAAAAAAATGTTGGAGTTTTGAAGAGGTAAAAAAAAAAAAAAAAAAATTACGTTGGAGTTTTGAAGAGGTAAAAAAGGAAAGAATTCTTTTAATGTTGGAGTTTTGAAGAGGTAAAAAAGAAATAATTATTTTAATGTTGGAGTTTTGAAGAGGTAAAAAAAAGAAATAATTATTTTACTGTTGGAGTTTTGAAGAGGTAAAAAAAAAAAAATTGGACTCTTGAAGAGGTAAAAAAGAAATCAATCTTTTAATGTTGGACTTTTGAAGAGGTAAAAAAAAGAAACGTTGGACTTTTGAAGAGGTAAAAAAAAAAGAAATTAATGTTGGAGTTTTGAAGAGGTAAAAAAAGAAATAAATCTTTTAATGTTTTATTTTTGAAGAGGTACAAAAGAAAGAATTATTTTAAAGTTGGAGTTTTGAAGAGGTAAAACAAATAATAAATAAAATAATGTTGGAGTTTTGAAGAGGAAAAAAAAAGAAAGAATTATTTTAATGTTGGAGATTTGAAGAGGTAAAAAATATATATATATATGTTGGAGTTTTAGAGAGGTAAAAAAAAAAGTTGGACTTTTGAAGAGGTAAAAAAGAAAGAATTCTTTTAATGTTGGACTTTTGAAGAGATAAAAAAAAAAGAAATTAATGTTGGAGTTTTGAAGAGGTAAAAAAAGAAATAAATCTTTTATTGTTTTATTTTTGAAGAGGTAAAAAAGAAAGAATTATTTTAAAGTTGGAGTTTTGAAGAGGTAAAACAAATAATAAATAAAGTAATGTTGGAGTTTTGAAGAGGAAAAAAAAAGAAAGAATTATTTTAATGTTGGAGATTTGAAGAGGTAAAAAATATATATATATATGTTGGAGTTTTAGAGAGGTAAAAAAAAAAAGTTGGACTTTTGAAGAGGTAAAAAAGAAAGAATTATTTTAATGTTGGAGTTTTGAAGAGGGAAAAAAAATGTTGGAGTTTTGAAGAGGTAAAAAAAAAAGAAATTAACGTTGGCGTTTTGAAGGGCTAAAAAAAGAAATAAATCTTTTAATGTTGGAGTTTTGAAGAGGTAAAAAAAAAAAAATGTTGGACTTTTGAAGAGGTAAAAAAAAAGAAATTAATGTTGGAGTTTTGAAGAGGTAATAAACAAATAATTATTTTAATGTTGGAGTTTGGAAGAGGTAAAAAAAAAGAAAAAAAAGAATTTATGTTGGAGTTTTTAGAGAGGTAAAAAAGAAATAATTCTTTTAATGTTGGAGTTTTGAAGAGGTAAAAAAAAAAAATGTTGGAGTTTTGAAGAGGTAGAAAAGAAAGAATTCTTTTCATGTTTTAGTTTTGAAGAGGTAAAAAAGAAAGAATTATTTTAATGTTGGAGTTTTGAAGAGGTAAAAAAAGAAATAAATCTTTTAATTTTGGAGTTTTGAAGAGGTAAAAAAAAGTTTTAAAAAAATGTTGGGCTTTTGAAGAGGTAAAAACAAAAATAATAATAACATTGGAGTTTTGAAGAGGTAAAAAAATAAATAAATCTTTTAATGTTGGAGTTTTGAAGAGGTAAAAAAAATCTATATTGGACTTTTGAAGAGATAAAAAAAAAAGAAATTAACGTTGGAGTTTTGAAGAGGTAAAAAAAAAAAATGTTGGACTTTTGAAGAGGTAAAAAAAAAAGAAATTAATGTTGGAGTTTTGAAGAGGTAATAAACAAAGAATTATTTTAATGTTGGAGTTTTGAAGAGGTAAAAAAAAGAAAAAAAAGAATTTATGTTGGAGTTTTTAGAGAGGTAAAAAAGAAATAATTTTTTAATGTTGGAGTTTTGAAGAGGTAAAAAAAAAAAAATGTTGGAGTTTTGAAGAGGTAGAAAAGAAAGAATTATTTTCATGTTTTAGTTTTGAAGAGGTAAAAAAGAAAGAATTATTTTAATGTTGGAGTTTTGAAGAGGTAAAAAAAAAAATAATAATAATGTTGGAGTTTTGAAGAGGTAAAAAAAAAATATTTCTTTTAATGTTGGAGTTTTGAAGAGGTAAAAAAAAAATGTTGGGCTTTTGAAGAGGTAAAAACAAAAATAATAATAACATTGGAGTTTTGAAGAGGTAAAAAAAGAAATAAATCTTTTAATGTTGGAGTTTTGAAGAGGTAAAAAAAAAAATGTTGGACTTTTGAAGAGATAAAAAAAAAAGAAATTAACGTTGGCCTTTGAAGAGGTAAAAAAAGAAATAAATCTTTTAATGTTGGAGTTTTGAAGATGTAAAAAAAAAAAATGTTGGACTTTTGAAGAGGTAAAAAAAAAAAGAAATTAATGTTGGAGTTTTGAAGAGGTAAAAAAAAAAATGTTGGAGTTTTGAAGAGGTAAAAAAAAAGAAATTAATGTTGGAGTTTTGAAGAGGTAAAAAAAAAAGATTTCTTTTAATGTTGGAGTTTTGAAGAGGTAAAAAAAGAAATAAATCTTTTAATTTTGGAGTTTTGAAGAGGTAAAAAAAAGTTTAAAAAAAATGTTGGAGTTTTGAAGAGGTAAAAAAAAAAAATGTTGGGCTTTTGAAGAGGTAAAAACAAAAATAATAATAACATTGGAGTATTGAAGAGGTAAAAAAAGAAATAAATCTTTTAATGTTGGAGTTTTGAAGAGGTAAAAAAAATATATATTGGAGTTTTGAAGAGGTAAAAAAAGAAATAAATCTTTTAATGTTGGAGTTTTGAAGAGGTAAAAAAAAAAATGTTGGACTTTTGAAGAGGTAAAAAAAAAAGAAATTAATGTTGGAGTTTTGAAGAGGTAATAAACAAAGAATTATTTTAATGTTGGAGTTTTGAAGAGGTAAAAAAAAGAAAAAAAAGAATTTATGTTGGAGTTTTTAGAGAGGTAAAAAAGAAATAATTCTTTTAATGTTGGAGTTTTGAAGAGGTAAAAAAAAAAAAAAATGTTGGAGTTTTGAAGAGGTAGAAAAGAAAGAATTATTTTAATGTTGGAGTTTTGAAGAGGTAAAAAAAAGAAAAAAAAGAATTTATGTTGGAGTTTTTAGAGAGGTAAAAAAGAAATAATTCTTTTACTGTTGGAGTTTTGAAGAGGTAAAAAAAAAAAAAATTAATGTTGGAGCTTTGAAGAGGTAAAAAAAAAAAAAAATGTTGGAGTTTTGAAGAGGTAAAAAAAAAAATGTTGGAGTTTTGAAGAGTTAAAAAAAATATATTTCTTTTAATGTTGGAGTTTTGAAGAGGTAAAAAAAATAAATGTTGGGCTTTTGAAGAGGTAAAAACAAAAATAATAATAACATTGGAGTTTTGAAGAGGTAAAAAAAGAAATAAATCTTTTAATGTTGGAGTTTTGAAGAGGTAAAAAAAAAAAATGTTGGACTTTTGAAGAGATAAAAAAAAAAGAAATTAACGTTGGCGTTTTGAAGAGGTAAAAAAAGAAATAAATCTTTTAATGTTGGAGTTTTGAAGAGGTAAAAAAAAAAAAAATGTTGGACTTTTGAAGAGGTAAAAAAAAAAAGAAATTAATGTTGGAGTTTTGAGGAGGAAATAAACAAAGAATTATTTTAATGTTGGAGTTTTGAAGAGGTAAAAAAAAGAAAAAAAAGAATTTATGTTGGAGTTTTTAGAGAGGTAAAAAAGAAATAATTATTTTAATGTTGGAGTTTTGAAGAGGTAAAAAAAAATAAAAAATGTTGGAGTTTTGAAGAGGTAAAAAAGAAAGAATTATTTTAATGTTAAACTTTTTAAGAGGTAAAAAAAAAAAAAATTAATGTTGGACTTTTGAAGAGGTAAAAAAGAAAGAATTCTTTTAATGTTGGAGTTTTGAAGAGGTAAAAAAATAAATAAATCGTTTAATGTTGGAGTTTTGAAGAGGTAAAAAAAGAAATAAATCTTTTAATGTTGGAGTTTTGAAGAGGTAAAAAAGAAAGAATTATTTTAATGTTAAACTTTTTAAGAGGTAAAAAAAAAAAAAATTAATGTTGGACTTTTGAAGAGGTAAAAAAGAAAGAATTCTTTTAATGTTGGAGTTTTGAAGAGGTAAAAAAATAAATAAATCGTTTAATGTTGGAGTTTTGAAGAGGTAAAAAAAGAAATAAATCTTTTAATGTTGGAGTTTTGAAGAGGTAAAAAAGAAAGAATTATTTTAATGTTAAACTTTTTAAGAGGTAAAAAAAAAAAAAATTAATGTTGGACTTTTGAAGAGGTAAAAAAGAAAGAATTCTTTTAATGTTGGAGTTTTGAAGAGGTAAAAAAATAAATAAATCGTTTAATGTTGGAGTTTTGAAGAGGTAAAAAAATAAATAAATCTTTTAATGTTGGAGTTTTGAAGAGGTAAAAAAAAAGAAATTAATGTTGGAGTTTTGAAGAGGTAAAAAAAGAAATACATCTTTTATTGTTGGAGTTTTGAAGAGGTAAAAAAAAAAATAATAATAATAATGTTGAAACTCCAACATAATTTTTTTTTTAGAGAAGTAAAAAAGAAAGAATTATTTTAATGTTGGAGTTTTGAAGAGGTAAAAAAAAAAATGTTGCAGTTTTGAAGAGGTAAAAAAAAAAATGTTGGAGTTTTGAAGAGGTAAAAAAAAAAGAAATTAATGTTGGAGTTTTGAAGAGGTAAAAAAGAAAGATTTATTTTAATGTTGGAGTTTTGAAGAGGTAAAAAAAGAAATAAATCTTTTAATTTTTGAGTTTTGAAGAGGTAAAAAAAAGTTTTAAAAAAATGTTGGAGTTTTGAAGAGGTAAAAAAAAAAAAATGTTGGGCTTTTGAAGAGGTAAAAACAAAAATAATAATAACATTGGAGTTTTGAAGAGGTAAAAAAAGAAATAAATCTTTTAATGTTGGAGTTTTGAAGAGGTAAAAAAAAAAAATGTTGGACTTTTGAAGAGATAAAAAAAAAAGAAATTAACGTTGGAGTTTTGAAGAGGTAAAAAAAGAAATACATCTTTTAATGTTGGAGTTTTGAAGAGGTAAAAAAAAAAAATGTTGGACTTTTGAAGAGCTAAAAAAAAAAGAAATTAATGTTGGAGTTTTGAAGAGGTAATAAACAAAGAATTATTTTAATGTTGGAGTTTTGAAGAGTTAAAAAAGAAAGAATTATTTTAATGTTGGAGTTTTGAAGAGGGAAAAAAAATGTTGGAGTTTTGAAGAGGTAAAAAAAAAAAAAAAAAAAATTACGTTGGAGTTTTGAAGAGGTAAAAAAGGAAAGAATTCTTTTAATGTTGGAGTTTTGAAGAGGTAAAAAAGAAATAATTATTTTAATGTTGGAGTTTTGAAGAGGTAAAAAAAAGAAATAATTATTTTACTGTTGGAGTTTTGAAGAGGTAAAAAAAAAAAATTTGGACTCTTGAAGAGGTAAAAAAGAAATCAATCTTTTAATGTTGGACTTTTGAAGAGGTAAAAAAAAGAAACGGACTTTTGAAGAGGTAAAAAAAAAAGAAATTAATGTTGGAGTTTTGAAGAGGTAAAAAAAGAAATAAATCTTTTAATGTTTTATTTTTGAAGAGGTAAAAAAGAAAGAATTATTTTAAAGTTGGAGTTTTGAAGAGGTAAAACAAATAATAAATAAAATAATGTTGGAGTTTTGAAGAGGAAAAAAAAAGAAAGAATTATTTTAATGTTGGAGATTTGAAGAGGTAAAAAATATATATATATATGTTGGAGTTTTAGAGAGGTAAAAAAAAAAGTTGGACTTTTGAAGAGGTAAAAAAGAAAGAATTCTTTTAATGTTGGACTTTTGAAGAGATAAAAAAAAAAGAAATTAATGTTGGAGTTTTGAAGAGGTAAAAAAAGAAATAAATCTTTTAATGTTTTATTTTTGAAGAGGTAAAAAAGAAAGAATTATTTTAAAGTTGGAGTTTTGAAGAGGTAAAACAAATAATAAATAAAATAATGTTGGAGTTTTGAAGAGGAAAAAAAAAGAAAGAATTATTTTAATGTTGGAGATTTGAAGAGGTAAAAAAAATATATATATATGTTGGAGTTTTAGAGAGGTAAAAAAAAAAAGTTGGACTTTTGAAGAGGTAAAAAAGAAAGAATTCTTTTAATGTTGGAGTTTTGAAGAGGTAAAAAAAAGAATAATAATAATTTATGTTGAAATTTTAGAGAGGTAAAAAAGAAAGAATTATTTTAATGTTGGAGTTTTGAAGAGGTAAAAAAAGAAATAAATCTTTTAATGTTGGAGTTTTGAAGAGGTAAAAACAAAAATAATAATAACATTGGAGTTTTGAAGAGGTAAAAAAAGAAATAAATCTTTTAATGTTGGGGTTTTGAAGAAGTAAAAAAAAAAAATGTTGGACTTTTGAAGAGATAAAAAAAAAAGGATTAACGTTGGAGTTTTGAAGAGGTAAAAAAAGAAATACATCTTTTATTGTTGGAGTTTTGAAGAGGTAAAAAAAAAAAAATGTTGGACTTTTGAAGAGGTAAAAAAAAAAAAAAAAAATTACGTTGGAGTTTTGAAGAGGTAAAAAAAGAAAGAATTATTTTAATGTTGGAGTTTTGAAGAGGTAAAAAATAAATAATTATTTTAATGTTGGAGTTTTGAAGAGGTAAAAAAAAGAAATAATTATATTACTGTTGGAGTTTTGAAGAGGTAAAAAAAAATAATAATAATAATGTTGGAGTTTTGAAGAGGTAAAAAAAAAAAAAGTTGGACTCTTGAAGAGGTAAAAAAGAAATCAATCTTTTAATGTTGGACTTTTGAAGAGGTAAAAAAAAGAAACGTTGGACTTTTGAAGAGGTAAAAAAAAAAAAATGTTGGACTTTTGAAGAGGTAAAAAAAAAAAGAAATTAATGTTGGAGTTTTGAAGAGGTAATAAACTAAGAATTATTTTAATGTTGGAGTTTTGAAGAGGTAAAAAAAATTTTTTTAAAAATGTTGGAGTTTTGAAGAGGTAAAAAAGAAAGAATTATTTTAATGTTGGAGTTTTGAAGAGGGAAAAAAATGTTGGAGTTTTGAAGAGGTAAAAAAAAAAAAAAAAAAAATTACGTTGGAGTTTTGAAGAGGTAAAAAAAGAAAGAATTCTTTTAATGTTGGAGTTTTGAAGAGGTAAAAAAGAAATAATTATTTTAATGTTGGAGTTTTGAAGAGGTAAAAAAAAGAAATAATTATTTTACTGTTGGAGTTTTGAAGAGGTAAAAAAAAATAATAATAATAATAATGTTGGAGTTTTGAAGAGGTAAAAAAAAAAAAAAGTTGGACTCTTGAAGAGGTAAAAAAGAAATCAATCTTTTAATGTTGGAGTTTTGAAGAGGTAAAAAAAAGAAACGTTGGACTTTTGAAGAGGTAAAAAAAAAAAGTTGGACTTTTGAAGAGGTAAAAAAAAAATGTTGGACTTTTGAAGAGATAAAAAAAAAAGAAATTAATGTTGGAGTTTTGAAGAGGTAAAAAAAGAAATAAATCTTTTAATGTTTTATTTTTGAAGAGGTAAAAAAGAAAGAATTATTTTAAAGTTGGAGTTTTGAAGAGGTAAAACAAATAATAAATAAAATAATGTTGGAGTTTTGAAGAGGAAAAAAAAAGAAAGAATTATTTTAATGTTGGAGATTTGAAGAGGTAAAAAATATATATATATATGTTGGAGTTTTAGAGAGGTAAAAAAAAAAGTTGGACTTTTGAAGAGGTAAAAAAGAAAGAATTCTTTTAATGTTGGACTTTTGAAGAGATAAAAAAAAAAGAAATTAATGTTGGAGTTTTGAAGAGGTAAAAAAAGAAATAAATCTTTTAATGTTTTATTTTTGAAGAGGTAAAAAAGAAAGAATTATTTTAAAGTTGGAGTTTTGAAGAGGTAAAACAAATAATAAATAAAATAATGTTGGAGTTTTGAAGAGGAAAAAAAAAGAAAGAATTATTTTAATGTTGGAGATTTGAAGAGGTAAAAAAAATATATATATATGTTGGAGTTTTAGAGAGGTAAAAAAAAAAAGTTGGACTTTTGAAGAGGTAAAAAAGAAAGAATTCTTTTAATGTTGGAGTTTTGAAGAGGTAAAAAAAAGAATAATAATAATTTATGTTGAAATTTTAGAGAGGTAAAAAAGAAAGAATTATTTTAATGTTGGAGTTTTGAAGAGGTAAAAAAAGAAATAAATCTTTTAATGTTGGAGTTTTGAAGAGGTAAAAACAAAAATAATAATAACATTGGAGTTTTGAAGAGGTAAAAAAAGAAATAAATCTTTTAATGTTGGGGTTTTGAAGAAGTAAAAAAAAAAAATGTTGGACTTTTGAAGAGATAAAAAAAAAAGGATTAACGTTGGAGTTTTGAAGAGGTAAAAAAAGAAATACATCTTTTATTGTTGGAGTTTTGAAGAGGTAAAAAAAAAAAAATGTTGGACTTTTGAAGAGGTAAAAAAAAAAAAAAAAAATTACGTTGGAGTTTTGAAGAGGTAAAAAAAGAAAGAATTATTTTAATGTTGGAGTTTTGAAGAGGTAAAAAATAAATAATTATTTTAATGTTGGAGTTTTGAAGAGGTAAAAAAAAGAAATAATTATATTACTGTTGGAGTTTTGAAGAGGTAAAAAAAAATAATAATAATAATGTTGGAGTTTTGAAGAGGTAAAAAAAAAAAAAGTTGGACTCTTGAAGAGGTAAAAAAGAAATCAATCTTTTAATGTTGGACTTTTGAAGAGGTAAAAAAAAGAAACGTTGGACTTTTGAAGAGGTAAAAAAAAAAAAATGTTGGACTTTTGAAGAGGTAAAAAAAAAAAGAAATTAATGTTGGAGTTTTGAAGAGGTAATAAACTAAGAATTATTTTAATGTTGGAGTTTTGAAGAGGTAAAAAAATTTTTTTTAAAAATGTTGGAGTTTTGAAGAGGTAAAAAAGAAAGAATTATTTTAATGTTGGAGTTTTGAAGAGGGAAAAAAATGTTGGAGTTTTGAAGAGGTAAAAAAAAAAAAAAAAAAAATTACGTTGGAGTTTTGAAGAGGTAAAAAAAGAAAGAATTCTTTTAATGTTGGAGTTTTGAAGAGGTAAAAAAGAAATAATTATTTTAATGTTGGAGTTTTGAAGAGGTAAAAAAAAGAAATAATTATTTTACTGTTGGAGTTTTGAAGAGGTAAAAAAAAATAATAATAATAATAATGTTGGAGTTTTGAAGAGGTAAAAAAAAAAAAAAGTTGGACTCTTGAAGAGGTAAAAAAGAAATCAATCTTTTAATGTTGGAGTTTTGAAGAGGTAAAAAAAAGAAACGTTGGACTTTTGAAGAGGTAAAAAAAAAAAGTTGGACTTTTGAAGAGGTAAAAAAAAAATGTTGGACTTTTGAAGAGATAAAAAAAAAAGAAATTAATGTTGGAGTTTTGAAGAGGTAAAAAAAGAAATAAATCTTTTAATGTTTTATTTTTGAAGAGGTAAAAAAGAAAGAATTATTTTAAAGTTGGAGTTTTGAAGAGGTAAAAAATATATATATATATGTTGGAGTTTTAGAGAGGTAAAAAAAAAAGTTGGACTTTTGAAGAGGTAAAAAAGAAAGAATTCTTTTAATGTTGGACTTTTGAAGAGATAAAAAAAAAGAAATTAATGTTGGAGTTTTGAAGAGGTAAAAAAAGAAATAAATCTTTTAATGTTTTATTTTTGAAGAGGTAAAAAAGAAAGAATTATTTTAAAGTTGGAGTTTTGAAGAGGTAAAACAAATAATAAATAAAGTAATGTTGGAGTTTTGAAGAGGAAAAAAAAAGAAAGAATTATTTTAATGTTGGAGATTTGAAGAGGTAAAAAATATATATATATATGTTGGAGTTTTAGAGAGGTAAAAAAAAAAAGTTGGACTTTTGAAGAGGTAAAAAAGAAAGAATTATTTTAATGTTGGAGTTTTGAAGAGGGAAAAAAAATGTTGGAGTTTTGAAGAGGTAAAAAAAAAAGAAATTAACGTTGGCGTTTTGAAGGGCTAAAAAAAGAAATAAATCTTTTAATGTTGGAGTTTTGAAGAGGTAAAAAAAAAAAAATGTTGGACTTTTGAAGAGGTAAAAAAAAAGAAATTAATGTTGGAGTTTTGAAGAGGTAATAAACAAATAATTATTTTAATGTTGGAGTTTGGAAGAGGTAAAAAAAAAGAAAAAAAAGAATTTATGTTGGAGTTTTTAGAGAGGTAAAAAAGAAATAATTCTTTTAATGTTGGAGTTTTGAAGAGGTAAAAAAAAAAAATGTTGGAGTTTTGAAGAGGTAGAAAAGAAAGAATTCTTTTCATGTTTTAGTTTTGAAGAGGTAAAAAAGAAAGAATTATTTTAATGTTGGAGTTTTGAAGAGGTAAAAAAAGAAATAAATCTTTTAATTTTGGAGTTTTGAAGAGGTAAAAAAAAGTTTTAAAAAAATGTTGGGCTTTTGAAGAGGTAAAAACAAAAATAATAATAACATTGGAGTTTTGAAGAGGTAAAAAAATAAATAAATCTTTTAATGTTGGAGTTTTGAAGAGGTAAAAAAAATCTATATTGGACTTTTGAAGAGATAAAAAAAAAAGAAATTAACGTTGGAGTTTTGAAGAGGTAAAAAAAAAAAATGTTGGACTTTTGAAGAGGTAAAAAAAAAAGAAATTAATGTTGGAGTTTTGAAGAGGTAATAAACAAAGAATTATTTTAATGTTGGAGTTTTGAAGAGGTAAAAAAAAGAAAAAAAAGAATTTATGTTGGAGTTTTTAGAGAGGTAAAAAAGAAATAATTTTTTAATGTTGGAGTTTTGAAGAGGTAAAAAAAAAAAAATGTTGGAGTTTTGAAGAGGTAGAAAAGAAAGAATTATTTTCATGTTTTAGTTTTGAAGAGGTAAAAAAGAAAGAATTATTTTAATGTTGGAGTTTTGAAGAGGTAAAAAAAAAAATAATAATAATGTTGGAGTTTTGAAGAGGTAAAAAAAAAATATTTCTTTTAATGTTGGAGTTTTGAAGAGGTAAAAAAAAAATGTTGGGCTTTTGAAGAGGTAAAAACAAAAATAATAATAACATTGGAGTTTTGAAGAGGTAAAAAAAGAAATAAATCTTTTAATGTTGGAGTTTTGAAGAGGTAAAAAAAAAAATGTTGGACTTTTGAAGAGATAAAAAAAAAAGAAATTAACGTTGGCCTTTGAAGAGGTAAAAAAAGAAATAAATCTTTTAATGTTGGAGTTTTGAAGAGGTAAAAAAAAAAAATGTTGGACTTTTGAAGAGGTAAAAAAAAAAAGAAATTAATGTTGGAGTTTTGAAGAGGTAAAAAAAAAAATGTTGGAGTTTTGAAGAGGTAAAAAAAAAGAAATTAATGTTGGAGTTTTGAAGAGGTAAAAAAAAAAGATTTCTTTTAATGTTGGAGTTTTGAAGAGGTAAAAAAAGAAATAAATCTTTTAATTTTGGAGTTTTGAAGAGGTAAAAAAAAGTTTTAAAAAAATGTTGGAGTTTTGAAGAGGTAAAAAAAAAAAATGTTGGGCTTTTGAAGAGGTAAAAACAAAAATAATAATAACATTGGAGTTTTGAAGAGGTAAAAAAAGAAATAAATCTTTTAATGTTGGAGTTTTGAAGAGGTAAAAAAAATATATATTGGGCTTTTGAAGAGGTAAAAACAAAAATAATAATAACATTGGAGTTTTGAAGAGGTAAAAAAAGAAATAAATCTTTTAATGTTGGAGTTTTGAAGAGGTAAAAAAAATATATATTGGAGTTTTGAAGAGGTAAAAAAAGAAATAAATCTTTTAATGTTGGAGTTTTGAAGAGGTAAAAAAAAAAATGTTGGACTTTTGAAGAGGTAAAAAAAAAAGAAATTAATGTTGGAGTTTTGAAGAGGTAATAAACAAAGAATTATTTTAATGTTGGAGTTTTGAAGAGGTAAAAAAAAGAAAAAAAAGAATTTATGTTGGAGTTTTTAGAGAGGTAAAAAAGAAATAATTCTTTTAATGTTGGAGTTTTGAAGAGGTAAAAAAAAAAAAAAATGTTGGAGTTTTGAAGAGGTAGAAAAGAAAGAATTCTTTTCATGTTTTAGTTTTGAAGAGGTAAAAAAAAAAAAAATTAATGTTGGAGTTTTGAAGAGGTAAAAAAAAAAAAAAATGTTGGAGTTTTGAAGAGGTAAAAAAGAAAATGTTGGAGTTTTGAAGAGTTAAAAAAAATATATTTCTTTTAATGTTGGAGTTTTGAAGAGGTAAAAAAAAAAAATGTTGGGCTTTTGAAGAGGTAAAAACAAAAATAATAATAACATTGGAGTTTTGAAGAGGTAAAAAAAGAAATAAATCTTTTAATGTTGGAGTTTTGAAGAGGTAAAAAAAAAAAATGTTGGACTTTTGAAGAGATAAAAAAAAAAGAAATTAACGTTGGCGTTTTGAAGAGGTAAAAAAAGAAATAAATCTTTTAATGTTGGAGTTTTGAAGAGGTAAAAAAAAAAAAAATGTTGGACTTTTGAAGAGGTAAAAAAAAAAAGAAATTAATGTTGGAGTTTTGAGGAGGAAATAAACAAAGAATTATTTTAATGTTGGAGTTTTGAAGAGGTAAAAAAAAGAAAAAAAATAATTTATGTTGGAGTTTTTAGAGAGGTAAAAAAGAAATAATTATTTTAATGTTGGAGTTTTGAAGAGGTAAAAAAAAATAAAAAATGTTGGAGTTTTGAAGAGGTAAAAAAGAAAGAATTATTTTAATGTTAAACTTTTTAAGAGGTAAAAAAAAAAAAATTAATGTTGGACTTTTGAAGAGGTAAAAAAGAAAGAATTCTTTTAATGTTGGAGTTTTGAAGAGGTAAAAAAATAAATAAATCGTTTAATGTTGGAGTTTTGAAGAGGTAAAAAAAGAAATAAATCTTTTAATGTTGGAGTTTTGAAGAGGTAAAAAAGAAAGAATTATTTTAATGTTAAACTTTTTAAGAGGTAAAAAAAAAAAAAATTAATGTTGGACTTTTGAAGAGGTAAAAAAGAAAGAATTCTTTTAATGTTGGAGTTTTGAAGAGGTAAAAAAATAAATAAATCGTTTAATGTTGGAGTTTTGAAGAGGTAAAAAAATAAATAAATCTTTTAATGTTGGAGTTTTGAAGAGGTAAAAAAAAAGAAATTAATGTTGGAGTTTTGAAGAGGTAAAAAAAGAAATACATCTTTTATTGTTGGAGTTTTGAAGAGGTAAAAAAAAAAAAAAAAAAAATAATGTTGAAACTCCAACATAATTTTTTTTTTAGAGAAGTAAAAAAGAAAGAATTATTTTAATGTTGGAGTTTTGAAGAGGTAAAAAAAAAAATGTTGCAGTTTTGAAGAGGTAAAAAAAAAATGTTGGAGTTTTGAAGAGGTAAAAAAAAAAGAAATTAATGTTGGAGTTTTGAAGAGGTAAAAAAGAAAGATTTATTTTAATGTTGTAGTTTTGAAGAGGTAAAAAAAGAAATAAATCTTTTAATTTTTGAGTTTTGAAGAGGTAAAAAAAAGTTTTAAAAAAATGTTGGAGTTTTGAAGAGGTAAAAAAAAAAAAATGTTGGGCTTTTGAAGAGGTAAAAACAAAAATAATAATAACATTGGAGTTTTGAAGAGGTAAAAAAAGAAATAAATCTTTTAATGTTGGAGTTTTGAAGAGGTAAAAAAAAAAAATGTTGGACTTTTGAAGAGATAAAAAAAAAAGAAATTAACGTTGGAGTTTTGAAGAGGTAAAAAAAGAAATACATCTTTTAATGTTGGAGTTTTGAAGAGGTAAAAAAAAAAAAATGTTGGACTTTTGAAGAGCTAAAAAAAAAAGAAATTAATGTTGGAGTTTTGAAGAGGTAATAAACAAAGAATTATTTTAATGTTGGAGTTTTGAAGAGTTAAAAAAGAAAGAATTATTTTAATGTTGGAGTTTTGAAGAGGGAAAAAAAATGTTGGAGTTTTGAAGAGGTAAAAAAAAAAAAAAAAAAATTACGTTGGAGTTTTGAAGAGGTAAAAAAGGAAAGAATTCTTTTAATGTTGGAGTTTTGAAGAGGTAAAAAAGAAATAATTATTTTAATGTTGGAGTTTTGAAGAGGTAAAAAAAAGAAATAATTATTTTACTGTTGGAGTTTTGAAGAGGTAAAAAAAAAAAAATTGGACTCTTGAAGAGGTAAAAAAGAAATCAATCTTTTAATGTTGGACTTTTGAAGAGGTAAAAAAAAGAAACGTTGGACTTTTGAAGAGGTAAAAAAAAAAGAAATTAATGTTGGAGTTTTGAAGAGGTAAAAAAAGAAATAAATCTTTTAATGTTTTATTTTTGAAGAGGTACAAAAGAAAGAATTATTTTAAAGTTGGAGTTTTGAAGAGGTAAAACAAATAATAAATAAAATAATGTTGGAGTTTTGAAGAGGAAAAAAAAAGAAAGAATTATTTTAATGTTGGAGATTTGAAGAGGTAAAAAATATATATATATATGTTGGAGTTTTAGAGAGGTAAAAAAAAAAGTTGGACTTTTGAAGAGGTAAAAAAGAAAGAATTCTTTTAATGTTGGACTTTTGAAGAGATAAAAAAAAAAGAAATTAATGTTGGAGTTTTGAAGAGGTAAAAAAAGAAATAAATCTTTTATTGTTTTATTTTTGAAGAGGTAAAAAAGAAAGAATTATTTTAAAGTTGGAGTTTTGAAGAGGTAAAACAAATAATAAATAAAGTAATGTTGGAGTTTTGAAGAGGAAAAAAAAAGAAAGAATTATTTTAATGTTGGAGATTTGAAGAGGTAAAAAATATATATATATATGTTGGAGTTTTAGAGAGGTAAAAAAAAAAAGTTGGACTTTTGAAGAGGTAAAAAAGAAAGAATTATTTTAATGTTGGAGTTTTGAAGAGGGAAAAAAAATGTTGGAGTTTTGAAGAGGTAAAAAAAAAAGAAATTAACGTTGGCGTTTTGAAGGGCTAAAAAAAGAAATAAATCTTTTAATGTTGGAGTTTTGAAGAGGTAAAAAAAAAAAAATGTTGGACTTTTGAAGAGGTAAAAAAAAAGAAATTAATGTTGGAGTTTTGAAGAGGTAATAAACAAATAATTATTTTAATGTTGGAGTTTGGAAGAGGTAAAAAAAAAGAAAAAAAAGAATTTATGTTGGAGTTTTTAGAGAGGTAAAAAAGAAATAATTCTTTTAATGTTGGAGTTTTGAAGAGGTAAAAAAAAAAAATGTTGGAGTTTTGAAGAGGTAGAAAAGAAAGAATTCTTTTCATGTTTTAGTTTTGAAGAGGTAAAAAAGAAAGAATTATTTTAATGTTGGAGTTTTGAAGAGGTAAAAAAAGAAATAAATCTTTTAATTTTGGAGTTTTGAAGAGGTAAAAAAAAGTTTTAAAAAAATGTTGGGCTTTTGAAGAGGTAAAAACAAAAATAATAATAACATTGGAGTTTTGAAGAGGTAAAAAAATAAATAAATCTTTTAATGTTGGAGTTTTGAAGAGGTAAAAAAAATCTATATTGGACTTTTGAAGAGATAAAAAAAAAAGAAATTAACGTTGGAGTTTTGAAGAGGTAAAAAAAAAAAATGTTGGACTTTTGAAGAGGTAAAAAAAAAAGAAATTAATGTTGGAGTTTTGAAGAGGTAATAAACAAAGAATTATTTTAATGTTGGAGTTTTGAAGAGGTAAAAAAAAGAAAAAAAAGAATTTATGTTGGAGTTTTTAGAGAGGTAAAAAAGAAATAATTTTTTAATGTTGGAGTTTTGAAGAGGTAAAAAAAAAAAAATGTTGGAGTTTTGAAGAGGTAGAAAAGAAAGAATTATTTTCATGTTTTAGTTTTGAAGAGGTAAAAAAGAAAGAATTATTTTAATGTTGGAGTTTTGAAGAGGTAAAAAAAAAAATAATAATAATGTTGGAGTTTTGAAGAGGTAAAAAAAAAATATTTCTTTTAATGTTGGAGTTTTGAAGAGGTAAAAAAAAAATGTTGGGCTTTTGAAGAGGTAAAAACAAAAATAATAATAACATTGGAGTTTTGAAGAGGTAAAAAAAGAAATAAATCTTTTAATGTTGGAGTTTTGAAGAGGTAAAAAAAAAAATGTTGGACTTTTGAAGAGATAAAAAAAAAAGAAATTAACGTTGGCCTTTGAAGAGGTAAAAAAAGAAATAAATCTTTTAATGTTGGAGTTTTGAAGAGGTAAAAAAAAAAAATGTTGGACTTTTGAAGAGGTAAAAAAAAAAAGAAATTAATGTTGGAGTTTTGAAGAGGTAAAAAAAAAAATGTTGGAGTTTTGAAGAGGTAAAAAAAAAGAAATTAATGTTGGAGTTTTGAAGAGGTAAAAAAAAAAGATTTCTTTTAATGTTGGAGTTTTGAAGAGGTAAAAAAAGAAATAAATCTTTTAATTTTGGAGTTTTGAAGAGGTAAAAAAAAGTTTTAAAAAAATGTTGGAGTTTTGAAGAGGTAAAAAAAAAAAATGTTGGGCTTTTGAAGAGGTAAAAACAAAAATAATAATAACATTGGAGTTTTGAAGAGGTAAAAAAAGAAATAAATCTTTTAATGTTGGAGTTTTGAAGAGGTAAAAAAAATATATATTGGGCTTTTGAAGAGGTAAAAACAAAAATAATAATAACATTGGAGTTTTGAAGAGGTAAAAAAAGAAATAAATCTTTTAATGTTGGAGTTTTGAAGAGGTAAAAAAAATATATATTGGAGTTTTGAAGAGGTAAAAAAAGAAATAAATCTTTTAATGTTGGAGTTTTGAAGAGGTAAAAAAAAAAATGTTGGACTTTTGAAGAGGTAAAAAAAAAAGAAATTAATGTTGGAGTTTTGAAGAGGTAATAAACAAAGAATTATTTTAATGTTGGAGTTTTGAAGAGGTAAAAAAAAGAAAAAAAAGAATTTATGTTGGAGTTTTTAGAGAGGTAAAAAAGAAATAATTCTTTTAATGTTGGAGTTTTGAAGAGGTAAAAAAAAAAAAAAATGTTGGAGTTTTGAAGAGGTAGAAAAGAAAGAATTCTTTTCATGTTTTAGTTTTGAAGAGGTAAAAAAAAAAAAAATTAATGTTGGAGTTTTGAAGAGGTAAAAAAAAAAAAAAATGTTGGAGTTTTGAAGAGGTAAAAAAGAAAATGTTGGAGTTTTGAAGAGTTAAAAAAAATATATTTCTTTTAATGTTGGAGTTTTGAAGAGGTAAAAAAAAAAAATGTTGGGCTTTTGAAGAGGTAAAAACAAAAATAATAATAACATTGGAGTTTTGAAGAGGTAAAAAAAGAAATAAATCTTTTAATGTTGGAGTTTTGAAGAGGTAAAAAAAAAAAATGTTGGACTTTTGAAGAGATAAAAAAAAAAGAAATTAACGTTGGCGTTTTGAAGAGGTAAAAAAAGAAATAAATCTTTTAATGTTGGAGTTTTGAAGAGGTAAAAAAAAAAAAAATGTTGGACTTTTGAAGAGGTAAAAAAAAAAAGAAATTAATGTTGGAGTTTTGAGGAGGAAATAAACAAAGAATTATTTTAATGTTGGAGTTTTGAAGAGGTAAAAAAAAGAAAAAAAATAATTTATGTTGGAGTTTTTAGAGAGGTAAAAAAGAAATAATTATTTTAATGTTGGAGTTTTGAAGAGGTAAAAAAAAATAAAAAATGTTGGAGTTTTGAAGAGGTAAAAAAGAAAGAATTATTTTAATGTTAAACTTTTTAAGAGGTAAAAAAAAAAAAATTAATGTTGGACTTTTGAAGAGGTAAAAAAGAAAGAATTCTTTTAATGTTGGAGTTTTGAAGAGGTAAAAAAATAAATAAATCGTTTAATGTTGGAGTTTTGAAGAGGTAAAAAAAGAAATAAATCTTTTAATGTTGGAGTTTTGAAGAGGTAAAAAAGAAAGAATTATTTTAATGTTAAACTTTTTAAGAGGTAAAAAAAAAAAAAATTAATGTTGGACTTTTGAAGAGGTAAAAAAGAAAGAATTCTTTTAATGTTGGAGTTTTGAAGAGGTAAAAAAATAAATAAATCGTTTAATGTTGGAGTTTTGAAGAGGTAAAAAAATAAATAAATCTTTTAATGTTGGAGTTTTGAAGAGGTAAAAAAAAAGAAATTAATGTTGGAGTTTTGAAGAGGTAAAAAAAGAAATACATCTTTTATTGTTGGAGTTTTGAAGAGGTAAAAAAAAAAAAAAAAAAAATAATGTTGAAACTCCAACATAATTTTTTTTTTAGAGAAGTAAAAAAGAAAGAATTATTTTAATGTTGGAGTTTTGAAGAGGTAAAAAAAAAAATGTTGCAGTTTTGAAGAGGTAAAAAAAAAATGTTGGAGTTTTGAAGAGGTAAAAAAAAAAGAAATTAATGTTGGAGTTTTGAAGAGGTAAAAAAGAAAGATTTATTTTAATGTTGGAGTTTTGAAGAGGTAAAAAAAGAAATAAATCTTTTAATTTTTGAGTTTTGAAGAGGTAAAAAAAAGTTTTAAAAAAATGTTGGAGTTTTGAAGAGGTAAAAAAAAAAAAATGTTGGGCTTTTGAAGAGGTAAAAACAAAAATAATAATAACATTGGAGTTTTGAAGAGGTAAAAAAAGAAATAAATCTTTTAATGTTGGAGTTTTGAAGAGGTAAAAAAAAAAAATGTTGGACTTTTGAAGAGATAAAAAAAAAAGAAATTAACGTTGGAGTTTTGAAGAGGTAAAAAAAGAAATACATCTTTTAATGTTGGAGTTTTGAAGAGGTAAAAAAAAAAAAATGTTGGACTTTTGAAGAGCTAAAAAAAAAAGAAATTAATGTTGGAGTTTTGAAGAGGTAATAAACAAAGAATTATTTTAATGTTGGAGTTTTGAAGAGTTAAAAAAGAAAGAATTATTTTAATGTTGGAGTTTTGAAGAGGGAAAAAAAATGTTGGAGTTTTGAAGAGGTAAAAAAAAAAAAAAAAAAATTACGTTGGAGTTTTGAAGAGGTAAAAAAGGAAAGAATTCTTTTAATGTTGGAGTTTTGAAGAGGTAAAAAAGAAATAATTATTTTAATGTTGGAGTTTTGAAGAGGTAAAAAAAAGAAATAATTATTTTACTGTTGGAGTTTTGAAGAGGTAAAAAAAAAAAAATTGGACTCTTGAAGAGGTAAAAAAGAAATCAATCTTTTAATGTTGGACTTTTGAAGAGGTAAAAAAAAGAAACGTTGGACTTTTGAAGAGGTAAAAAAAAAAGAAATTAATGTTGGAGTTTTGAAGAGGTAAAAAAAGAAATAAATCTTTTAATGTTTTATTTTTGAAGAGGTACAAAAGAAAGAATTATTTTAAAGTTGGAGTTTTGAAGAGGTAAAACAAATAATAAATAAAATAATGTTGGAGTTTTGAAGAGGAAAAAAAAAGAAAGAATTATTTTAATGTTGGAGATTTGAAGAGGTAAAAAATATATATATATATGTTGGAGTTTTAGAGAGGTAAAAAAAAAAGTTGGACTTTTGAAGAGGTAAAAAAGAAAGAATTCTTTTAATGTTGGACTTTTGAAGAGATAAAAAAAAAAGAAATTAATGTTGGAGTTTTGAAGAGGTAAAAAAAGAAATAAATCTTTTATTGTTTTATTTTTGAAGAGGTAAAAAAGAAAGAATTATTTTAAAGTTGGAGTTTTGAAGAGGTAAAACAAATAATAAATAAAGTAATGTTGGAGTTTTGAAGAGGAAAAAAAAAGAAAGAATTATTTTAATGTTGGAGATTTGAAGAGGTAAAAAATATATATATATATGTTGGAGTTTTAGAGAGGTAAAAAAAAAAAGTTGGACTTTTGAAGAGGTAAAAAAGAAAGAATTATTTTAATGTTGGAGTTTTGAAGAGGGAAAAAAAATGTTGGAGTTTTGAAGAGGTAAAAAAAAAAGAAATTAACGTTGGCGTTTTGAAGGGCTAAAAAAAGAAATAAATCTTTTAATGTTGGAGTTTTGAAGAGGTAAAAAAAAAAAAATGTTGGACTTTTGAAGAGGTAAAAAAAAAGAAATTAATGTTGGAGTTTTGAAGAGGTAATAAACAAATAATTATTTTAATGTTGGAGTTTGGAAGAGGTAAAAAAAAAGAAAAAAAAGAATTTATGTTGGAGTTTTTAGAGAGGTAAAAAAGAAATAATTCTTTTAATGTTGGAGTTTTGAAGAGGTAAAAAAAAAAAATGTTGGAGTTTTGAAGAGGTAGAAAAGAAAGAATTCTTTTCATGTTTTAGTTTTGAAGAGGTAAAAAAGAAAGAATTATTTTAATGTTGGAGTTTTGAAGAGGTAAAAAAAGAAATAAATCTTTTAATTTTGGAGTTTTGAAGAGGTAAAAAAAAGTTTTAAAAAAATGTTGGGCTTTTGAAGAGGTAAAAACAAAAATAATAATAACATTGGAGTTTTGAAGAGGTAAAAAAATAAATAAATCTTTTAATGTTGGAGTTTTGAAGAGGTAAAAAAAATCTATATTGGACTTTTGAAGAGATAAAAAAAAAAGAAATTAACGTTGGAGTTTTGAAGAGGTAAAAAAAAAAAATGTTGGACTTTTGAAGAGGTAAAAAAAAAAGAAATTAATGTTGGAGTTTTGAAGAGGTAATAAACAAAGAATTATTTTAATGTTGGAGTTTTGAAGAGGTAAAAAAAAGAAAAAAAAGAATTTATGTTGGAGTTTTTAGAGAGGTAAAAAAGAAATAATTTTTTAATGTTGGAGTTTTGAAGAGGTAAAAAAAAAAAAATGTTGGAGTTTTGAAGAGGTAGAAAAGAAAGAATTATTTTCATGTTTTAGTTTTGAAGAGGTAAAAAAGAAAGAATTATTTTAATGTTGGAGTTTTGAAGAGGTAAAAAAAAAAATAATAATAATGTTGGAGTTTTGAAGAGGTAAAAAAAAAATATTTCTTTTAATGTTGGAGTTTTGAAGAGGTAAAAAAAAAATGTTGGGCTTTTGAAGAGGTAAAAACAAAAATAATAATAACATTGGAGTTTTGAAGAGGTAAAAAAAGAAATAAATCTTTTAATGTTGGAGTTTTGAAGAGGTAAAAAAAAAAATGTTGGACTTTTGAAGAGATAAAAAAAAAAGAAATTAACGTTGGCCTTTGAAGAGGTAAAAAAAGAAATAAATCTTTTAATGTTGGAGTTTTGAAGAGGTAAAAAAAAAAAATGTTGGACTTTTGAAGAGGTAAAAAAAAAAAGAAATTAATGTTGGAGTTTTGAAGAGGTAAAAAAAAAAATGTTGGAGTTTTGAAGAGGTAAAAAAAAAGAAATTAATGTTGGAGTTTTGAAGAGGTAAAAAAAAAAGATTTCTTTTAATGTTGGAGTTTTGAAGAGGTAAAAAAAGAAATAAATCTTTTAATTTTGGAGTTTTGAAGAGGTAAAAAAAAGTTTTAAAAAAATGTTGGAGTTTTGAAGAGGTAAAAAAAAAAAATGTTGGGCTTTTGAAGAGGTAAAAACAAAAATAATAATAACATTGGAGTTTTGAAGAGGTAAAAAAAGAAATAAATCTTTTAATGTTGGAGTTTTGAAGAGGTAAAAAAAATATATATTGGGCTTTTGAAGAGGTAAAAACAAAAATAATAATAACATTGGAGTTTTGAAGAGGTAAAAAAAGAAATAAATCTTTTAATGTTGGAGTTTTGAAGAGGTAAAAAAAATATATATTGGAGTTTTGAAGAGGTAAAAAAAGAAATAAATCTTTTAATGTTGGAGTTTTGAAGAGGTAAAAAAAAAAATGTTGGACTTTTGAAGAGGTAAAAAAAAAAGAAATTAATGTTGGAGTTTTGAAGAGGTAATAAACAAAGAATTATTTTAATGTTGGAGTTTTGAAGAGGTAAAAAAAAGAAAAAAAAGAATTTATGTTGGAGTTTTTAGAGAGGTAAAAAAGAAATAATTCTTTTAATGTTGGAGTTTTGAAGAGGTAAAAAAAAAAAAAAAATGTTGGAGTTTTGAAGAGGTAGAAAAGAAAGAATTCTTTTCATGTTTTAGTTTTGAAGAGGTAAAAAAAAAAAAAATTAATGTTGGAGTTTTGAAGAGGTAAAAAAAAAAAAAAATGTTGGAGTTTTGAAGAGGTAAAAAAGAAAATGTTGGAGTTTTGAAGAGTTAAAAAAAATATATTTCTTTTAATGTTGGAGTTTTGAAGAGGTAAAAAAAAAAAATGTTGGGCTTTTGAAGAGGTAAAAACAAAAATAATAATAACATTGGAGTTTTGAAGAGGTAAAAAAAGAAATAAATCTTTTAATGTTGGAGTTTTGAAGAGGTAAAAAAAAAAAATGTTGGACTTTTGAAGAGATAAAAAAAAAAGAAATTAACGTTGGCGTTTTGAAGAGGTAAAAAAAGAAATAAATCTTTTAATGTTGGAGTTTTGAAGAGGTAAAAAAAAAAAAAATGTTGGACTTTTGAAGAGGTAAAAAAAAAAAGAAATTAATGTTGGAGTTTTGAGGAGGAAATAAACAAAGAATTATTTTAATGTTGGAGTTTTGAAGAGGTAAAAAAAAGAAAAAAAATAATTTATGTTGGAGTTTTTAGAGAGGTAAAAAAGAAATAATTATTTTAATGTTGGAGTTTTGAAGAGGTAAAAAAAAATAAAAAATGTTGGAGTTTTGAAGAGGTAAAAAAGAAAGAATTATTTTAATGTTAAACTTTTTAAGAGGTAAAAAAAAAAAAATTAATGTTGGACTTTTGAAGAGGTAAAAAAGAAAGAATTCTTTTAATGTTGGAGTTTTGAAGAGGTAAAAAAATAAATAAATCGTTTAATGTTGGAGTTTTGAAGAGGTAAAAAAAGAAATAAATCTTTTAATGTTGGAGTTTTGAAGAGGTAAAAAAGAAAGAATTATTTTAATGTTAAACTTTTTAAGAGGTAAAAAAAAAAAAAATTAATGTTGGACTTTTGAAGAGGTAAAAAAGAAAGAATTCTTTTAATGTTGGAGTTTTGAAGAGGTAAAAAAATAAATAAATCGTTTAATGTTGGAGTTTTGAAGAGGTAAAAAAATAAATAAATCTTTTAATGTTGGAGTTTTGAAGAGGTAAAAAAAAAGAAATTAATGTTGGAGTTTTGAAGAGGTAAAAAAAGAAATACATCTTTTATTGTTGGAGTTTTGAAGAGGTAAAAAAAAAAAAAAAAAAAATAATGTTGAAACTCCAACATAATTTTTTTTTTAGAGAAGTAAAAAAGAAAGAATTATTTTAATGTTGGAGTTTTGAAGAGGTAAAAAAAAAAATGTTGCAGTTTTGAAGAGGTAAAAAAAAAATGTTGGAGTTTTGAAGAGGTAAAAAAAAAAGAAATTAATGTTGGAGTTTTGAAGAGGTAAAAAAGAAAGATTTATTTTAATGTTGGAGTTTTGAAGAGGTAAAAAAAGAAATAAATCTTTTAATTTTTGAGTTTTGAAGAGGTAAAAAAAAGTTTTAAAAAAATGTTGGAGTTTTGAAGAGGTAAAAAAAAAAAAATGTTGGGCTTTTGAAGAGGTAAAAACAAAAATAATAATAACATTGGAGTTTTGAAGAGGTAAAAAAAGAAATAAATCTTTTAATGTTGGAGTTTTGAAGAGGTAAAAAAAAAAAATGTTGGACTTTTGAAGAGATAAAAAAAAAAGAAATTAACGTTGGAGTTTTGAAGAGGTAAAAAAAGAAATACATCTTTTAATGTTGGAGTTTTGAAGAGGTAAAAAAAAAAAAATGTTGGACTTTTGAAGAGCTAAAAAAAAAAGAAATTAATGTTGGAGTTTTGAAGAGGTAATAAACAAAGAATTATTTTAATGTTGGAGTTTTGAAGAGTTAAAAAAGAAAGAATTATTTTAATGTTGGAGTTTTGAAGAGGGAAAAAAAATGTTGGAGTTTTGAAGAGGTAAAAAAAAAAAAAAAAAAATTACGTTGGAGTTTTGAAGAGGTAAAAAAGGAAAGAATTCTTTTAATGTTGGAGTTTTGAAGAGGTAAAAAAGAAATAATTATTTTAATGTTGGAGTTTTGAAGAGGTAAAAAAAAGAAATAATTATTTTACTGTTGGAGTTTTGAAGAGGTAAAAAAAAAAAAATTGGACTCTTGAAGAGGTAAAAAAGAAATCAATCTTTTAATGTTGGACTTTTGAAGAGGTAAAAAAAAGAAACGTTGGACTTTTGAAGAGGTAAAAAAAAAAGAAATTAATGTTGGAGTTTTGAAGAGGTAAAAAAAGAAATAAATCTTTTAATGTTTTATTTTTGAAGAGGTAAAAAAGAAAGAATTATTTTAAAGTTGGAGTTTTGAAGAGGTAAAACAAATAATAAATAAAATAATGTTGGAGTTTTGAAGAGGAAAAAAAAAGAAAGAATTATTTTAATGTTGGAGATTTGAAGAGGTAAAAAATATATATATATATGTTGGAGTTTTAGAGAGGTAAAAAAAAAAGTTGGACTTTTGAAGAGGTAAAAAAGAAAGAATTCTTTTAATGTTGGACTTTTGAAGAGATAAAAAAAAAAGAAATTAATGTTGGAGTTTTGAAGAGGTAAAAAAAGAAATAAATCTTTTAATGTTTTATTTTTGAAGAGGTAAAAAAGAAAGAATTATTTTAAAGTTGGAGTTTTGAAGAGGTAAAACAAATAATAAATAAAATAATGTTGGAGTTTTGAAGAGGAAAAAAAAAGAAAGAATTATTTTAATGTTGGAGATTTGAAGAGGTAAAAAAAATATATATATATGTTGGAGTTTTAGAGAGGTAAAAAAAAAAAGTTGGACTTTTGAAGAGGTAAAAAAGAAAGAATTCTTTTAATGTTGGAGTTTTGAAGAGGTAAAAAAAAGAATAATAATAATTTATGTTGAAATTTTAGAGAGGTAAAAAAGAAAGAATTATTTTAATGTTGGAGTTTTGAAGAGGTAAAAAAAGAAATAAATCTTTTAATGTTGGAGTTTTGAAGAGGTAAAAACAAAAATAATAATAACATTGGAGTTTTGAAGAGGTAAAAAAAGAAATAAATCTTTTAATGTTGGGGTTTTGAAGAAGTAAAAAAAAAAAAATGTTGGACTTTTGAAGAGCTAAAAAAAAAAGAAATTAATGTTGGAGTTTTGAAGAGGTAATAAACAAAGAATTATTTTAATGTTGGAGTTTTGAAGAGTTAAAAAAGAAAGAATTATTTTAATGTTGGAGTTTTGAAGAGGGAAAAAAAATGTTGGAGTTTTGAAGAGGTAAAAAAAAAAAAAAAAAAATTACGTTGGAGTTTTGAAGAGGTAAAAAAGGAAAGAATTCTTTTAATGTTGGAGTTTTGAAGAGGTAAAAAAGAAATAATTATTTTAATGTTGGAGTTTTGAAGAGGTAAAAAAAAGAAATAATTATTTTACTGTTGGAGTTTTGAAGAGGTAAAAAAAAAAAATTTGGACTCTTGAAGAGGTAAAAAAGAAATCAATCTTTTAATGTTGGACTTTTGAAGAGGTAAAAAAAAGAAACGTTGGACTTTTGAAGAGGTAAAAAAAAAAGAAATTAATGTTGGAGTTTTGAAGAGGTAAAAAAAGAAATAAATCTTTTAATGTTTTATTTTTGAAGAGGTAAAAAAGAAAGAATTATTTTAAAGTTGGAGTTTTGAAGAGGTAAAACAAATAATAAATAAAATAATGTTGGAGTTTTGAAGAGGAAAAAAAAAGAAAGAATTATTTTAATGTTGGAGATTTGAAGAGGTAAAAAATATATATATATATGTTGGAGTTTTAGAGAGGTAAAAAAAAAAGTTGGACTTTTGAAGAGGTAAAAAAGAAAGAATTCTTTTAATGTTGGACTTTTGAAGAGATAAAAAAAAAAGAAATTAATGTTGGAGTTTTGAAGAGGTAAAAAAAGAAATAAATCTTTTAATGTTTTATTTTTGAAGAGGTAAAAAAGAAAGAATTATTTTAAAGTTGGAGTTTTGAAGAGGTAAAACAAATAATAAATAAAATAATGTTGGAGTTTTGAAGAGGAAAAAAAAAGAAAGAATTATTTTAATGTTGGAGATTTGAAGAGGTAAAAAAAATATATATATATGTTGGAGTTTTAGAGAGGTAAAAAAAAAAAGTTGGACTTTTGAAGAGGTAAAAAAGAAAGAATTCTTTTAATGTTGGAGTTTTGAAGAGGTAAAAAAAAGAATAATAATAATTTATGTTGAAATTTTAGAGAGGTAAAAAAGAAAGAATTATTTTAATGTTGGAGTTTTGAAGAGGTAAAAAAAGAAATAAATCTTTTAATGTTGGAGTTTTGAAGAGGTAAAAACAAAAATAATAATAACATTGGAGTTTTGAAGAGGTAAAAAAAGAAATAAATCTTTTAATGTTGGGGTTTTGAAGAAGTAAAAAAAAAAAATGTTGGACTTTTGAAGAGATAAAAAAAAAAGGATTAACGTTGGAGTTTTGAAGAGGTAAAAAAAGAAATACATCTTTTATTGTTGGAGTTTTGAAGAGGTAAAAAAAAAAAAATGTTGGACTTTTGAAGAGGTAAAAAAAAAAAAAAAAAATTACGTTGGAGTTTTGAAGAGGTAAAAAAAGAAAGAATTATTTTAATGTTGGAGTTTTGAAGAGGTAAAAAATAAATAATTATTTTAATGTTGGAGTTTTGAAGAGGTAAAAAAAAGAAATAATTATATTACTGTTGGAGTTTTGAAGAGGTAAAAAAAAATAATAATAATAATGTTGGAGTTTTGAAGAGGTAAAAAAAAAAAAAGTTGGACTCTTGAAGAGGTAAAAAAGAAATCAATCTTTTAATGTTGGACTTTTGAAGAGGTAAAAAAAAGAAACGTTGGACTTTTGAAGAGGTAAAAAAAAAAAAATGTTGGACTTTTGAAGAGGTAAAAAAAAAAAGAAATTAATGTTGGAGTTTTGAAGAGGTAATAAACTAAGAATTATTTTAATGTTGGAGTTTTGAAGAGGTAAAAAAATTTTTTTTAAAAATGTTGGAGTTTTGAAGAGGTAAAAAAGAAAGAATTATTTTAATGTTGGAGTTTTGAAGAGGGAAAAAAATGTTGGAGTTTTGAAGAGGTAAAAAAAAAAAAAAAAAAAATTACGTTGGAGTTTTGAAGAGGTAAAAAAAGAAAGAATTCTTTTAATGTTGGAGTTTTGAAGAGGTAAAAAAGAAATAATTATTTTAATGTTGGAGTTTTGAAGAGGTAAAAAAAAGAAATAATTATTTTACTGTTGGAGTTTTGAAGAGGTAAAAAAAAATAATAATAATAATAATGTTGGAGTTTTGAAGAGGTAAAAAAAAAAAAAAGTTGGACTCTTGAAGAGGTAAAAAAGAAATCAATCTTTTAATGTTGGAGTTTTGAAGAGGTAAAAAAAAGAAACGTTGGACTTTTGAAGAGGTAAAAAAAAAAAGTTGGACTTTTGAAGAGGTAAAAAAAAAATGTTGGACTTTTGAAGAGATAAAAAAAAAAGAAATTAATGTTGGAGTTTTGAAGAGGTAAAAAAAGAAATAAATCTTTTAATGTTTTATTTTTGAAGAGGTAAAAAAGAAAGAATTATTTTAAAGTTGGAGTTTTGAAGAGGTAAAAAATATATATATATATGTTGGAGTTTTAGAGAGGTAAAAAAAAAAGTTGGACTTTTGAAGAGGTAAAAAAGAAAGAATTCTTTTAATGTTGGACTTTTGAAGAGATAAAAAAAAAGAAATTAATGTTGGAGTTTTGAAGAGGTAAAAAAAGAAATAAATCTTTTAATGTTTTATTTTTGAAGAGGTAAAAAAGAAAGAATTATTTTAAAGTTGGAGTTTTGAAGAGGTAAAACAAATAATAAATAAAGTAATGTTGGAGTTTTGAAGAGGAAAAAAAAAGAAAGAATTATTTTAATGTTGGAGATTTGAAGAGGTAAAAAATATATATATATATGTTGGAGTTTTAGAGAGGTAAAAAAAAAAAGTTGGACTTTTGAAGAGGTAAAAAAGAAAGAATTATTTTAATGTTGGAGTTTTGAAGAGGGAAAAAAAATGTTGGAGTTTTGAAGAGGTAAAAAAAAAAGAAATTAACGTTGGCGTTTTGAAGGGCTAAAAAAAGAAATAAATCTTTTAATGTTGGAGTTTTGAAGAGGTAAAAAAAAAAAAATGTTGGACTTTTGAAGAGGAAAAAAAAAAGAAATTAATTTTGGAGTTTTGAAGAGGTAATAAACAAATAATTATTTTAATGTTGGAGTTTGGAAGAGGTAAAAAAAAAGAAAAAAAAGAATTTATGTTGGAGTTTTTAGAGAGGTAAAAAAGAAATAATTCTTTTAATGTTGGAGTTTTGAAGAGGTAAAAAAAAAAAATGTTGGAGTTTTGAAGAGGTAGAAAAGAAAGAATTCTTTTCATGTTTTAGTTTTGAAGAGGTAAAAAAGAAAGAATTATTTTAATGTTGGAGTTTTGAAGAGGTAAAAAAAGAAATAAATCTTTTAATTTTGGAGTTTTGAAGAGGTAAAAAAAAGTTTTAAAAAAATGTTGGGCTTTTGAAGAGGTAAAAACAAAAATAATAATAACATTGGAGTTTTGAAGAGGTAAAAAAATAAATAAATCTTTTAATGTTGGAGTTTTGAAGAGGTAAAAAAAATCTATATTGGACTTTTGAAGAGATAAAAAAAAAAGAAATTAACGTTGGAGTTTTGAAGAGGTAAAAAAAAAAAATGTTGGACTTTTGAAGAGGTAAAAAAAAAAGAAATTAATGTTGGAGTTTTGAAGAGGTAATAAACAAAGAATTATTTTAATGTTGGAGTTTTGAAGAGGTAAAAAAAAGAAAAAAAAGAATTTATGTTGGAGTTTTTAGAGAGGTAAAAAAGAAATAATTTTTTAATGTTGGAGTTTTGAAGAGGTAAAAAAAAAAAAATGTTGGAGTTTTGAAGAGGTAGAAAAGAAAGAATTATTTTCATGTTTTAGTTTTGAAGAGGTAAAAAAGAAAGAATTATTTTAATGTTGGAGTTTTGAAGAGGTAAAAAAAAAAATAATAATAATGTTGGAGTTTTGAAGAGGTAAAAAAAAAATATTTCTTTTAATGTTGGAGTTTTGAAGAGGTAAAAAAAAAATGTTGGGCTTTTGAAGAGGTAAAAACAAAAATAATAATAACATTGGAGTTTTGAAGAGGTAAAAAAAGAAATAAATCTTTTAATGTTGGAGTTTTGAAGAGGTAAAAAAAAAAATGTTGGACTTTTGAAGAGATAAAAAAAAAAGAAATTAACGTTGGCCTTTGAAGAGGTAAAAAAAGAAATAAATCTTTTAATGTTGGAGTTTTGAAGAGGTAAAAAAAAAAAATGTTGGACTTTTGAAGAGGTAAAAAAAAAAAGAAATTAATGTTGGAGTTTTGAAGAGGTAAAAAAAAAAATGTTGGAGTTTTGAAGAGGTAAAAAAAAAGAAATTAATGTTGGAGTTTTGAAGAGGTAAAAAAAAAAGATTTCTTTTAATGTTGGAGTTTTGAAGAGGTAAAAAAAGAAATAAATCTTTTAATTTTGGAGTTTTGAAGAGGTAAAAAAAAGTTTTAAAAAAATGTTGGAGTTTTGAAGAGGTAAAAAAAAAAAATGTTGGGCTTTTGAAGAGGTAAAAACAAAAATAATAATAACATTGGAGTTTTGAAGAGGTAAAAAAAGAAATAAATCTTTTAATGTTGGAGTTTTGAAGAGGTAAAAAAAATATATATTGGGCTTTTGAAGAGGTAAAAACAAAAATAATAATAACATTGGAGTTTTGAAGAGGTAAAAAAAGAAATAAATCTTTTAATGTTGGAGTTTTGAAGAGGTAAAAAAAATATATATTGGAGTTTTGAAGAGGTAAAAAAAGAAATAAATCTTTTAATGTTGGAGTTTTGAAGAGGTAAAAAAAAAAATGTTGGACTTTTGAAGAGGTAAAAAAAAAAGAAATTAATGTTGGAGTTTTGAAGAGGTAATAAACAAAGAATTATTTTAATGTTGGAGTTTTGAAGAGGTAAAAAAAAGAAAAAAAAGAATTTATGTTGGAGTTTTTAGAGAGGTAAAAAAGAAATAATTCTTTTAATGTTGGAGTTTTGAAGAGGTAAAAAAAAAAAAAAATGTTGGAGTTTTGAAGAGGTAGAAAAGAAAGAATTCTTTTCATGTTTTAGTTTTGAAGAGGTAAAAAAAAAAAAAATTAATGTTGGAGTTTTGAAGAGGTAAAAAAAAAAAAAAATGTTGGAGTTTTGAAGAGGTAAAAAAGAAAATGTTGGAGTTTTGAAGAGTTAAAAAAAATATATTTCTTTTAATGTTGGAGTTTTGAAGAGGTAAAAAAAAAAAATGTTGGGCTTTTGAAGAGGTAAAAACAAAAATAATAATAACATTGGAGTTTTGAAGAGGTAAAAAAAGAAATAAATCTTTTAATGTTGGAGTTTTGAAGAGGTAAAAAAAAAAAATGTTGGACTTTTGAAGAGATAAAAAAAAAAGAAATTAACGTTGGCGTTTTGAAGAGGTAAAAAAAGAAATAAATCTTTTAATGTTGGAGTTTTGAAGAGGTAAAAAAAAAAAAAATGTTGGACTTTTGAAGAGGTAAAAAAAAAAAGAAATTAATGTTGGAGTTTTGAGGAGGAAATAAACAAAGAATTATTTTAATGTTGGAGTTTTGAAGAGGTAAAAAAAAGAAAAAAAATAATTTATGTTGGAGTTTTTAGAGAGGTAAAAAAGAAATAATTATTTTAATGTTGGAGTTTTGAAGAGGTAAAAAAAAATAAAAAATGTTGGAGTTTTGAAGAGGTAAAAAAGAAAGAATTATTTTAATGTTAAACTTTTTAAGAGGTAAAAAAAAAAAAAATTAATGTTGGACTTTTGAAGAGGTAAAAAAGAAAGAATTCTTTTAATGTTGGAGTTTTGAAGAGGTAAAAAAATAAATAAATCGTTTAATGTTGGAGTTTTGAAGAGGTAAAAAAAGAAATAAATCTTTTAATGTTGGAGTTTTGAAGAGGTAAAAAAGAAAGAATTATTTTAATGTTAAACTTTTTAAGAGGTAAAAAAAAAAAAAATTAATGTTGGACTTTTGAAGAGGTAAAAAAGAAAGAATTCTTTTAATGTTGGAGTTTTGAAGAGGTAAAAAAATAAATAAATCGTTTAATGTTGGAGTTTTGAAGAGGTAAAAAAATAAATAAATCTTTTAATGTTGGAGTTTTGAAGAGGTAAAAAAAAAGAAATTAATGTTGGAGTTTTGAAGAGGTAAAAAAAGAAATACATCTTTTATTGTTGGAGTTTTGAAGAGGTAAAAAAAAAAAAAAAAAAAATAATGTTGAAACTCCAACATAATTTTTTTTTTAGAGAAGTAAAAAAGAAAGAATTATTTTAATGTTGGAGTTTTGAAGAGGTAAAAAAAAAAATGTTGCAGTTTTGAAGAGGTAAAAAAAAAATGTTGGAGTTTTGAAGAGGTAAAAAAAAAAGAAATTAATGTTGGAGTTTTGAAGAGGTAAAAAAGAAAGATTTATTTTAATGTTGGAGTTTTGAAGAGGTAAAAAAAGAAATAAATCTTTTAATTTTTGAGTTTTGAAGAGGTAAAAAAAAGTTTTAAAAAAATGTTGGAGTTTTGAAGAGGTAAAAAAAAAAAAATGTTGGGCTTTTGAAGAGGTAAAAACAAAAATAATAATAACATTGGAGTTTTGAAGAGGTAAAAAAAGAAATAAATCTTTTAATGTTGGAGTTTTGAAGAGGTAAAAAAAAAAAATGTTGGACTTTTGAAGAGATAAAAAAAAAAGAAATTAACGTTGGAGTTTTGAAGAGGTAAAAAAAGAAATACATCTTTTAATGTTGGAGTTTTGAAGAGGTAAAAAAAAAAAAATGTTGGACTTTTGAAGAGCTAAAAAAAAAAGAAATTAATGTTGGAGTTTTGAAGAGGTAATAAACAAAGAATTATTTTAATGTTGGAGTTTTGAAGAGTTAAAAAAGAAAGAATTATTTTAATGTTGGAGTTTTGAAGAGGGAAAAAAAATGTTGGAGTTTTGAAGAGGTAAAAAAAAAAAAAAAAAAATTACGTTGGAGTTTTGAAGAGGTAAAAAAGGAAAGAATTCTTTTAATGTTGGAGTTTTGAAGAGGTAAAAAAGAAATAATTATTTTAATGTTGGAGTTTTGAAGAGGTAAAAAAAAGAAATAATTATTTTACTGTTGGAGTTTTGAAGAGGTAAAAAAAAAAAAATTGGACTCTTGAAGAGGTAAAAAAGAAATCAATCTTTTAATGTTGGACTTTTGAAGAGGTAAAAAAAAGAAACGTTGGACTTTTGAAGAGGTAAAAAAAAAAGAAATTAATGTTGGAGTTTTGAAGAGGTAAAAAAAGAAATAAATCTTTTAATGTTTTATTTTTGAAGAGGTAAAAAAGAAAGAATTATTTTAAAGTTGGAGTTTTGAAGAGGTAAAACAAATAATAAATAAAATAATGTTGGAGTTTTGAAGAGGAAAAAAAAAGAAAGAATTATTTTAATGTTGGAGATTTGAAGAGGTAAAAAATATATATATATATGTTGGAGTTTTAGAGAGGTAAAAAAAAAAGTTGGACTTTTGAAGAGGTAAAAAAGAAAGAATTCTTTTAATGTTGGACTTTTGAAGAGATAAAAAAAAAAGAAATTAATGTTGGAGTTTTGAAGAGGTAAAAAAAGAAATAAATCTTTTAATGTTTTATTTTTGAAGAGGTAAAAAAGAAAGAATTATTTTAAAGTTGGAGTTTTGAAGAGGTAAAACAAATAATAAATAAAATAATGTTGGAGTTTTGAAGAGGAAAAAAAAAGAAAGAATTATTTTAATGTTGGAGATTTGAAGAGGTAAAAAAAATATATATATATGTTGGAGTTTTAGAGAGGTAAAAAAAAAAAGTTGGACTTTTGAAGAGGTAAAAAAGAAAGAATTCTTTTAATGTTGGAGTTTTGAAGAGGTAAAAAAAAGAATAATAATAATTTATGTTGAAATTTTAGAGAGGTAAAAAAGAAAGAATTATTTTAATGTTGGAGTTTTGAAGAGGTAAAAAAAGAAATAAATCTTTTAATGTTGGAGTTTTGAAGAGGTAAAAACAAAAATAATAATAACATTGGAGTTTTGAAGAGGTAAAAAAAGAAATAAATCTTTTAATGTTGGGGTTTTGAAGAAGTAAAAAAAAAAAAATGTTGGACTTTTGAAGAGCTAAAAAAAAAAGAAATTAATGTTGGAGTTTTGAAGAGGTAATAAACAAAGAATTATTTTAATGTTGGAGTTTTGAAGAGTTAAAAAAGAAAGAATTATTTTAATGTTGGAGTTTTGAAGAGGGAAAAAAAATGTTGGAGTTTTGAAGAGGTAAAAAAAAAAAAAAAAAAATTACGTTGGAGTTTTGAAGAGGTAAAAAAGGAAAGAATTCTTTTAATGTTGGAGTTTTGAAGAGGTAAAAAAGAAATAATTATTTTAATGTTGGAGTTTTGAAGAGGTAAAAAAAAGAAATAATTATTTTACTGTTGGAGTTTTGAAGAGGTAAAAAAAAAAAATTTGGACTCTTGAAGAGGTAAAAAAGAAATCAATCTTTTAATGTTGGACTTTTGAAGAGGTAAAAAAAAGAAACGTTGGACTTTTGAAGAGGTAAAAAAAAAAGAAATTAATGTTGGAGTTTTGAAGAGGTAAAAAAAGAAATAAATCTTTTAATGTTTTATTTTTGAAGAGGTAAAAAAGAAAGAATTATTTTAAAGTTGGAGTTTTGAAGAGGTAAAACAAATAATAAATAAAATAATGTTGGAGTTTTGAAGAGGAAAAAAAAAGAAAGAATTATTTTAATGTTGGAGATTTGAAGAGGTAAAAAATATATATATATATGTTGGAGTTTTAGAGAGGTAAAAAAAAAAGTTGGACTTTTGAAGAGGTAAAAAAGAAAGAATTCTTTTAATGTTGGACTTTTGAAGAGATAAAAAAAAAAGAAATTAATGTTGGAGTTTTGAAGAGGTAAAAAAAGAAATAAATCTTTTAATGTTTTATTTTTGAAGAGGTAAAAAAGAAAGAATTATTTTAAAGTTGGAGTTTTGAAGAGGTAAAACAAATAATAAATAAAATAATGTTGGAGTTTTGAAGAGGAAAAAAAAAGAAAGAATTATTTTAATGTTGGAGATTTGAAGAGGTAAAAAAAATATATATATATGTTGGAGTTTTAGAGAGGTAAAAAAAAAAAGTTGGACTTTTGAAGAGGTAAAAAAGAAAGAATTCTTTTAATGTTGGAGTTTTGAAGAGGTAAAAAAAAGAATAATAATAATTTATGTTGAAATTTTAGAGAGGTAAAAAAGAAAGAATTATTTTAATGTTGGAGTTTTGAAGAGGTAAAAAAAGAAATAAATCTTTTAATGTTGGAGTTTTGAAGAGGTAAAAACAAAAATAATAATAACATTGGAGTTTTGAAGAGGTAAAAAAAGAAATAAATCTTTTAATGTTGGGGTTTTGAAGAAGTAAAAAAAAAAAATGTTGGACTTTTGAAGAGATAAAAAAAAAAGGATTAACGTTGGAGTTTTGAAGAGGTAAAAAAAGAAATACATCTTTTATTGTTGGAGTTTTGAAGAGGTAAAAAAAAAAAAATGTTGGACTTTTGAAGAGGTAAAAAAAAAAAAAAAAAATTACGTTGGAGTTTTGAAGAGGTAAAAAAAGAAAGAATTATTTTAATGTTGGAGTTTTGAAGAGGTAAAAAATAAATAATTATTTTAATGTTGGAGTTTTGAAGAGGTAAAAAAAAGAAATAATTATATTACTGTTGGAGTTTTGAAGAGGTAAAAAAAAATAATAATAATAATGTTGGAGTTTTGAAGAGGTAAAAAAAAAAAAAGTTGGACTCTTGAAGAGGTAAAAAAGAAATCAATCTTTTAATGTTGGACTTTTGAAGAGGTAAAAAAAAGAAACGTTGGACTTTTGAAGAGGTAAAAAAAAAAAAATGTTGGACTTTTGAAGAGGTAAAAAAAAAAAGAAATTAATGTTGGAGTTTTGAAGAGGTAATAAACTAAGAATTATTTTAATGTTGGAGTTTTGAAGAGGTAAAAAAATTTTTTTTAAAAATGTTGGAGTTTTGAAGAGGTAAAAAAGAAAGAATTATTTTAATGTTGGAGTTTTGAAGAGGGAAAAAAATGTTGGAGTTTTGAAGAGGTAAAAAAAAAAAAAAAAAAAATTACGTTGGAGTTTTGAAGAGGTAAAAAAAGAAAGAATTCTTTTAATGTTGGAGTTTTGAAGAGGTAAAAAAGAAATAATTATTTTAATGTTGGAGTTTTGAAGAGGTAAAAAAAAGAAATAATTATTTTACTGTTGGAGTTTTGAAGAGGTAAAAAAAAATAATAATAATAATAATGTTGGAGTTTTGAAGAGGTAAAAAAAAAAAAAAGTTGGACTCTTGAAGAGGTAAAAAAGAAATCAATCTTTTAATGTTGGAGTTTTGAAGAGGTAAAAAAAAGAAACGTTGGACTTTTGAAGAGGTAAAAAAAAAAAGTTGGACTTTTGAAGAGGTAAAAAAAAAATGTTGGACTTTTGAAGAGATAAAAAAAAAAGAAATTAATGTTGGAGTTTTGAAGAGGTAAAAAAAGAAATAAATCTTTTAATGTTTTATTTTTGAAGAGGTAAAAAAGAAAGAATTATTTTAAAGTTGGAGTTTTGAAGAGGTAAAAAATATATATATATATGTTGGAGTTTTAGAGAGGTAAAAAAAAAAGTTGGACTTTTGAAGAGGTAAAAAAGAAAGAATTCTTTTAATGTTGGACTTTTGAAGAGATAAAAAAAAAGAAATTAATGTTGGAGTTTTGAAGAGGTAAAAAAAGAAATAAATCTTTTAATGTTTTATTTTTGAAGAGGTAACAAAGAAAGAATTATTTTAAAGTTGGAGTTTTGAAGAGGTAAAACAAATAATAAATAAAGTAATGTTGGAGTTTTGAAGAGGAAAAAAAAAGAAAGAATTATTTTAATGTTGGAGATTTGAAGAGGTAAAAAATATATATATATATGTTGGAGTTTTAGAGAGGTAAAAAAAAAAAGTTGGACTTTTGAAGAGGTAAAAAAGAAAGAATTATTTTAATGTTGGAGTTTTGAAGAGGGAAAAAAAATGTTGGAGTTTTGAAGAGGTAAAAAAAAAAGAAATTAACGTTGGCGTTTTGAAGGGCTAAAAAAAGAAATAAATCTTTTAATGTTGGAGTTTTGAAGAGGTAAAAAAAAAAAAATGTTGGACTTTTGAAGAGGTAAAAAAAAAGAAATTAATGTTGGAGTTTTGAAGAGGTAATAAACAAATAATTATTTTAATGTTGGAGTTTGGAAGAGGTAAAAAAAAAGAAAAAAAAGAATTTATGTTGGAGTTTTTAGAGAGGTAAAAAAGAAATAATTCTTTTAATGTTGGAGTTTTGAAGAGGTAAAAAAAAAAAATGTTGGAGTTTTGAAGAGGTAGAAAAGAAAGAATTCTTTTCATGTTTTAGTTTTGAAGAGGTAAAAAAGAAAGAATTATTTTAATGTTGGAGTTTTGAAGAGGTAAAAAAAGAAATAAATCTTTTAATTTTGGAGTTTTGAAGAGGTAAAAAAAAGTTTTAAAAAAATGTTGGGCTTTTGAAGAGGTAAAAACAAAAATAATAATAACATTGGAGTTTTGAAGAGGTAAAAAAATAAATAAATCTTTTAATGTTGGAGTTTTGAAGAGGTAAAAAAAATCTATATTGGACTTTTGAAGAGATAAAAAAAAAAGAAATTAACGTTGGAGTTTTGAAGAGGTAAAAAAAAAAAATGTTGGACTTTTGAAGAGGTAAAAAAAAAAGAAATTAATGTTGGAGTTTTGAAGAGGTAATAAACAAAGAATTATTTTAATGTTGGAGTTTTGAAGAGGTAAAAAAAAGAAAAAAAAGAATTTATGTTGGAGTTTTTAGAGAGGTAAAAAAGAAATAATTTTTTAATGTTGGAGTTTTGAAGAGGTAAAAAAAAAAAAATGTTGGAGTTTTGAAGAGGTAGAAAAGAAAGAATTATTTTCATGTTTTAGTTTTGAAGAGGTAAAAAAGAAAGAATTATTTTAATGTTGGAGTTTTGAAGAGGTAAAAAAAAAAATAATAATAATGTTGGAGTTTTGAAGAGGTAAAAAAAAAATATTTCTTTTAATGTTGGAGTTTTGAAGAGGTAAAAAAAAAATGTTGGGCTTTTGAAGAGGTAAAAACAAAAATAATAATAACATTGGAGTTTTGAAGAGGTAAAAAAAGAAATAAATCTTTTAATGTTGGAGTTTTGAAGAGGTAAAAAAAAAAATGTTGGACTTTTGAAGAGATAAAAAAAAAAGAAATTAACGTTGGCCTTTGAAGAGGTAAAAAAAGAAATAAATCTTTTAATGTTGGAGTTTTGAAGAGGTAAAAAAAAAAAATGTTGGACTTTTGAAGAGGTAAAAAAAAAAAGAAATTAATGTTGGAGTTTTGAAGAGGTAAAAAAAAAAATGTTGGAGTTTTGAAGAGGTAAAAAAAAAGAAATTAATGTTGGAGTTTTGAAGAGGTAAAAAAAAAAGATTTCTTTTAATGTTGGAGTTTTGAAGAGGTAAAAAAAGAAATAAATCTTTTAATTTTGGAGTTTTGAAGAGGTAAAAAAAAGTTTTAAAAAAATGTTGGAGTTTTGAAGAGGTAAAAAAAAAAAATGTTGGGCTTTTGAAGAGGTAAAAACAAAAATAATAATAACATTGGAGTTTTGAAGAGGTAAAAAAAGAAATAAATCTTTTAATGTTGGAGTTTTGAAGAGGTAAAAAAAATATATATTGGGCTTTTGAAGAGGTAAAAACAAAAATAATAATAACATTGGAGTTTTGAAGAGGTAAAAAAAGAAATAAATCTTTTAATGTTGGAGTTTTGAAGAGGTAAAAAAAATATATATTGGAGTTTTGAAGAGGTAAAAAAAGAAATAAATCTTTTAATGTTGGAGTTTTGAAGAGGTAAAAAAAAAAATGTTGGACTTTTGAAGAGGTAAAAAAAAAAGAAATTAATGTTGGAGTTTTGAAGAGGTAATAAACAAAGAATTATTTTAATGTTGGAGTTTTGAAGAGGTAAAAAAAAGAAAAAAAAGAATTTATGTTGGAGTTTTTAGAGAGGTAAAAAAGAAATAATTCTTTTAATGTTGGAGTTTTGAAGAGGTAAAAAAAAAAAAAAATGTTGGAGTTTTGAAGAGGTAGAAAAGAAAGAATTCTTTTCATGTTTTAGTTTTGAAGAGGTAAAAAAAAAAAAAATTAATGTTGGAGTTTTGAAGAGGTAAAAAAAAAAAAAAATGTTGGAGTTTTGAAGAGGTAAAAAAGAAAATGTTGGAGTTTTGAAGAGTTAAAAAAAATATATTTCTTTTAATGTTGGAGTTTTGAAGAGGTAAAAAAAAAAAATGTTGGGCTTTTGAAGAGGTAAAAACAAAAATAATAATAACATTGGAGTTTTGAAGAGGTAAAAAAAGAAATAAATCTTTTAATGTTGGAGTTTTGAAGAGGTAAAAAAAAAAAATGTTGGACTTTTGAAGAGATAAAAAAAAAAGAAATTAACGTTGGCGTTTTGAAGAGGTAAAAAAAGAAATAAATCTTTTAATGTTGGAGTTTTGAAGAGGTAAAAAAAAAAAAAATGTTGGACTTTTGAAGAGGTAAAAAAAAAAAGAAATTAATGTTGGAGTTTTGAGGAGGAAATAAACAAAGAATTATTTTAATGTTGGAGTTTTGAAGAGGTAAAAAAAAGAAAAAAAATAATTTATGTTGGAGTTTTTAGAGAGGTAAAAAAGAAATAATTATTTTAATGTTGGAGTTTTGAAGAGGTAAAAAAAAATAAAAAATGTTGGAGTTTTGAAGAGGTAAAAAAGAAAGAATTATTTTAATGTTAAACTTTTTAAGAGGTAAAAAAAAAAAAATTAATGTTGGACTTTTGAAGAGGTAAAAAAGAAAGAATTCTTTTAATGTTGGAGTTTTGAAGAGGTAAAAAAATAAATAAATCGTTTAATGTTGGAGTTTTGAAGAGGTAAAAAAAGAAATAAATCTTTTAATGTTGGAGTTTTGAAGAGGTAAAAAAGAAAGAATTATTTTAATGTTAAACTTTTTAAGAGGTAAAAAAAAAAAAAATTAATGTTGGACTTTTGAAGAGGTAAAAAAGAAAGAATTCTTTTAATGTTGGAGTTTTGAAGAGGTAAAAAAATAAATAAATCGTTTAATGTTGGAGTTTTGAAGAGGTAAAAAAATAAATAAATCTTTTAATGTTGGAGTTTTGAAGAGGTAAAAAAAAAGAAATTAATGTTGGAGTTTTGAAGAGGTAAAAAAAGAAATACATCTTTTATTGTTGGAGTTTTGAAGAGGTAAAAAAAAAAAAAAAAAAAATAATGTTGAAACTCCAACATAATTTTTTTTTTAGAGAAGTAAAAAAGAAAGAATTATTTTAATGTTGGAGTTTTGAAGAGGTAAAAAAAAAAATGTTGCAGTTTTGAAGAGGTAAAAAAAAAATGTTGGAGTTTTGAAGAGGTAAAAAAAAAAGAAATTAATGTTGGAGTTTTGAAGAGGTAAAAAAGAAAGATTTATTTTAATGTTGGAGTTTTGAAGAGGTAAAAAAAGAAATAAATCTTTTAATTTTTGAGTTTTGAAGAGGTAAAAAAAAGTTTTAAAAAAATGTTGGAGTTTTGAAGAGGTAAAAAAAAAAAAATGTTGGGCTTTTGAAGAGGTAAAAACAAAAATAATAATAACATTGGAGTTTTGAAGAGGTAAAAAAAGAAATAAATCTTTTAATGTTGGAGTTTTGAAGAGGTAAAAAAAAAAAATGTTGGACTTTTGAAGAGATAAAAAAAAAAGAAATTAACGTTGGAGTTTTGAAGAGGTAAAAAAAGAAATACATCTTTTAATGTTGGAGTTTTGAAGAGGTAAAAAAAAAAAAATGTTGGACTTTTGAAGAGCTAAAAAAAAAAGAAATTAATGTTGGAGTTTTGAAGAGGTAATAAACAAAGAATTATTTTAATGTTGGAGTTTTGAAGAGTTAAAAAAGAAAGAATTATTTTAATGTTGGAGTTTTGAAGAGGGAAAAAAAATGTTGGAGTTTTGAAGAGGTAAAAAAAAAAAAAAAAAAATTACGTTGGAGTTTTGAAGAGGTAAAAAAGGAAAGAATTCTTTTAATGTTGGAGTTTTGAAGAGGTAAAAAAGAAATAATTATTTTAATGTTGGAGTTTTGAAGAGGTAAAAAAAAGAAATAATTATTTTACTGTTGGAGTTTTGAAGAGGTAAAAAAAAAAAAATTGGACTCTTGAAGAGGTAAAAAAGAAATCAATCTTTTAATGTTGGACTTTTGAAGAGGTAAAAAAAAGAAACGTTGGACTTTTGAAGAGGTAAAAAAAAAAGAAATTAATGTTGGAGTTTTGAAGAGGTAAAAAAAGAAATAAATCTTTTAATGTTTTATTTTTGAAGAGGTAAAAAAGAAAGAATTATTTTAAAGTTGGAGTTTTGAAGAGGTAAAACAAATAATAAATAAAATAATGTTGGAGTTTTGAAGAGGAAAAAAAAAGAAAGAATTATTTTAATGTTGGAGATTTGAAGAGGTAAAAAATATATATATATATGTTGGAGTTTTAGAGAGGTAAAAAAAAAAGTTGGACTTTTGAAGAGGTAAAAAAGAAAGAATTCTTTTAATGTTGGACTTTTGAAGAGATAAAAAAAAAAGAAATTAATGTTGGAGTTTTGAAGAGGTAAAAAAAGAAATAAATCTTTTAATGTTTTATTTTTGAAGAGGTAAAAAAGAAAGAATTATTTTAAAGTTGGAGTTTTGAAGAGGTAAAACAAATAATAAATAAAATAATGTTGGAGTTTTGAAGAGGAAAAAAAAAGAAAGAATTATTTTAATGTTGGAGATTTGAAGAGGTAAAAAAAATATATATATATGTTGGAGTTTTAGAGAGGTAAAAAAAAAAAGTTGGACTTTTGAAGAGGTAAAAAAGAAAGAATTCTTTTAATGTTGGAGTTTTGAAGAGGTAAAAAAAAGAATAATAATAATTTATGTTGAAATTTTAGAGAGGTAAAAAAGAAAGAATTATTTTAATGTTGGAGTTTTGAAGAGGTAAAAAAAGAAATAAATCTTTTAATGTTGGAGTTTTGAAGAGGTAAAAACAAAAATAATAATAACATTGGAGTTTTGAAGAGGTAAAAAAAGAAATAAATCTTTTAATGTTGGGGTTTTGAAGAAGTAAAAAAAAAAAAATGTTGGACTTTTGAAGAGCTAAAAAAAAAAGAAATTAATGTTGGAGTTTTGAAGAGGTAATAAACAAAGAATTATTTTAATGTTGGAGTTTTGAAGAGTTAAAAAAGAAAGAATTATTTTAATGTTGGAGTTTTGAAGAGGGAAAAAAAATGTTGGAGTTTTGAAGAGGTAAAAAAAAAAAAAAAAAAATTACGTTGGAGTTTTGAAGAGGTAAAAAAGGAAAGAATTCTTTTAATGTTGGAGTTTTGAAGAGGTAAAAAAGAAATAATTATTTTAATGTTGGAGTTTTGAAGAGGTAAAAAAAAGAAATAATTATTTTACTGTTGGAGTTTTGAAGAGGTAAAAAAAAAAAATTTGGACTCTTGAAGAGGTAAAAAAGAAATCAATCTTTTAATGTTGGACTTTTGAAGAGGTAAAAAAAAGAAACGTTGGACTTTTGAAGAGGTAAAAAAAAAAGAAATTAATGTTGGAGTTTTGAAGAGGTAAAAAAAGAAATAAATCTTTTAATGTTTTATTTTTGAAGAGGTAAAAAAGAAAGAATTATTTTAAAGTTGGAGTTTTGAAGAGGTAAAACAAATAATAAATAAAATAATGTTGGAGTTTTGAAGAGGAAAAAAAAAGAAAGAATTATTTTAATGTTGGAGATTTGAAGAGGTAAAAAATATATATATATATGTTGGAGTTTTAGAGAGGTAAAAAAAAAAGTTGGACTTTTGAAGAGGTAAAAAAGAAAGAATTCTTTTAATGTTGGACTTTTGAAGAGATAAAAAAAAAAGAAATTAATGTTGGAGTTTTGAAGAGGTAAAAAAAGAAATAAATCTTTTAATGTTTTATTTTTGAAGAGGTAAAAAAGAAAGAATTATTTTAAAGTTGGAGTTTTGAAGAGGTAAAACAAATAATAAATAAAATAATGTTGGAGTTTTGAAGAGGAAAAAAAAAGAAAGAATTATTTTAATGTTGGAGATTTGAAGAGGTAAAAAAAATATATATATATGTTGGAGTTTTAGAGAGGTAAAAAAAAAAAGTTGGACTTTTGAAGAGGTAAAAAAGAAAGAATTCTTTTAATGTTGGAGTTTTGAAGAGGTAAAAAAAAGAATAATAATAATTTATGTTGAAATTTTAGAGAGGTAAAAAAGAAAGAATTATTTTAATGTTGGAGTTTTGAAGAGGTAAAAAAAGAAATAAATCTTTTAATGTTGGAGTTTTGAAGAGGTAAAAACAAAAATAATAATAACATTGGAGTTTTGAAGAGGTAAAAAAAGAAATAAATCTTTTAATGTTGGGGTTTTGAAGAAGTAAAAAAAAAAAATGTTGGACTTTTGAAGAGATAAAAAAAAAAGGATTAACGTTGGAGTTTTGAAGAGGTAAAAAAAGAAATACATCTTTTATTGTTGGAGTTTTGAAGAGGTAAAAAAAAAAAAATGTTGGACTTTTGAAGAGGTAAAAAAAAAAAAAAAAAATTACGTTGGAGTTTTGAAGAGGTAAAAAAAGAAAGAATTATTTTAATGTTGGAGTTTTGAAGAGGTAAAAAATAAATAATTATTTTAATGTTGGAGTTTTGAAGAGGTAAAAAAAAGAAATAATTATATTACTGTTGGAGTTTTGAAGAGGTAAAAAAAAATAATAATAATAATGTTGGAGTTTTGAAGAGGTAAAAAAAAAAAAAGTTGGACTCTTGAAGAGGTAAAAAAGAAATCAATCTTTTAATGTTGGACTTTTGAAGAGGTAAAAAAAAGAAACGTTGGACTTTTGAAGAGGTAAAAAAAAAAAAATGTTGGACTTTTGAAGAGGTAAAAAAAAAAAGAAATTAATGTTGGAGTTTTGAAGAGGTAATAAACTAAGAATTATTTTAATGTTGGAGTTTTGAAGAGGTAAAAAAATTTTTTTTAAAAATGTTGGAGTTTTGAAGAGGTAAAAAAGAAAGAATTATTTTAATGTTGGAGTTTTGAAGAGGGAAAAAAATGTTGGAGTTTTGAAGAGGTAAAAAAAAAAAAAAAAAAAATTACGTTGGAGTTTTGAAGAGGTAAAAAAAGAAAGAATTCTTTTAATGTTGGAGTTTTGAAGAGGTAAAAAAGAAATAATTATTTTAATGTTGGAGTTTTGAAGAGGTAAAAAAAAGAAATAATTATTTTACTGTTGGAGTTTTGAAGAGGTAAAAAAAAATAATAATAATAATAATGTTGGAGTTTTGAAGAGGTAAAAAAAAAAAAAAGTTGGACTCTTGAAGAGGTAAAAAAGAAATCAATCTTTTAATGTTGGAGTTTTGAAGAGGTAAAAAAAAGAAACGTTGGACTTTTGAAGAGGTAAAAAAAAAAAGTTGGACTTTTGAAGAGGTAAAAAAAAAATGTTGGACTTTTGAAGAGATAAAAAAAAAAGAAATTAATGTTGGAGTTTTGAAGAGGTAAAAAAAGAAATAAATCTTTTAATGTTTTATTTTTGAAGAGGTAAAAAAGAAAGAATTATTTTAAAGTTGGAGTTTTGAAGAGGTAAAAAATATATATATATATGTTGGAGTTTTAGAGAGGTAAAAAAAAAAGTTGGACTTTTGAAGAGGTAAAAAAGAAAGAATTCTTTTAATGTTGGACTTTTGAAGAGATAAAAAAAAAGAAATTAATGTTGGAGTTTTGAAGAGGTAAAAAAAGAAATAAATCTTTTAATGTTTTATTTTTGAAGAGGTAACAAAGAAAGAATTATTTTAAAGTTGGAGTTTTGAAGAGGTAAAACAAATAATAAATAAAGTAATGTTGGAGTTTTGAAGAGGAAAAAAAAAGAAAGAATTATTTTAATGTTGGAGATTTGAAGAGGTAAAAAATATATATATATATGTTGGAGTTTTAGAGAGGTAAAAAAAAAAAGTTGGACTTTTGAAGAGGTAAAAAAGAAAGAATTATTTTAATGTTGGAGTTTTGAAGAGGGAAAAAAAATGTTGGAGTTTTGAAGAGGTAAAAAAAAAAGAAATTAACGTTGGCGTTTTGAAGGGCTAAAAAAAGAAATAAATCTTTTAATGTTGGAGTTTTGAAGAGGTAAAAAAAAAAAAATGTTGGACTTTTGAAGAGGTAAAAAAAAAGAAATTAATGTTGGAGTTTTGAAGAGGTAATAAACAAATAATTATTTTAATGTTGGAGTTTGGAAGAGGTAAAAAAAAAGAAAAAAAAGAATTTATGTTGGAGTTTTTAGAGAGGTAAAAAAGAAATAATTCTTTTAATGTTGGAGTTTTGAAGAGGTAAAAAAAAAAAATGTTGGAGTTTTGAAGAGGTAGAAAAGAAAGAATTCTTTTCATGTTTTAGTTTTGAAGAGGTAAAAAAGAAAGAATTATTTTAATGTTGGAGTTTTGAAGAGGTAAAAAAAGAAAAAAAATTAATGTTGGAGTTTTGAAGAGGTAAAAAAAAAATGTTGGAGTTTTGAAGAGGTAAAAAAAAAAGATTTCTTTTAATGTTGGAGTTTTGAAGAGGTAAAAAAAGAAATAAATCTTTTAATTTTGGAGTTTTGAAGAGGTAAAAAAAAGTTTTAAAAAAATGTTGGGCTTTTGAAGAGGTAAAAACAAAAATAATAATAACATTGGAGTTTTGAAGAGGTAAAAAAAGAAATAAATCTTTTAATGTTGGAGTTTTGAAGAGGTAAAAAAAATCTATATTGGACTTTTGAAGAGATAAAAAAAAAAGAAATTAACGTTGGAGTTTTGAAGAGGTAAAAAAAAAAAATGTTGGACTTTTGAAGAGGTAAAAAAAAAAGAAATTAATGTTGGAGTTTTGAAGAGGTAATAAACAAAGAATTATTTTAATGTTGGAGTTTTTAGAGAGGTAAAAAAGAAATAATTTTTTAATGTTGGAGTTTTGAAGAGGTAAAAAAAAAAAAATGTTGGAGTTTTGAAGAGGTAGAAAAGAAAGAATTATTTTCATGTTTTAGTTTTGAAGAGGTAAAAAAGAAAGAATTATTTTAATGTTGGAGTTTTGAAGAGGTAAAAAAAAAAATAATAATAATGTTGGAGTTTTGAAGAGGTAAAAAAAAAATATTTCTTTTAATGTTGGAGTTTTGAAGAGGTAAAAAAAAAAATGTTGGGCTTTTGAAGAGGTAAAAACAAAAATAATAATAACATTGGAGTTTTGAAGAGGTAAAAAAAGAAATAAATCTTTTAATGTTGGAGTTTTGAAGAGGTAAAAAAAAAAATGTTGGACTTTTGAAGAGATAAAAAAAAAAGAAATTAACGTTGGCCTTTGAAGAGGTAAAAAAAGAAATAAATCTTTTAATGTTGGAGTTTTGAAGAGGTAAAAAAAAAAAATGTTGGACTTTTGAAGAGGTAAAAAAAAAAAGAAATTAATGTTGGAGTTTTGAAGAGGTAAAAAAAAAAATGTTGGAGTTTTGAAGAGGTAAAAAAAAAGAAATTAATGTTGGAGTTTTGAAGAGGTAAAAAAAAAAGATTTCTTTTAATGTTGGAGTTTTGAAGAGGTAAAAAAAGAAATAAATCTTTTAATTTTGGAGTTTTGAAGAGGTAAAAAAAAGTTTTAAAAAAATGTTGGAGTTTTGAAGAGGTAAAAAAAAAAAATGTTGGGCTTTTGAAGAGGTAAAAACAAAAATAATAATAACATTGGAGTTTTGAAGAGGTAAAAAAAGAAATAAATCTTTTAATGTTGGAGTTTTGAAGAGGTAAAAAAAATATATATTGGAGTTTTGAAGAGGTAAAAAAAGAAATAAATCTTTTAATGTTGGAGTTTTGAAGAGGTAAAAAAAAAAATGTTGGACTTTTGAAGAGGTAAAAAAAAAAGAAATTAATGTTGGAGTTTTGAAGAGGTAATAAACAAAGAATTATTTTAATGTTGGAGTTTTGAAGAGGTAAAAAAAAGAAAAAAAAGAATTTATGTTGGAGTTTTTAGAGAGGTAAAAAAGAAATAATTCTTTTAATGTTGGAGTTTTGAAGAGGTAAAAAAAAAAAAAAATGTTGGAGTTTTGAAGAGGTAGAAAAGAAAGAATTATTTTCATGTTTTAGTTTTGAAGAGGTAAAAAAAAAAAAAATTAATGTTGGAGTTTTGAAGAGGTAAAAAAAAAAAAAAAATGTTGGAGTTTTGAAGAGGTAAAAAAAAAAATGTTGGAGTTTTGAAGAGGTAAAAAAAATATATTTCTTTTAATGTTGGAGTTTTGAAGAGGTAAAAAAAAAAAATGTTGGGCTTTTGAAGAGGTAAAAACAAAAATAATAATAACATTGGAGTTTTGAAGAGGTAAAAAAAGAAATAAATCTTTTAATGTTGGAGTTTTGAAGAGGTAAAAAAAAAAAATGTTGGACTTTTGAAGAGATAAAAAAAAAAGAAATTAACGTTGGCGTTTTGAAGAGGTAAAAAAAGAAATAAATCTTTTAATGTTGGAGTTTTGAAGAGGTAAAAAAAAAAAAAATGTTGGACTTTTGAAGAGGTAAAAAAAAAAAGAAATTAATGTTGGAGTTTTGAGGAGGAAATAAACAAAGAATTATTTTAATGTTGGAGTTTTGAAGAGGTAAAAAAAAGAAAAAAAAGAATTTATGTTGGAGTTTTTAGAGAGGTAAAAAAGAAATAATTATTTTAATGTTGGAGTTTTGAAGAGGTAAAAAAAAATAAAAAATGTTGGAGTTTTGAAGAGGTAAAAAAGAAAGAATTATTTTAATGTTAAACTTTTTAAGAGGTAAAAAAAAAAAAAATTAATGTTGGAATTTTGAAGAGGTAAAAAAGAAAGAATTCTTTTAATGTTGGAGTTTTGAAGAGGTAAAAAAATAAATAAATCGTTTAATGTTGGAGTTTTGAAGAGGTAAAAAAAGAAATAAATCTTTTAATGTTGGAGTTTTGAAGAGGTAAAAAAGAAAGAATTATTTTAATGTTAAACTTTTTAAGAGGTAAAAAAAAAAAAAATTAATGTTGGACTTTTGAAGAGGTAAAAAAGAAAGAATTCTTTTAATGTTGGAGTTTTGAAGAGGTAAAAAAATAAATAAATCGTTTAATGTTGGAGTTTTGAAGAGGTAAAAAAATAAATAAATCTTTTAATGTTGGAGTTTTGAAGAGGTAAAAAAAAAGAAATTAATGTTGGAGTTTTGAAGAGGTAAAAAAAGAAATACATCTTTTATTGTTGGAGTTTTGAAGAGGTAAAAAAAAAAAAAAAATAAATAATGTTGAAACTCCAACATAATTTTTTTTTTAGAGAAGTAAAAAAGAAAGAATTATTTTAATGTTGGAGTTTTGAAGAGGTAAAAAAAAAAATGTTGCAGTTTTGAAGAGGTAAAAAAAAAAATGTTGGAGTTTTGAAGAGGTAAAAAAAAAAGAAATTAATGTTGGAGTTTTGAAGAGGTAAAAAAGAAAGATTTATTTTAATGTTGGAGTTTTGAAGAGGTAAAAAAAGAAATAAATCTTTTAATTTTTGAGTTTTGAAGAGGTAAAAAAAAGTTTTAAAAAAATGTTGGAGTTTTGAAGAGGTAAAAAAAAAAAATGTTGGGCTTTTGAAGAGGTAAAAACAAAAATAATAATAACATTGGAGTTTTGAAGAGGTAAAAAAAGAAATAAATCTTTTAATGTTGGAGTTTTGAAGAGGTAAAAAAAAAAAATGTTGGACTTTTGAAGAGATAAAAAAAAAAGAAATTAACGTTGGAGTTTTGAAGAGGTAAAAAAAGAAATACATCTTTTAATGTTGGAGTTTTGAAGAGCTAAAAAAAAAAAAATGTTGGACTTTTGAAGAGCTAAAAAAAAAAGAAATTAATGTTGGAGTTTTGAAGAGGTAATAAACAAAGAATTATTTTAATGTTGGAGTTTTAAAGAGTTAAAAAAGAAAGAATTATTTTAATGTTGGAGTTTTGAAGAGGGAAAAAAAATGTTGGAGTTTTGAAGAGGTAAAAAAAAAAAAAAAAAAATTACGTTGGAGTTTTGAAGAGGTAAAAAAGGAAAGAATTCTTTTAATGTTGGAGTTTTGAAGAGGTAAAAAAGAAATAATTATTTTAATGTTGGAGTTTTGAAGAGGTAAAAAAAAGAAATAATTATTTTACTGTTGGAGTTTTGAAGAGGTAAAAAAAAAAAATTTGGACTCTTGAAGAGGTAAAAAAGAAATCAATCTTTTAATGTTGGACTTTTGAAGAGGTAAAAAAAAGAAACGTTGGACTTTTGAAGAGGTAAAAAAAAAAGAAATTAATGTTGGAGTTTTGAAGAGGTAAAAAAAGAAATAAATCTTTTAATGTTTTATTTTTGAAGAGGTAAAAAAGAAAGAATTATTTTAAAGTTGGAGTTTTGAAGAGGTAAAACAAATAATAAATAAAATAATGTTGGAGTTTTGAAGAGGAAAAAAAAAGAAAGAATTATTTTAATGTTGGAGATTTGAAGAGGTAAAAAATATATATATATATGTTGGAGTTTTAGAGAGGTAAAAAAAAAAGTTGGACTTTTGAAGAGGTAAAAAAGAAAGAATTCTTTTAATGTTGGACTTTTGAAGAGATAAAAAAAAAAGAAATTAATGTTGGAGTTTTGAAGAGGTAAAAAAAGAAATAAATCTTTTAATGTTTTATTTTTGAAGAGGTAAAAAAGAAAGAATTATTTTAAAGTTGGAGTTTTGAAGAGGTAAAACAAATAATAAATAAAATAATGTTGGAGTTTTGAAGAGGAAAAAAAAAGAAAGAATTATTTTAATGTTGGAGATTTGAAGAGGTAAAAAAATATATATATATATGTTGGAGTTTTAGAGAGGTAAAAAAAAAAAGTTGGACTTTTGAAGAGGTAAAAAAGAAAGAATTATTTTAATGTTGGAGTTTTGAAGAGGTAAAAAAAAGAATAATAATAATTTATGTTGAAATTTTAGAGAGGTAAAAAAGAAAGAATTATTTTAATGTTGGAGTTTTGAAGAGGTAAAAAAAGAAATAAATCTTTTAATGTTGGAGTTTTGAAGAGGTAAAAACAAAAATAATAATAACATTGGAGTTTTGAAGAGGTAAAAAAAGAAATAAATCTTTTAATGTTGGGGTTTTGAAGAAGTAAAAAAAAAAAATGTTGGACTTTTGAAGAGATAAAAAAAAAAGGATTAACGTTGGAGTTTTGAAGAGGTAAAAAAAGAAATACATCTTTTATTGTTGGAGTTTTGAAGAGGTAAAAAAAAAAAAATGTTGGACTTTTGAAGAGGTAAAAAAAAAAAAAAAAAATTACGTTGGAGTTTTGAAGAGGTAAAAAAAGAAAGAATTATTTTAATGTTGGAGTTTTGAAGAGGTAAAAAATAAATAATTATTTTAATGTTGGAGTTTTGAAGAGGTAAAAAAAAGAAATAATTATATTACTGTTGGAGTTTTGAAGAGGTAAAAAAAAATAATAATAATAATGTTGGAGTTTTGAAGAGGTAAAAAAAAAAAAAGTTGGACTCTTGAAGAGGTAAAAAAGAAATCAATCTTTTAATGTTGGACTTTTGAAGAGGTAAAAAAAAGAAACGTTGGACTTTTGAAGAGGTAAAAAAAAAAAAATGTTGGACTTTTGAAGAGGTAAAAAAAAAAAGAAATTAATGTTGGAGTTTTGAAGAGGTAATAAACTAAGAATTATTTTAATGTTGGAGTTTTGAAGAGGTAAAAAAAAAATTTTAAAAAATGTTGGAGTTTTGAAGAGGTAAAAAAGAAAGAATTATTTTAATGTTGGAGTTTTGAAGAGGGAAAAAAATGTTGGAGTTTTGAAGAGGTAAAAAAAAAAAAAAAAAAAATTACGTTGGAGTTTTGAAGAGGTAAAAAAAGAAAGAATTCTTTTAATGTTGGAGTTTTGAAGAGGTAAAAAAGAAATAATTATTTTAATGTTGGAGTTTTGAAGAGGTAAAAAAAAGAAATAATTATTTTACTGTTGGAGTTTTGAAGAGGTAAAAAAAAATAATAATAATAATAATGTTGGAGTTTTGAAGAGGTAAAAAAAAAAAAAAGTTGGACTCTTGAAGAGGTAAAAAAGAAATCAATCTTTTAATGTTGGAGTTTTGAAGAGGTAAAAAAAAGAAACGTTGGACTTTTGAAGAGGTAAAAAAAAAAAGTTGGACTTTTGAAGAGGTAAAAAAAAAATGTTGGACTTTTGAAGAGATAAAAAAAAAAGAAATTAATGTTGGAGTTTTGAAGAGGTAAAAAAAGAAATAAATCTTTTAATGTTTTATTTTTGAAGAGGTAAAAAAGAAAGAATTATTTTAAAGTTGGAGTTTTGAAGAGGTAAAAAATATATATATATATGTTGGAGTTTTAGAGAGGTAAAAAAAAAAGTTGGACTTTTGAAGAGGTAAAAAAGAAAGAATTCTTTTAATGTTGGACTTTTGAAGAGATAAAAAAAAAGAAATTAATGTTGGAGTTTTGAAGAGGTAAAAAAAGAAATAAATCTTTTAATGTTTTATTTTTGAAGAGGTAAAAAAGAAAGAATTATTTTAAAGTTGGAGTTTTGAAGAGGTAAAACAAATAATAAATAAAATAATGTTGGAGTTTTGAAGAGGAAAAAAAAAGAAAGAATTATTTTAATGTTGGAGATTTGAAGAGGTAAAAAATATATATATATATGTTGGAGTTTTAGAGAGGTAAAAAAAAAAAGTTGGACTTTTGAAGAGGTAAAAAAGAAAGAATTCTTTTAATGTTGGAGTTTTGAAGAGGTAAAAAAAATAATAATAATAATTTATGTTGAAATTTTAGAGAGGTAAAAAAGAAAGAATTATTTTAATGTTGGAGTTTTGAAGAGGTAAAAAAAGAAATAAATCTTTTAATGTTGGAGTTTTGAAGAGGTAAAAAAAAAAAAATGTTGGAGTTTTGAAGAGGTAAAAAAAAAAAAAAAAAATCATGTTGGAGTTTAAGAGAGGTAAAAAAGAAATAATTATTTTAATGTTGGAGTTTTGAAGAGGTAAAAAAAGAAATAAATATTTTAATTTTGGAGTTTTGAAGAGGTAAAAAAAAGTTTAAAAAAATGTTGGAGTTTTGAAGAGGTAAAAAAAAAAAAAAAATGTTGGGCTTTTGAAGAGGTAAAAAAAAAAGTTGGACTTTTGAAGAGGTAAAAACAAAATGTTGGACTTTTGAAGAGATAAAAAAAAAGAAATTAATGTTGGAGTTTTGAAGAGGTAAAAAAAGAAATACATCTTTTATTGTTGGAGTTTTGAAGAGGTAAAAAAAAAAAAAATGTTGGAGTTTTGAAGAGGTAGAAAAGAAAGAATTATTTTAATGTTGGAGTTTTGAAGAGGTAAAAAAAAAAAAAATTAATGTTGGAGTTTTGAAGAGGTAAAAAAAAAAAAATGTTAGAGTTTTGAAGAGGTAGAAAAGAAAGAATTCTTTTCATGTTTTAGTTTTGAAGAGGTAAAAAAGAAAGAATTATTTTAATGTTGGAGTTTTGAAGAGGTAAAAAAAAAAAAAATTAATGTTGGAGTTTTGAAGAGGTAAAAAAAAAAAATGTTGGAGTTTTGAAGAGGTAAAAAAAAAAATGTTGGAGTTTTGAAGAGGTAAAAAAAAAAGATTTCTTTTAATGTTGGAGTTTTGAAGAGGTAAAAAAAGAAATAAATCTTTTAATTTTGGAGTTTTGAAGAGGTAAAAAAAAGTTTTAAAAAAATGTTGGAGTTTTGAAGAGGTAAAAAAAAAAAATTAAAAAATGTTGGAGTTTTGAAGAGGTGAAAAAGAAAGAATTATTTTAATGTTGGAGTTTTGAAGAGGGAAAAAAAATGTTGGAGTTTTGAAGAGGGAAAAAAAAAGAAATTAATGTTGGAGTTTTGAAGAGGTAAAAAAAGAAATACATCTTTTAATGTTGGAGTTTTGAAGAGGTAAAAAAAATTTAAAAAAAATGTTGGAGTTCTGAAGAGGTAGAAAAGAAAGAATTCTTTTAATGTTTTAGTTTTGAAGAGGAAAAAAAAAGAAAGAAATATTTTAATGTTGTAGATTTGAAGAGGTAAAAAAAATAAAAAAAATTATGTTGGAGTTTTAGAGAGGTAAAAAAAAAAGTTGGACTTTTGAAGAGGTAAAAAAGAAAGAATTCTTTTAATGTTGGAGTTTTGAAGAGGTAAAAAAAGAAATAAATCTTTTAATGTTGGAGTTTTGAAGAGGTAAAAAAAAAAAATGTTGGAGTTTTGAAGAGGTAGAAAAGAAAGAATTATTTTAATGTTGGAGTTTTGAAGAGGTAAAAAAAAAAATAATTAATGTTGGAGTTTTGAAGAGGTAAAAAAAAAAAAATGTTGGAGTTTTGAAGAGGTAGAAAAGAAAGAATTCTTTTCATGTTTTAGTTTTGAAGAGGTAAAAAAGAAAGAATTATTTTAATGTTGGAGTTTTGAAGAGGTAAAAAAAAAAAAATTAATGTTGGAGTTTTGAAGAGGTAAAAAAAAAAAAATGTTGGAGTTTTGAAGAGGTAAAAAAAAAAATGTTGGAGTTTTGAAGAGGTAAAAAAAAAAGAAATTAATGTTGGAGTTTTGAAGAGGTAAAAAAAAAAGATTTCTTTTAATGTTGGAGTTTTGAAGAGGTAAAAAAAGAAATAAATCTTTTAATTTTGGAGTTTTGAAGAGGTAAAAAAAAGTTTTAAAAAAATGTTGGAGTTTTGAAGAGGTAAAAAAAAAAAATTAAAAAATGTTGGAGTTTTGAAGAGGTGAAAAAGAAAGAATTATTTTAATGTTGGAGTTTTGAAGAGGGAAAAAAAATGTTGGAGTTTTGAAGAGGGAAAAAAAATGTTGGAGTTTTGAAGAGGTAAGAAAAGAAAGAATTCTTTTAATGTTGGAGTTTTGAAGAGGTAAAAAATAAATAATTATTTTAATGTTGGAGTTTTGAAGAGGTAAAAAAAATAAATAATTATTTTACTGTTGGAGTTTTGAAGAGGTAAAAAAAAAAAGATGTTGGAGTTTTGAAGAGGTAAAAAAAAAAATGTTGGAGTTTTGAAGAGGTAAAAAAAAAAGAAATTAATGTTGGAGTTTTGAAGAGGTAAAAAAAAAAGATTTCTTTTAATGTTGGAGTTTTGAAGAGGTAAAAAAAGAAATAAATCTTTTAATTTTGGAGTTTTGAAGAGGTAAAAAAAAGTTTTAAAAAAATTTTGGAGTTTTGAAGAGGTAAAAAAAAAAAATTAAAAAATGTTGGAGTTTTGAAGAGGTGAAAAAGAAAGAATTATTTTAATGTTGGAGTTTTGAAGAGGGAAAAAAAATGTTGGAGTTTTGAAGAGGGAAAAAAAATGTTGGAGTTTTGAAGAGGTAAGAAAAGAAAGAATTCTTTTAATGTTGGAGTTTTGAAGAGGTAAAAAATAAATAATTATTTTAATGTTGGAGTTTTGAAGAGGTAAAAAAAATAAATAATTATTTTACTGTTGGAGTTTTGAAGAGGTAAAAAAAAATAATAATAATAATGTTGGAGTTTTGAAGAGGTAAAAAAAAAAAAAGTTGGACTCTTGAAGAGGTAAAAAAGAAATCAATCTTTTAATGTTGGACTTTTGAAGAGGTAAAAAAAAGAAACGTTGGACTTTTGAAGAGGTAAAAAAAAAATGTTGGACTTTTGAAGAGGTAAAAAAAAAATGTTGGACTTTTGAAGAGATAAAAAAAAAAGAAATTAATGTTGGAGTTTTGAAGAGGTAAAAAAATAAATAAATCTTTTAATGTTTTATTTTTGAAGAGGTAAAAAAGAAAGAATTATTTTAAAGTTGGAGTTTTGAAGAGGTAGAACAAATAAAAAATAAAATAATGTTGGAGTTTTGAAGAGGAAAAAAAAAGAAAGAATTATTTGAATGTTGGAGATTTGAAGAGGTAAAAAATATATATATATATATGTTGGAGTTTTAGAGAGGTAAAAAAAAAAGTTGGACTTTTGAAGAGGTAAAAAAGAAAGAATTCTTTTAATGTTGGAGTTTTGAAGAGGTAAAAAAAATAATAATAATAATTTATGTTGAAATTTTAGAGAGGTAAAAAAGATAGAATTATTTTAATGTTGGAGTTTTGAAGAGGTAAAAAAAGAAATAAATATTTTAATGTTGGAGTTTTGAAGAGGTAAAAAAAAAAAATGTTGGAGTTTTGAAGAGGTAAAAAAAAAAAAATGTTGGAGTTTTGAAGATGTAAAAAAAAAAAAAAAAATCATGTTGGAGTTTTAGAGAGGTAAAAAAGAAATAATTATTTTAATGTTGGAGTTTTGAAGAGGTAAAAAAAATAATAATAATAACATTGGAGTTTTAAAGAGGTAAAAAAAAAAAGAAATTAATGTTGGAGTTTTGAAGAGGTAAAAAAAAAAAAAAAAAATGTTGGAGTTTTGAAGAGGTAAAAAAAAAAAAAAAATCATGTTGGAGTTTTAGAGAGGTAAAAAAGAAAGAATTATTTTAATGTTGGAGTTTTGAAGAGGTAAAAAAAGAAATAAATCTTTTAATTTTGGAGTTTTGAAGAGGTAAAAAAAAGTTTAAAAAAATGTTGGAGTTTTGAAAAGGTAAAAAAAAAAAAAAAATGTTGGGCTTTTGAAGAGGTAAAAAAAAAGTTGGACTTTTGAAGAGGTAAAAAAAAAGAAATTAATGTTGGAGTTTTGAAGAGGTAAAAAAAGAAATACATCTTTTAATGTTGGAGTTTTGAAGAGGTAAAAAAAATTAAAAAAAATGTTGGAGTTCTGAAGAGGTAAAAAAAGAAATAAATCTTTTAATTTTGGAGTTTTGAAGAGGTAAAAAAAAGTTTAAAAACTGTTGGAGTTTTGAAGAGGTAAAAAAAAAAGGTGGACTTTTGAAGAGGTAAAAACAAAATGTTGGACTTTTGAAGAGATAAAAAAAAAGAAATTAATGTTGGAGTTTTGAAGAGGTAAAAAAATAAATACATATTTTTATGTTGGAGTTTTGAAGAGGTAAAAAAAATGAAAAAAAAATGTTGGAGTTCTGAAGAGGTAGAAAAGAAAGAATTCTTTTAATGTTTTAGTTTTGAAGAGGAAAAAAAGAGAAATTAATATTTTAATGTTGGAGATTTGAATAGGTAAAAAAAATTAAAAAAATTATGTTGGAGTTTTAGAGAGGTAAAAAAAAAAGTTGGACTTTTGAAGAGGTAAAAAAGAAAGAATTCTTTTAATGTTGGAGTTTTGAAGAGGTAAAAAAAGAAATAATCTTTTAATGTTGGAGTTTTGAAGAGGTAGAAAAGAAAGAATTCTTTTCATGTTTTAGTTTTGAAGAGGTAAAAAAGAAAAAATTATTTTAATGTTGCAGTTTTGAAGAGGTAAAAAAAAAAAATTAATAATGTTGGAGTTTTGAAGAGGTAAAAAAAAAAAAATGTTGGAGTTTTGAAGAGGTAAAAAAAAAAATGTTGGAGTTTTGAAGAGGTAGAAAAGAAAGAATTCTTTTCATGTTTTAGTTTTGAAGAGGTAAAAAAGAAAGAATTATTTTAATGTTGGAGTTTTGAAGAGGTAAAAAAAAAAAAAAATTAATGTTGGAGTTTTGAAGAGGTAAAAAAAAAAAAAATGTTGGAGTTTTGAAGAGGTAAAAAAAAAATATTTCTTTTAATGTTGGAGTTTTGAAGAGGTAAAAAAAGAAATAAATCTTTTAATTTTGGAGTTTTGAAGAGGTAAAAAAGGTTTTAAAAAAATGTTGGAGTTTTGAAGAGGTAAAAAAAAAAATGTTGGGCTTTTGAAGAGGTAAAAACAAAAATAATAATAACATTGGAGTTTTGAAGAGGTAAAAAAAGAAATATATCTTTTAATGTTGGAGTTTTGAAGAGGTAAAAAAAAAAAATGTTGGACTTTTGAAGAGATAAAAAAAAAAGAAATTAACGTTGGCGTTTTCAAGAGGTAAAAAAAGAAATAAATCTTTTAATGTTGGAGTTTTGAAGAGGTAAAAAAAATAAAAAATGTTGGACTTTTGAAGAGGTAAAAAAGAAAGAATTATTTTAATGTTAAACTTTTGAAGAGGTAAAAAAAAAAGAATTATTTTAATGTTGGAGTTTTGAAGAGGTAAAAAAAGAAATAAATCTTTTAATGTTGGAGTTTTGAAGAGGTAAAAAAAGAAATAAATCTTTTAATGTTGGAGTTTTGAAGAGGTAAAAAAAAAAGAAATTAATGTTGGAGTTTTAAAGAGGTAAAAAAAGAAATAAATCTTTTATTGTTGGAGTTTTGAAGAGGTAAAAAAAAAAATGTTGGAGTTTTGAAGAGGTAAAAAGATAAATAAATCTTTTAATTTTGGAGTTTTGAAGAGGTAAAAAAAATTTAAAAAAATGTTCGAGTTTTGAAGAGGTAAAAAATAATAATAATAACGTTGGAGATTTTAAGAGGTAAAAAAATAAATAAATCTTTTAATGTCGGAGTTTTGAAGAGGTAAAAAAAAAAAAAAAAAATGTTGGAGTTTTGAAGAGGTAGAAAAGAAAGAATTATTTTAATGTTTTAGTTTTGAAAAGGTAAAAAAGGAAGAATTATTTTAAAGTTTGAGTTTTGAAGAGGTAAAAAAGAAAGAATTATTTTAATGTTGGAGTTTTGAAGAGGTTAAAAAAATAAAAATAAATGTTTGAGTTTTGAAGAGGTAAAAAAGAAAGAATTATTTTAATGTTGGAGTTTTGAAAAGGTTAAAAAAAAAAAAAAAATGTTGGAGTTTTGAAGAGGTAAAAAAGAAAGAATTCTTTTAATGTTTTAGTTTTGAAGAGGTAAAAAAGAAAGAATTATTTTAATGTTGGAGTTTTGAAGAGGTAAAAAAAAAAAAAATTAATGTTGGAGTTTTGATGAGTTAAAAAAATAAATAAATATTTTAATGTTGGAGATTTGAAGAGGTAAACAAAATTTAAAAAAAATGTTGGAGTTTTGAAGAGGTAAACAAAAAAAAAATGTTGGAGTTTTAGAGAGGTAAAAAAGAAAGAATTATTAAAATGTTGGAGTTTTGAAGAGGTAAAAAAAAAAGGAATTAATGTTGGAGTTTTGAAGAGGTAAAAAAAAATAATAATAATAATGTTGGAGTTTTGAAGAGGTAAAAAAAAGTTTTAAAAAAATGTTGGAGTTTTGAAGAGGTAAAAAAAAAAAATGTTGGGCTTTTGAAGAGGTAAAAACAAAAATAATAATAACATTGGAGTTTTGAAGAGGTAAAAAAAGAAATAAATCTTTTAATGTTGGAGTTTTGAAGAGGTAAAAAAAAAAAATGTTGGACTTTTGAAGAGATAAAAAAAAAAGAAATTAATGTTGGCGTTTTGAAGAGGTAAAAAAAGAAATAAATCTTTTAATGTTGGAGTTTTGAAGAGGTAAAAAAAAAAAATGTTGGACTTTTGAATAGGTAAAAAAAAAAAGAAATTAATGTTGGAGTTTTGAAGAGGTAATAAACAAAGAATTATTTTAATGTTGGAGTTTTGAAGAGGTAAAAAAAAGAAAAAAAAGAATTTATGTTGGAGTTTTTAGAGAGGTAAAAAAGAAATAATTATTTTAATGTTGGAGTTTTGAAGAGGTAAAAAAAAATAAAAAATGTTGGAGTTTTGAAGATGTAAAAAAGAAAGAATTATTTTAATGTTAAACTTTTGAAGAGATAAAAAAAAAAAAAAATCAATGTTGGACTTTTGAAGAGGTAAAAAAGAAAGAATTATTTTAATGTTGGAGTTTTGAAGAGGTAAAAAAAGAAATAAATCTTTTAATGTTGGAGTTTTGAAGAGGTAAAAAAAGAAAGAATTATTTTAATGTTGGAGTTTTGAAGAGGTAAAAAAAAAAGAAATTAATGTTGGAGTTTTGAAGAGGTAAAAAAAGAAATAAATCTTTTATTGTTGGAGTTTTGAAGAGGTAAAAAAAAAAAATGTTGGAGATTTGAAGAGGTAAAAAGATAAATAAATCTTTTAATTTTGGAGTTTTGAAGAGGTAAAAAAAATTAAAAAAAATGTTCGAGTTTTGAAGAGGTAAAAAATAATAATAATAACGTTGGAGATTTGAAGAGGTAAAAAAAGAAATAAATCTTTTAATGTTGGAGTTTTGAAGAGGTAGAAAAGAAAGAATTATTTTAATGTTTTAGTTTTGAAAAGGTAAAAAAGGAAGAATTATTTTAAAGTTTGAGTTTTGAAGAGGTAAAAAAGAAAGAATTATTTTAATGTTGGAGTTTTGAAGAGGTTAAAAAAATAAAAAAAAATGTTTGAGTTTTGAAGAGGTAAAAAAGAAAGAATTATTTTAATGTTGGAGTTTTGAAAAGGTTAAAAAAAAAAAAAAAATGTTGGAGTTTTGAAGAGGTAAAAAAAAAAATGTTGGACTTTTGAGGAGGTAGAAAAGAAAGAATTATTTTAATGTTTTAGTTTTGAAGAGGTAAAAAAGAAAGAATTATTTTAATGTTGGAGTTTTGAAGAGGTAAAAAAAACAAAAATTAATGTTGGAGTTTTGATGAGTTAAAAAAATAAATAAATATTTTAATGTTGGAGTTTTGAAGAGGTAAACAAAATTTAAAAAAAATGTTGGAGTTTTGAAGAGGTAAACAAAAAAAAAATGTTGGAGTTTTAGAGAGGTAAAAAAGAAAGAATTATTAAAATGTTGGAGTTTTGAAGAGGTAAAAAAAAAAGGAATTAATGTTGAAGTTTTGAAGAGGTAAAAAAAAATAATAATAATAATGTTGGAGTTTTGAAGAGGTAAAAAAAGAAATAAATCTTTTATTGTTGGAGTTTTGAAGAGGTAAAAAAAATAAAAAAAAATATTATGTTGAAACTCCAACATAATTTTTTTTTTAGAGAGGTAAAAAAGAAAGAATTATTTTAATGTTGGAGTTTTGAAGAGGTAAAAAAAAAAATGTTGGACTTTTGAAGAGGTAAAAAGATAAATAAATCTTTTAATTTTGGAGTTTGGAAGAGGTAAAAAAAAATTAAAAAAATGTTGGAGTTTTGAAGAGGTAAAAAATAATAATAATAATAACGTTGGAGATTTGAAGAGGTAAAAAAAGAAATAAATCTTTTAATGTTGGAGTTTTGAAGAGGTAAAAAAATAAATAAAAAAAATGTTGGAGTTTTGAAGAGGTAGAAAAGAAAGAATTATTTTAATGTTTTAGTTTTGAAAAGGTAAAAAAGAAAGAATTATTTTAAAGTTTGAGTTTTGAAGAGGTAAAAAAGAAAGAATTATTTTAATGTTGGAGTTTTGAAGAGGTAAAAAAAAAAAAAAAAATTAATGTTGGAGTTTTGATGAGTTAAAAAAAGAAATAAATATTTTAATGTTGGAGTTTTGAAGAGGTAAACAAAATTTAAAAAAAATGTTGGAGTTTTGAAGAGGTAAACAAAAAAAAAATGTTGGAGTTTTAGAGAGGTAAAAAAGAAAGAATTATTAAAATGTTGGAGTTTTGAAGAGGTAAAAAAAAAAAGAAATGAATGTTGGAGTTTTGAAGAGGTAAAAAATAATAATAATAATGTTGGAGTTTTGTAGAGGTAAAAAAATAAATAAATCTTTTAATGTTGGAGTTTTGAAGAGGTAAACAAAAAAAAATAAAAAATGTTGGAGTTTTGAAGAGGTAAAAAAGAAAGAATTATTTTAATGTTGGAGTTTTGAAGAGGTAAAAAAAAATAATAATAAATTAATGTTGGAGTTTTGATGAGTTAAAAAAAGAAATAAATATTTTAATGTTGGAGTTTTGAAGAGGTAAACAAAATTTAAAAAAAATGTTGGAGTTTTGAAGAGGTAAAAAAAAAAAAATGTTGGAGTTTTGAAGAGGTAAAAAATAATAATAATAATAACGTTGGAGATTTGAAGAGGTAAAAAAAGAAATAAATCTTTTAATGTTGGAGTTTTGAAGAGGTAAAAAAATAAATAAAAAAAATGTTGGAGTTTTGAAGAGGTAGAAAAGAAAGAATTATTTTAATGTTTTAGTTTTGAAAAGGTAAAAAAGAAAGAATTATTTTAAAGTTTGAGTTTTGAAGAGGTAAAAAAGAAAGAATTATTTTAATGTTGGAGTTTTGAAGAGGTAAAAAAAAAAAAAAAAATTAATGTTGGAGTTTTGATGAGTTAAAAAAAGAAATAAATATTTTAATGTTGGAGTTTTGAAGAGGTAAACAAAATTTAAAAAAAATGTTGGAGTTTTGAAGAGGTAAACAAAAAAAAAATGTTGGAGTTTTAGAGAGGTCAAAAAGAAAGAATTATTAAAATGTTGGAGTTTTGAAGAGGTAAAAAAAAAAAGAAATGAATGTTGGAGTTTTGAAGAGGTAAAAAATAATAATAATAATGTTGGAGTTTTGTAGAGGTAAAAAAATAAATAAATCTTTTAATGTTGGAGTTTTGAAGAGGTAAACAAAAAAAAATAAAAAATGTTGGAGTTTTGAAGAGGTAAAAAAGAAAGAATTATTTTAATGTTGGAGTTTTGAAGAGGTAAAAAAAAATAATAATAAATTAATGTTGGAGTTTTGATGAGTTAAAAAAAGAAATAAATATTTTAATGTTGGAGTTTTGAAGAGGTAAACAAAATTTTAAAAAAATGTTGGAGTTTTGAAGAGGTAAAAAAAAAAAAAATGTTGGAGTTTTGAAGAGGTAAAAAAAAAAAATGTTGGACTTTTGAAGAATTAATAAAAATTCTTAAAATAATTATTTTAATGTTTTAGCTTTGAAGAGGTAAAAAAGAAAGAATTATTTCAATGTTGGAGTTTAACGTTCCGAAGTATGGAATCGCCTATGAACAGAGCAGGTTCCTCGACCGGTGACTTGTCGAGTGGAGAAAATCTGTTCGAAACGCTAAGGGGTTGGTGGTGCTCCGTTGACAGTCACCCACCGACCCTGGTTTCCCGGCTGCTCGGGAATTGCTGGCTCCAGTGCACAGCCACATAGCCTATCAGATGCAACCTGCTAGGCTATGTGGCTGTGCACTGTCTACCTGACACTGGCTAGCTAGCGGTTTAGCTTCGACAGCGCACAACGGGCTCTCTAGTTCAACGAGCTTCACCTCCAGTCTAGCTAACAGGCTACACTTTACACAACTAATGCTATCTCTAAAGGAGGCCGAAGCATAACTGAACATCTGACACACCGAGCAGGAAAGAACAGAGTGAGAGTAAAGTTTGACGAATGCGCTCACCGGGAAGTTTTTCAAACTTGTCCTCGGCCCGACAAAAAGTTAGATGAGCTCCAAAAAACAGCAAAAAGAACGAGGTAGTAAATACACTGAGCTATAGGGTGCTTCCCCAAAAAAGAGAAATGTTTATAAAAAAGAAGAACCACAAGGTGGCGGGATTGGACTTCAAATACATCTCAGTCTGAATACATCACTTTTAGAGAAGGTCTCACTTAAACATATCTTTTGAAAACAGCTTCGAATAAGTGTTTCTCTTGTTTATTTCAGATGCAAATTGATAACGTTTATAGCTATGTAAACCCTTTATTTGATGTTTGAAAACTGTTCAAACTATATCAATTTGCAAATTTCAGATGGAAAATTGATATAAATAGCTATATATATAAACCCTTTATCAAATAAAGTATTTGATGTTTGAAAACTGTTATTCAGAGCTCCAGCAGAATCTTAGAAAACGTCATTCTCTCGGTCTGAGAACATCAGTTTGAGACAATATTTCAGGTTAAAAATAACTTTTGAAAACAGCTTTGAATATGTTTTTCTCTTGTTTATTTCAGATGCAAATTGATATATATAGCTATATAAACCCTTTATTTGATGTTTGAAAACTGTTATTCAGAGCTCCAGCAGCATCTTAGCCCGCGTTCACTACTTCCAAGACTGTGAAAACATTCTGAGACTCGCTCGGACTAGACAACGCAATGCTGTATCTACAAGACCGTTCTGGTGGACCTGTCAATCAAATTCAAAGGAGAAGACATGGTGGTGTTTGGTTTGTGCACCAGGTAGGGTGCTTGGGGGAATTGCATTGTGGAAAAAAAAAGAGAAATGTTGATAAAAAAGAAGAACCACAAGGTGGCGGGATTGGACATCAAATACATCTCAGTCTGAATACATCACATTTAGAGAAGGTCTCACTTAAACATATCCTTTGAAAACAGCTTCGAATAAGTGTTTCTCTTGTTTATTTCAGATGCAAATTGATATATAGAGCTATATAAACCCTTTATTTGATGTTTGAAAACTGTTATTCAGAGCTCCAGCAGAATCTTGGAAAACGTCATTCTCTCAGTCTGAGAACATCAGTTTGAGACAATATTTCAGGTTAAACATAACTTTTGAAAACAGCTTCGAATAAGTGTTTCTCTTGTTTATTTCAGATGCAAATTGATATATATAGCTATATAAACCGTTTAACATCAGTTTGAGACAATATTTCATGTTGAACATAACTTTTGAAAACAGCTTCGAATAAGTGTTTCTCTTGTTTTTTTCAGATGCAAATTGATATATATAGCTATATAAACCCTTTATTTGATGTTTGAAAACTGTTATTCAGAGCTCCAGCAGAATCTTGGAAAACGTCATTCTCTCAGTCTGAGAACAATCAGTTTGAGACAATATTTCAGGTTAAACATAACTTTTGAAAACAGCTTCGAATAAGTGTTTCTCTTGTTTATTCCAGATGCAAATTGATATATATAGCTATATAAACCCTTTATTTGATGTTTGAAAACTGCTATTCAGAGCTCCAGCAGAATCTTAGAAAACGTCATTCTCTCAGTCTGAGAACATCAGTTTGAGACAATGTTTCAGGTTAAACATAACTTTTGAAAACAGCTTCGAATAAGTGTTTCTCTTGTTTATTTCAGATGCAAATTGATATATATAGCTATACAAACCCTTTATTTGATGTTTGAAAACTGCTATTCAGAGCTCCAGCAGAATCTTAGAAAACGTCATTCTCTCAGTCTGAGAACATCAGTTTGAGACAATATTTCAGGTTGAACATAACTTATGAAAACAGCTTTGAATAAGTTTTTTTCTTGTTTATTTCAGATGCAAATTGACATATATAGCTATATAAACCCTTTATTTGATGTTTGAAAACTGCTATACAGAGCTCCAGCAGAATCTTAGAAAACGTCATTCTCTCAGTCTCAGAACATCAATTTGAGACAATATTTCAGGTTAAACATAACTTTTGAAAACAGCTTGGAATAAATGTTTCTCTTGTTTATTTCAGATGCAAATTGATATATATAGCTATATAAACCCTTTATTTGATGTTTGAAAACTGCTATTCAGAGCTCCAGCAGAATCTTAGAAAACGTCATTCTCTCAGTCTGAGAACATCAGTTTGAGACAATATTTCAGGTTAAACATAACTTTTGAAAACAGCTTTGAATAAGTGTTTCTCTTGTTTATTTCAGATGCAAATTGATATATATATAGCTATATAAACCCTTTATTTGATGTTTGAAAACTGTTATTCAGAGCTCCAGCAGAATCTTAGAAAACGTCATTCTCTCAGTCTGAGAACATCAGTTTGAGACAGTATTTCCTGTTAAACATAACTTTTGAAAACAGCTTCGAATAAATGTTTCTCTTGTTTATTTCAGATGCAAATTGTTACATATAGCTATATAAACCCTTTATTTGATGTTTGAAAACTGCTATTCAGAGCTCCAGCAGAATCTTAGAAAACGTCATTCTCTCGGTGTGAGAACATCAGTTTGAGACAATATTTCAGGTTAAACATAACTTTTGAAAACAGCTTCGAATAAGTGTTTCTCTTGTTTATTTCAGATGCAAATTGATATATATAGCTATATAAACCCTTTATTTGATGTTTGAAAACTGCTATTCAGAGCTCCAGCAGAATCTTAGAAAACGTCATTCTCTCGGTCTGAGAACATCAGTTTGAGACAATATTTCAGGTTAAAAATAACTTTTGAAAACAGCTTTGAATATTTTTTTCTCTTGTTTATTTCAGATGCAAATTGATATATATAGCTATATAAACCCTTTATTTGATGTTTGAAAACTGTTATTCAGAGCTCCAGCAGCATCTTAGCCCGCGTTCACTACTTCCAAGACTGTGAAAACATTCTGAGACTCGCTCGGACTAGACAACGCAATGCTGTATCTACAAGACCGTTCTGGTGGACCTGTCAATCAAATTCAAAGGAGAAGACATGGTGGTGTTTGGTTTGTGCACCAGGTAGGGTGCTTGGGGGAATTGCATTGTGGAAAAAAAAAGAGAAATGTTGATAAAAAAGAAGAACCACAAGGTGGCGGGATTGGACATCAAATACATCTCAGTCTGAATACATCACATTTAGAGAAGGTCTCACTTAAACATATCCTTTGAAAACAGCTTCGAATAAGTGTTTCTCTTGTTTATTTCAGATGCAAATTGATATATATAGCTATATAAACCCTTTATTTGATGTTTGAAAACTGTTATTCAGAGCTCCAGCAGAATCTTGGAAAACGTCATTCTCTCAGTCTGAGAACATCAGTTTGAGACAATATTTCAGGTTAAACATAACTTTTGAAAACAGCTTCGAATAAGTGTTTCTCTTGTTTATTTCAGATGCAAATTGATATATATAGCTATATAAACCGTTTAACATCAGTTTGAGACAATATTTCATGTTAAACATAACTTTTGAAAACAGCTTCGAATAAGTGTTTCTCTTGTTTTTTTCAGATGCAAATTGATATATATAGCTATATAAACCCTTTATTTGATGTTTGAAAACTGTTATTCAGAGCTCCAGCAGAATCTTGGAAAACGTCATTCTCTCAGTCTGAGAACAATCAGTTTGAGACAATATTTCAGGTTAAACATAACTTTTGAAAACAGCTTCGAATAAGTGTTTCTCTTGTTTATTCCAGATGCAAATTGATATATATAGCTATATAAACCCTTTATTTGATGTTTGAAAACTGCTATTCAGAGCTCCAGCAGAATCTTAGAAAACGTCATTCTCTCAGTCTGAGAACATCAGTTTGAGACAGTATTTCATGTTAAACATAACTTTTGAAAACAGCTTCGAATAAGTGTTTCTCTTGTTTATTTCAGATGCAAATTGATATATAGCTATATAAACCCTTTATTTGATGTTTGAAAACTGCTATTCAGAGCTTCAGCAGAATCTTGGAAAACGTCATTCTCTCAGCCTGAGAAGATCAGTTTGAGACAATATTTCAGGTTAAACATAACTTTTGAAAACAGCTTCGAATAAATGTTTCTCTTGTTTATTTCAGATGCAAATTGTTATATATAGCTATATAAACCGTTTATTTGATGTTTGAAAACTGCTTTTCAGAGCTCCAGCAGAATCTTAGAAAACGTCATTCTCTCAGTCTGAGAACATCAGTTTGAGACAATATTTCAGGTTAAACATAACTTTTGAAACCAGCTTCGAATAAGTGTTTCTCTTGTTTATTTCAGATGCAAATTGATATATATAGCTATATAAACCCTTTATTTGATGTTTGAAAACTGCTATTCAGAGCTCCAGCAGAATCTTAGAAAACGTCATTCTCTCGGTCTGAGAACATCAGTTTGAGACAATATTTCAGGTTAAAAATAACTTTTGAAAACAGCTTTGAATATGTTTTTCTCTTGTTTATTTCAGATGCAAATTGATATATATAGCTATATAAACCCTTTATTTGATGTTTGAAAACTGTTATTCAGAGCTCCAGCAGCATCTTAGCCCGCGTTCACTACTTCCAAGACTGTGAAAACATTCTGAGACTCGCTCGGACTAGACAACGCAATGCTGTATCTACAAGACCGTTCTGGTGGACCTGTCAATCAAATTCAAAGGAGAAGACATGGTGGTGTTTGGTTTGTGCACCAGGTAGGGTGCTTGGGGGAATTGCATTGTGGAAAAAAAAAGAGAAATGTTGATAAAAAAGAAGAACCACAAGGTGGCGGGATTGGACATCAAATACATCTCAGTCTGAATACATCACATTTAGAGAAGGTCTCACTTAAACATATCCTTTGAAAACAGCTTCGAATAAGTGTTTCTCTTGTTTATTTCAGATGCAAATTGATATATATAGCTATATAAACCCTTTATTTGATGTTTGAAAACTGTTATTCAGAGCTCCAGCAGAATCTTGGAAAACGTCATTCTCTCAGTCTGAGAACATCAGTTTGAGACAATATTTCAGGTTAAACATAACTTTTGAAAACAGCTTCGAATAAGTGTTTCTCTTGTTTATTTCAGATGCAAATTGATATATATAGCTATATAAACCGTTTAACATCAGTTTGAGACAATATTTCATGTTAAACATAACTTTTGAAAACAGCTTCGAATAAGTGTTTCTCTTGTTTTTTTCAGATGCAAATTGATATATATAGCTATATAAACCCTTTATTTGATGTTTGAAAACTGTTATTCAGAGCTCCAGCAGAATCTTGGAAAACGTCATTCTCTCAGTCTGAGAACAATCAGTTTGAGACAATATTTCAGGTTAAACATAACTTTTGAAAACAGCTTCGAATAAGTGTTTCTCTTGTTTATTTCAGATGCAAATTGATATATATAGCTATATAAACCCTTTATTTGATGTTTGAAAACTGTTATTCAGAGCTCCAGCAGAATCTTGGAAAACGTCATTCTCTCAGTCTGAGAACAATCAGTTTGAGACAATATTTCAGGTTAAACATAACTTTTGAAAACAGCTTCGAATAAGTGTTTCTCTTGTTTATTTCAGATGCAAATTGATATATATAGCTATATAAACCCTTTATTTGATGTTTGAAAACTGCTATTCAGAGCTCCAGCAGAATCTTAGAAAACGTCATTCTCTCTGTCTGAGAACATCAGTTTGAGACAATATTTCAGGTTAAACATAACTTTTGAAAACAGCTTTGAATAAGTTTTTCTTTTGTTTATTTCAGATGCAAATTGATATATATAGCTATATAAACCCTTTATTTGATGTTTGAAAACTGCTATTCAGAGCTCCAGCAGAATCTTAGAAAACGTCATTCTCTCAGTCTGAGAACATCAGTTTGAGACAATATTTCAGGTTAAACATAACTTTTGAAAACAGCTTCGAATAAGTGTTTCTCTTGTTTATTCCAGATGCAAATTGATATATATAGCTATATATACCCTTTATTTGATGTTTGAAAACTGCTATTCAGAGCTCCAGCAGAATCTTAGAAAACGTCATTCTCTCGGTCTGAGAACATCAGTTTGAGACAATATTTCAGGTTAAACATAACTTTTGAAAACAGCTTTGAAAAAGTTTTTCTTTTGTTTATTTCAGATGCAAATTGATATATATAGCTATATAAACCCTTTATTTGATGTTTGAAAACTGCTATTCAGAGCTCCAGCAGAATCTTAGAAAACGTCATTCTCTCAGTCTGAGAACATCAGTTTGAGACAATATTTCAGGTTAAACATAACTTTTGAAAACAGCTTCGAATAAGTGTTTCTCTTGTTTATTTCAGATGCAAATTGATATATATATAGCTATATAAACCCTTTATTTGATGTTTGAAAACGGTTATTCAGAGCTCCAGCAGAATCTTGGAAAACGTCATTCTCTCAGTCTGAGAACATCAGTTTGAGACAATATTTCAGGTTAAACATAACTTTTGAAAACAGCTTCGAATAAGTGTTTCTCTTGTTTATTTCAGATGCAAATTGATATATATAGCTATATAAACCCTTTATTTGAAGTTTTAAAACTGTTATTCAGAGCTCCAGCAGAATCTTGGAAAACGTCATTCTCTCAGTCTGAGAAGATCAGTTTGAGACAATATTTCAGGTTAAACATAACTTTTGAAAACAGCTTCGAATAAATGTTTCTCTTGTTTATTTCAGATGCAAATTGATATATAGCTATATAAACCCTTTATTTGATGTTTGAAAACTGCTATTCAGAGCTCCAGCAGAATCTTATAAAACGTCATTCTCTCAGTCTGAGAACATCAGTTTGAGACAATGTTTCAGGTTAAACATAACTTTTGAAAACAGCTTCGAATAAGTGTTTCTCTTGTTTATTTCAGATGCAAATTGATATATATAGCTATATAAACCCTTTATTTGAAGTTTGAAAACTGCTATTCAGAGCTCCAGCAGAATCTTAGAAAACGTCATTCTCTCAGTCTGAGAACATCAGTTTGAGACAATATTTCAGGTTAAAAATAATTTTTGAAAACAGCTTTGAATATGTTCTTCTCTTGTTTATTTCAGATGCAAATTGATATATATAGCTATATAAACCCTTTATTTGATGTTTGAAAACTGTTATTCAGAGCTCCAGCAGCATCTTAGCCCGCGTTCACTACTTCCAAGACTGTGAAAACATTCTGAGACTCGCTCGGACTAGACAACGCAATGCTGTATCTACAAGACCGTTCTGGTGGACCTGTCAATCAAATTCAAAGGAGAAGACATGGTGGTGTTTGGTTTGTGCACCAGGTAGGGTGCTTGGGGGAATTGCATTGTGGAAAAAAAAAGAGAAATGTTGATAAAAAAGTAGAACCACAAGGTGGCGGGATTGGACATCAAATACATCTCAGTCTGAATACATCACATTTAGAGAAGGTCTCACTTAAACATATCCTTTGAAAACAGCTTCGAATAAGTGTTTCTCTTGTTTATTTCAGATGCAAATTGATATATATAGCTATATAAACCCTTTATTTGATGTTTGAAAACTGTTATTCAGAGCTCCAGCAGAATCTTGGAAAACGTCATTCTCTCAGTCTGAGAACATCAGTTTGAGACAATATTTCAGGTTAAACATAACTTTTGAAAACAGCTTCGAATAAGTGTTTCTCTTGTTTATTTCAGATGCAAATTGATATATATAGCTATATAAACCGTTTAACATCAGTTTGAGACAATATTTCATGTTAAACATAACTTTTGAAAACAGCTTCGAATAAGTGTTTCTCTTGTTTTTTTCAGATGCAAATTGATATATATAGCTATATAAACCCTTTATTTGATGTTTGAAAACTGTTATTCAGAGCTCCAGCAGAATCTTGGAAAACGTCATTCTCTCAGTCTGAGAACAATCAGTTTGAGACAATATTTCAGGTTAAACATAACTTTTGAAAACAGCTTCGAATAAGTGTTTCTCTTGTTTATTTCAGATGCAAATTGATATATATAGCTATATAAACCCTTTATTTGATCTTTGAAAACTGCTATTCAGAGCTTCAGCAGAATCTTAGAAAACGTCATTCTCTCGGTCTGAGAACATCAGTTTGTGACAATATTTCAGGTTAAACATAACTTTTGAAACCAGCTTCGAATAAGTGTTTCTCTTGTTTATTTCAGATGCAAATTGATATATATAGCTATATAAACCCTTTATTTGATGTTTGAAAACTGCTATTCAGAGCTCCAGCAGAATCTTAGAAAACGTCATTCTCTCAGTCTGAGAACATCAGTTTGAGACAATATTTCAGGTTAAACATAACTTTTGAAAACAGCTTCGAATAAATGTTTCTCTTGTTTATTTCAGATGCAAATTGATATATATAGCTATATAAACCCTTTATTTGATGTTTGAAAACTGCTATTCAGAGCTCCAGCAGAATCTTAGAAAACGTCATTCTCACAGTCTGAGAACATCAGTTTGAGTCAATGTTTCAGGTTAAACATAACTTTTGAAAACAGCTTCGAATAAGTGTTTCTCTTGTTTATTTCAGATGCAAATTGATATATATAGCTATATAAACCCTTTATTTGAAGTTTGAAAACTGCTATTCAGAGCTCCAGCAGAATCTTAGAAAACGTCATTCTCTCAGTCTGAGAACATCAGTTTGAGACAATATTTCAGGTTAAACATAACTTTTGAAAACAGCTTCGAATAAGTGTTTCTCTTGTTTATTTCAGATGCAAATTGATATATATAGCTATATAAACCCTTTATTTGATGTTTTAAAACTGTTATTCAGAGCTCCAGCAGAATCTTGGAAAACGTCATTCTCTCAGTCTGAGAAGATCAGTTTGAGACAATATTTCAGGTTAAACATAACTTTTGAAAACAGCTTCGAATAAATGTTTCTCTTGTTTATTTCAGATGCAAATTGATATATATAGCTATATAAACCCTTTATTTGATCTTTGAAAACTGCTATTCAGAGCTCCAGCAGAATCTTAGAAAACGTCATTCTCTCAGTCTGAGAACATCAGTTTGAGACAATGTTTCAGGTTAAACATAACTTTTGAAAACAGCTTCGAATAAGTGTTTCTCTTGTTTATTTCAGATGCAAATTGATATATATAGCTATATAAACCCTTTATTTGAAGTTTGAAAACTGCTATTCAGAGCTCCAGCAGAATCTTAGAAAACGTCATTCTCTCAGTCTGAGAACATCAGTTTGAGACAATATTTCAGGTTAAAAATAATTTTTGAAAACAGCTTTGAATATGTTTTTCTCTTGTTTATTTCAGATGCAAATTGATATATATAGCTATATAAACCCTTTATTTGATGTTTGAAAACTGTTATTCAGAGCTCCAGCAGCATCTTAGCCCGCGTTCACTACTTCCAAGACTGTGAAAACATTCTGAGACTCGCTCGGACTAGACAACGCAATGCTGTATCTACAAGACCGTTCTGGTGGACCTGTCAATCAAATTCAAAGGAGAAGACATGGTGGTGTTTGGTTTGTGCACCAGGTAGGGTGCTTGGGGGAATTGCATTGTGGAAAAAAAAAGAGAAATGTTGATAAAAAAGAAGAACCACAAGGTGGCAGGATTGGACATCAAATACATCTCAGTCTGAATACATCACATTTAGAGAAGGTCTCACTTAAACATATCCTTTGAAAACAGCTTCGAATAAGTGTTTCTCTTGTTTATTTCAGATGCAAATTGATATATATAGCTATATAAACCCTTTATTTGATGTTTGAAAACTGTTATTCAGAGCTCCAGCAGAATCTTGGAAAACGTCATTCTCTCAGTCTGAGAACATCAGTTTGAGACAATATTTCAGGTTAAACATAACTTTTGAAAACAGCTTCGAATAAGTGTTTCTCTTGTTTATTTCAGATGCAAATTGATATATATAGCTATATAAACCGTTTAACATCAGTTTGAGACAATATTTCATGTTAAACATAACTTTTGAAAACAGCTTCGAATAAGTGTTTCTCTTGTTTTTTTCAGATGCAAATTGATATATATAGCTATATAAACCCTTTATTTGATGTTTGAAAACTGTTATTCAGAGCTCCAGCAGAATCTTGGAAAACGTCATTCTCTCAGTCTGAGAACAATCAGTTTGAGACAATATTTCAGGTTAAACATAACTTTTGAAAACAGCTTCGAATAAGTGTTTCTCTTGTTTATTTCAGATGCAAATTGATATATATAGCTATATAAACCCTTTATTTGATCTTTGAAAACTGCTATTCAGAGCTTCAGCAGAATCTTAGAAAACGTCATTCTCTCAGTCTGAGAACATCAGTTTGAGACAATATTTCAGGTTAAACATAACTTTTGAAACCAGCTTCGAATAAGTGTTTCTCTTGTTTATTTCAGATGCAAATTGATATATATAGCTATATAAACCCTTTATTTGATGTTTGAAAACTGCTATTCAGAGCTCCAGCAGAATCTTAGAAAACGTCATTCTCTCAGTCTGAGAACATCAGTTTGAGACAATATTTCAGGTTAAACATAACTTTTGAAAACAGCTTCGAATAAATGTTTCTCTTGTTTATTTCAGATGCAAATTGATATATATAGCTATATAAACCCTTTATTTGATGTTTGAAAACTGCTATTCAGAGCTCCAGCAGAATCTTGGAAAACGTCATTCTCTCAGTCTGAGAAGATCAGTTTGAGACAATATTTCAGGTTAAACATAACTTTTGAAAACAGCTTCGAATAAATGTTTCTCTTGTTTATTTCAGATGCAAATTGATATATATAGCTATATAAACCCTTTATTTGATGTTTGAAAACTGCTATTCAGAGCTCCAGCAGAATCTTAGAAAACGTCATTCTCTCAGTCTGAGAACATCAGTTTGAGACAATGTTTCAGGTTAAACATAACTTTTGAAAACAGCTTCGAATAAGTGTTTCTCTTGTTTATTTCAGATGCAAATTGATATATATAGCTATATAAACCCTTTATTTGATGTTTTAAAACTGTTATTCAGAGCTCCAGCAGAATCTTGGAAAACGTCATTCTCTCAGTCTGAGAAGATCAGTTTGAGACAATATTTCAGGTTAAACATAACTTTTGAAAACAGCTTCGAATAAATGTTTCTCTTGTTTATTTCAGATGCAAATTGATATGTAGCTATATAAACCCTTTATTTGATGTTTGAAAACTGCTATTCAGAGCTCCAGCAGAATCTTAGAAAACGTCATTCTCTCAGTCTGAGAACATCAGTTTGAGACAATGTTTCAGGTTAAACATAACTTTTGAAAACAGCTTCGAATAAGTGTTTCTCTTGTTTATTTCAGATGCAAATTGATATATATAGCTATATAAACCCTTTATTTGATGTTTGAAAACTGTTATTCAGAGCTCCAGCAGCATCTTAGCCCGCGTTCACTACTTCCAAGACTGTGAAAACATTCTGAGACTCGCTCGGACTAGACAACGCAATGCTGTATCTACAAGACCGTTCTGGTGGACCTGTCAATCAAATTCAAAGGAGAAGACATGGTGGTGTTTGGTTTGTGCACCAGGTAGGGTGCTTGGGGGAATTGCATTGTGGCAAAAAAAAGAGAAATGTTGATAAAAAAGAAGAACCACAAGGTGGCGGGATTGGACATCAAATACATCTCAGTCTGAATACATCACATTTAGAGAAGGTCTCACTTAAACATATCCTTTGAAAACAGCTTCGAATAAGTGTTTCTCTTGTTTATTTCAGATGCAAATTGATATATATAGCTATATAAACCCTTTATTTGATGTTTGAAAACTGTTATTCAGAGCTCCAGCAGAATCTTGGAAAACGTCATTCTCTCAGTCTGAGAACATCAGTTTGAGACAATATTTCAGGTTAAACATAACTTTTGAAATCAGCTTCGAATAAGTGTTTCTCTTGTTTTTTTCAGATGCAAATTGATATATATAGCTATATAAACCCTTTATTTGATGTTTGAAAACTGTTATTCAGAGCTCCAGCAGAATCTTGGAAAACGTCATTCTCTCAGTCTGAGAACAATCAGTTTGAGACAATATTTCAGGTTAAACATAACTTTTGAAAACAGCTTCGAATAAGTGTTTCTCTTGTTTATTTCAGATGCAAATTGATATATATAGCTATATAAACCCTTTATTTGATCTTTGAAAACTGCTATTCAGAGCTTCAGCAGAATCTTAGAAAACGTCATTCTCTCGGTCTGAGAACATCAGTTTGAGACAATATTTCAGGTTAAACATAACTTTTGAAAACAGCTTTGAATAAGTTTTTCTTTTGTTTATTTCAGATGCAAATTGATATATATAGCTATATAAACCCTTTATTTGATGTTTGAAAACTGCTATTCAGAGCTCCAGCAGAATCTTAGAAAACGTCATTCTCTCAGTCTGAGAACATCAGTTTGAGACAATGTTTCAGGTTAAACATAACTTTTGAAAACAGCTTCGAATAAGTGTTTCTCTTGTTTATTTCAGATGCAAATTGATATATATAGCTATATAAACCCTTTATTTGATGTTTGAAAACTGCTATTCAGAGCTCCAGCAGAATCTTAGAAAACGTCATTCTCTCAGTCTGAGAACATCAGTTTGAGACAATATTTCAGGTTAAACATTACTTTTGAAAACAGCTTCGAATAAGTGTTTCTCTTGTTTATTTCAGATGCAAATTGATATATATAGCTATATAAACCCTTTATTTGATGTTTGAAAACTGTTATTCAGAGCTCCAGCAGCATCTTAGCCCGCGTTCACTACTTCCAAGACTGTGAAAACATTCTGAGACTCGCTCGGACTAGACAACGCAATGCTGTATCTACAAGACCGTTCTGGTGGACCTGTCAATCAAATTCAAAGGAGAAGACATGGTGGTGTTTGGTTTGTGCACCAGGTAGGGTGCTTGGGGGAATTGCAATGTGGAAAAAAAAGAGAAATGTTGATGAAAAAGAAGAACCACAAGGTGGCGGGATTGGACATCAAATACATCTCAGTCTGAATACATCACATTTAGAGAAGGTCTCACTTAAACATATCCTTTGAAAACAGCTTCGAATAAGTGTTTCTCTTGTTTATTTCAGATGCAAATTGATATATATAGCTATATAAACCCTTTATTTGATGTTTGAAAACTGTTATTCAGAGCTCCAGCAGAATCTTGGAAAACGTCATTCTCTCAGTCTGAGAACATCAGTTTGAGACAATATTTCAGGTTAAACAAAACTTTTGAAAACAGCTTCGAATAAGTGTTTCTCTTGTTTATTTCAGATGCAAATTGATATATATAGCTATATAAACCGTTTAACATCAGTTTGAGACAATATTTCATGTTAAACATAACTTTTGAAAACAGCTTCGAATAAGTGTTTCTCTTGTTTTTTTCAGATGCAAATTGATATATATAGCTATATAAACCCTTTATTTGATGTTTGAAAACTGTTATTCAGAGCTCCAGCAGAATCTTGGAAAACGTCATTCTCTCAGTCTGAGAACAATCAGTTTGAGACAATATTTCAGGTTAAACATAACTTTTGAAAACAGCTTCGAATAAGTGTTTCTCTTGTTTATTTCAGATGCAAATTGATATATATAGCTATATAAACCCTTTATTTGATGTTTGAAAACTGTTATTCAGAGCTCCAGCAGCATCTTAGCCCGCGTTCACTACTTCCAAGACTGTGAAAACATTCTGAGACTCGCTCGGACTAGACAACGCAATGCTGTATCTACAAGACCATTCTGGTGGACCTGTCAATCAAATTCAAAGGAGAAGACATGGTGGTGTTTGGTTTGTGCACCAGGTAGGGTGCTTGGGGGAATTGCATTGTGGAAAAAAAAGAGAAATGTTGATAAAAAAGAATAACCACAAGGTGGCGGGATTGGACATCAAATACATCTCAGTCTGAATACATCACATTTAGAGAAGGTCTCACTTAAACATATCCTTTGAAAACAGCTTCGAATAAGTGTTTCTCTTGTTTATTTCAGATGCAAATTGATATATGTAGCTATATAAACCCTTTATTTGATGTTTGAAAACTGTTATTCAGAGCTCCAGCAGAATCTTGGAAAACGTCATTCTCTCAGTCTGAGAACATCAGTTTGAGACAATATTTCAGGTTAAACATAACTTTTGAAAACAGCTTCGAATAAGTGTTTCTCTTGTTTATTTCAGATGCAAATTGATATATATAGCTATATAAACCGTTTATCATCAGTTTGAGACAATATTTCATGTTAAACATAACTTTTGAAATCAGCTTCGAATAAGTGTTTCTCTTGTTTTTTTCAGATGCAAATTGATATATATAGCTATATAAACCCTTTATTTGATGTTTGAAAACTGTTATTCAGAGCTCCAGCAGAATCTTGGAAAACGTCATTCTCTCAGTCTGAGAACAATCAGTTTGAGACAATATTTCAGGTTAAACATAACTTTTGAAAACAGCTTCGAATAAGTGTTTCTCTTGTTTATTTCAGATGCAAATTGATATATATAGCTATATAAACCCTTTATTTGATCTTTGAAAACTGCTATTCAGAGCTTCAGCAGAATCTTAGAAAACGTCATTCTCTCGGTCTGAGAACATCAGTTTGAGACAATATTTCAGGTTAAACATAACTTTTGAAAACAGCTTTGAATAAGTTTTTCTTTTGTTTATTTCAGATGCAAATTGATATATATAGCTATATAAACCCTTTATTTGATGTTTGAAAACTGCTATTCAGAGCTCCAGCAGAATCTTAGAAAACGTCATTCTCTCAGTCTGAGAACATCAGTTTGAGACAATGTTTCAGGTTAAACATAACTTTTGAAAACAGCTTCGAATAAGTGTTTCTCTTGTTTATTTCAGATGCAAATTGATATATATAGCTATATAAACCCTTTATTTGATGTTTGAAAACTGCTATTCAGAGCTCCAGCAGAATCTTAGAAAACGTCATTCTCTCAGTCTGAGAACATCAGTTTGAGACAATATTTCAGGTTAAACATTACTTTTGAAAACAGCTTCGAATAAGTGTTTCTCTTGTTTATTTCAGATGCAAATTGATATATATAGCTATATAAACCCTTTATTTGATGTTTGAAAACTGTTATTCAGAGCTCCAGCAGCATCTTAGCCCGCGTTCACTACTTCCAAGACTGTGAAAACATTCTGAGACTCGCTCGGACTAGACAACGCAATGCTGTATCTACAAGACCGTTCTGGTGGACCTGTCAATCAAATTCAAAGGAGAAGACATGGTGGTGTTTGGTTTGTGCACCAGGTAGGGTGCTTGGGGGAATTGCATTGTGGAAAAAAAAAGAGAAATGTTGATAAAAAAGAAGAACCACAAGGTGGCGGGATTGGACATCAAATACATCTCAGTCTGAATACATCACATTTAGAGAAGGTCTCACTTAAACATATCCTTTGAAAACAGCTTCGAATAAGTGTTTCTCTTGTTTATTTCAGATGCAAATTGATATATATAGCTATATAAACCCTTTATTTGATGTTTGAAAACTGTTATTCAGAGCTCCAGCAGAATCTTGGAAAACGTCATTCTCTCAGTCTGAGAACATCAGTTTGAGACAATATTTCAGGTTAAACATAACTTTTGAAAACAGCTTCGAATAAGTGTTTCTCTTGTTTATTTCAGATGCAAATTGATATATATAGCTATATAAACCGTTTAACATCAGTTTGAGACAATATTTCATGTTAAACATAACTTTTGAAAACAGCTTCGAATAAGTGTTTCTCTTGTTTTTTTCAGATGCAAATTGATATATATAGCTATATAAACCCTTTATTTGATGTTTGAAAACTGTTATTCAGAGCTCCAGCAGAATCTTGGAAAACGTCATTCTCTCAGTCTGAGAACAATCAGTTTGAGACAATATTTCAGGTTAAACATAACTTTTGAAAACAGCTTCGAATAAGTGTTTCTCTTGTTTATTTCAGATGCAAATTGATATATATAGCTATATAAACCCTTTATTTGATGTTTGAAAACTGTTATTCAGAGCTCCAGCAGCATCTTAGCCCGCGTTCACTACTTCCAAGACTGTGAAAACATTCTGAGACTCGCTCGGACTAGACAACGCAATGCTGTATCTACAAGACCGTTCTGGTGGACCTGTCAATCAAATTCAAAGGAGAAGACATGGTGGTGTTTGGTTTGTGCACCAGGTAGGGTGCTTGGGGGAATTGCATTGTGGAAAAAAAAGAGAAATGTTGATAAAAAAGAAGAACCACAAGGTGGCGGGATTGGACATCAAATACATCTCAGTCTGAATACATCACATTTAGAGAAGGTCTCACTTAAACATATCCTTTGAAAACAGCTTCGAATAAGTGTTTCTCTTGTTTATTTCAGATGCAAATTGATATATATAGCTATATAAACCCTTTATTTGATGTTTGAAAACTGTTATTCAGAGCTCCAGCAGAATCTTGGAAAACGTCATTCTCTCAGTCTGAGAACATCAGTTTGAGACAATATTTCAGGTTAAACATAACTTTTGAAAACAGCTTCGAATAAGTGTTTCTCTTGTTTATTTCAGATGCAAATTGATATATATAGCTATATAAACCGTTTAACATCAGTTTGAGACAATATTTCATGTTAAACATAACTTTTGAAAACAGCTTCGAATAAGTGTTTCTCTTGTTTTTTTCAGATGCAAATTGATATATATAGCTATATAAACCCTTTATTTGATGTTTGAAAACTGTTATTCAGAGCTCCAGCAGAATCTTGGAAAACGTCATTCTCTCAGTCTGAGAACAATCAGTTTGAGACAATATTTCAGGTTAAACATAACTTTTGAAAACAGCTTCGAATAAGTGTTTCTCTTGTTTATTTCAGATGCAAATTGATATATATAGCTATATAATCCCTTTATTTGATCTTTGAAAACTGCTATTCAGAGCTTCAGCAGAATCTTAGAAAACGTCATTCTCTCGGTCTGAGAACATCAGTTTGAGACAATATTTCAGGTTAAACATAACTTTTGAAACCAGCTTCGAATAAGTGTTTCTCTTGTTTATTTCAGATGCAAATTGATATATATAGCTATATAAACCCTTTATTTGATGTTTGAAAACTGCTATTCAGAGCTCCAGCAGAATCTTAGAAAACGTCATTCTCTCAGTCTGAGAACATCAGTTTGAGACAATATTTCAGGTTAAACATAACTTTTGAAAACAGCTTCGAATAAGTGTTTCTCTTGTTTATTTCAGATGCAAATTGATATATATATAGCTATATAAACCCTTTATTTGATGTTTGAAAACTGCTATTCAGAGCTCCAGCAGAATCTTAGAAAACGTCATTCTCTCGGTCTGAGAACATCAGTTTGAGACAATATTTCAGGTTAAACATAACTTTTGAAAACAGCTTTGAATAAGTTTTTCTTTTGTTTATTTCAGATGCAAATTGATATATATAGCTATATAAACCCTTTATTTGATGTTTGAAAACTGCTATTCAGAGCTCCAGCAGAATCTTAGAAAACGTCATTCTCTCAGTCTGAGAACATCAGTTTGAGACAATATTTCAGGTTAAACATAACTTTTGAAAACAGCTTCGAATAAGTGTTTCTCTTGTTTATTCCAGATGCAAATTGATATATATAGCTATATAAACCCTTTATTTGATGTTTGAAAACTGCTATTCAGAGCTCCAGCAGAATCTTAGAAAACGTCATTCTCTCGGTCTGAGAACATCAGTTTGAGACAATATTTCAGGTTAAACATAACTTTTGAAAACAGCTTTGAATAAGTTTTTCTTTTGTTTATTTCAGATGCAAATTGATATATATAGCTATATAAACCCTTTATTTGATGTTTGAAAACTGCTATTCAGAGCTCCAGCAGAATCTTAGAAAACGTCATTCTCTCAGTCTGAGAACATCAGTTTGAGACAATATTTCAGGTTAAACATAACTTTTGAAAACAGCTTCGAATAAGTGTTTCTCTTGTTTATTTCAGATGCAAATTGATATATATAGCTATATAAACCCTTTATTTGATGTTTTAAAACTGTTATTCAGAGCTCCAGCAGAATCTTGGAAAACATCATTGTCTCAGTCTGAGAAGATCAGTTTGAGACAATATTTCAGGTTAAACATAACTTTTGAAAACAGCTTCGAATAAATGTTTCTCTTGTTTATTTCAGATGCAAATTGATATATATAGCTATATAAACCCTTTATTTGATGTTTGAAAACTGCTATTCAGAGCTCCAGCAGAATCTTAGAAAACGTCATTCTCTCAGTCTGAGAACATCAGTTTGAGACAATGTTTCAGGTTAAACATAACTTTTGAAAACAGCTTCGAATAAGTGTTTCTCTTGTTTATTTCAGATGCAAATAGATATATATAGCTATATAAACCCTTTATTTGATGTTTTAAAACTGTTATTCAGAGCTCCAGCAGAATCTTGGAAAACATCATTGTCTCAGTCTGAGAAGATCAGTTTGAGACAATATTTCAGGTTAAACATAACTTTTGAAAACAGCTTCGAATAAATGTTTCTCTTGTTTATTTCAGATGCAAATTGATATATATAGCTATATAAACCCTTTATTTGATGTTTGAAAACTGCTATTCAGAGCTCCAGCAGAATCTTAGAAAACGTCATTCTCTCAGTCTGAGAACATCAGTTTGAGACAATGTTTCAGGTTAAACATAACTTTTGAAAACAGCTTCGAATAAGTGTTTCTCTTGTTTATTTCAGATGCAAATAGATATATATAGCTATATAAACCCTTTATTTGATGTTTGAAAACTGCTATTCAGAGCTCCAGCAGAATCTTAGAAAACCTCATTCTCTCAGTCTGAGAACATCAGTTTGAGACAATATTTCAGGTTAACCATAACTTTTGAAAACAGCTTCGAATAAGTGTTTCTCTTGTTTATTTCAGATGGAAAATGATATATATAGCTATATAAACCCTTTATTTGATGTTTGAAAACTGCTATTCAGAGCTCCAGCAGAATCTTTGAAAACGTCATTCTCTCAGTCTGAGAACATCAGTTTGAGACAATATTTCAGGTTAAACATAACTTTTGAAAACAGCTTCGAATAAGTGTTTCTCTTGTTTATTTCAGATGCAAATTGATCTAATAGCTATATCAACCCTTTATTTGATGTTTGAAAACGGTTATTCAGAGCTCCAGCAGAATCTTGGAAAACGTCATTCTCTCAGTCTGAGAACATCAGTTTGAGACAATGTTTCAGGTTAAACATAACTTTTGAAAACAGCTTCGAATAAGTGTTTCTCTTGTTTATTTCAGATGCAAATTGATATATATAGCTATACAAACCCTTTATTTGATGTTTGAAAACTGCTATTCAGAGCTCCAGCAGAATCTTAGAAAACGTCATTCTCTCAGTCTGAGAACATCAGTTTGAGACAATATTTCAGGTTAAACATAACTTATGAAAACAGCTTTGAATAAGTTTTTTTCTTGTTTATTTCAGATGCAAATTGATATATATAGCTATATAAACCCTTTATTTGATGTTTGAAAACTGCTATACAGAGCTCCAGCAGAATCTTAGAAAACGTCATTCTCTCAGTCTCAGAACATCAATTTGAGACAATATTTCAGGTTAAACATAACTTTTGAAAACAGCTTGGAATAAATGTTTCTCTTGTTTATTTCAGATGCAAATTGATATATATAGCTATATAAACCCTTTATTTGATGTTTGAAAACTGCTATTCAGAGCTCCAGCAGAATCTTAGAAAACGTCATTCTCTCAGTCTGAGAACATCAGTTTGAGACAATATTTCAGGTTAAACGTAACTTTTGAAAACAGCTTCGAATAAGTGTTTCTCTTGTTTATTTCAGATGGAAAATGATATATATAGCTATATAAACACTTTATTTGATGTTTGAAAACTGCTATTCAGAGCTCCAGCAGAATCTTGGAAAACGTCATTCTCTCAGTCTGAGAACATTAGTTTGAGACAATATTTCAGGTTAAACATAACTTTTGAAAACAGCTTCGAATAAGTGTTTCTCTTGTTTATTTCAGATGCAAATTGATATATATAGCTATATAAACCCTTTATTTGATGTTTGAAAACTGTTATTCAGAGCTCCAGCAGAATCTTGGAAAACGTCATTCTCTCAGTCTGAGAACAATCAGTTTGAGACAATATTTCAGGTTAAACATAACTTTTGAAAACAGCTTCGAATAAGTGTTTCTCTTGTTTATTTCAGATGCAAATTGATATATATAGCTATATAAACCCTTTATTTGATGTTTGAAAACTGTTATTCAGAGCTCCAGCAGCATCTTAGCCCGCGTTCACTACTTCCAAGACTGTGAAAACATTCTGAGACTCGCTCGGACTAGACAACGCAATGCTGTATCTACAAGACCGTTCTGGTGGACCTGTCAATCAAATTCAAAGGAGAAGACATGGTGGTGTTTGGTTTGTGCACCAGGTAGGGTGCTTGGGGGAATTGCATTGTGGAAAAAAAAGAGAAATGTTGATAAAAAAGAATAACCACAAGGTGGCGGGATTGGACATCAAATACATCTCAGTCTGAATACATCACATTTAGAGAAGGTCTCACTTAAACATATCCTTTGAAAACAGCTTCGAATAAGTGTTTCTCTTGTTTATTTCAGATGCAAATTGATATATGTAGCTATATAAACCCTTTATTTGATGTTTGAAAACTGTTATTCAGAGCTCCAGCAGAATCTTGGAAAACGTCATTCTCTCAGTCTGAGAACATCAGTTTGAGACAATATTTCAGGTTAAACATAACTTTTGAAAACAGCTTCGAATAAGTGTTTCTCTTGTTTATTTCAGATGCAAATTGATATATATAGCTATATAAACCGTTTATCATCAGTTTGAGACAATATTTCATGTTAAACATAACTTTTGAAATCAGCTTCGAATAAGTGTTTCTCTTGTTTTTTTCAGATGCAAATTGATATATATAGCTATATAAACCCTTTATTTGATGTTTGAAAACTGTTATTCAGAGCTCCAGCAGAATCTTGGAAAACGTCATTCTCTCAGTCTGAGAACAATCAGTTTGAGACAATATTTCAGGTTAAACATAACTTTTGAAAACAGCTTCGAATAAGTGTTTCTCTTGTTTATTTCAGATGCAAATTGATATATATAGCTATATAAACCCTTTATTTGATCTTTGAAAACTGCTATTCAGAGCTTCAGCAGAATCTTAGAAAACGTCATTCTCTCGGTCTGAGAACATCAGTTTGAGACAATATTTCAGGTTAAACATAACTTTTGAAAACAGCTTTGAATAAGTTTTTCTTTTGTTTATTTCAGATGCAAATTGATATATATAGCTATATAAACCCTTTATTTGATGTTTGAAAACTGCTATTCAGAGCTCCAGCAGAATCTTAGAAAACGTCATTCTCTCAGTCTGAGAACATCAGTTTGAGACAATGTTTCAGGTTAAACATAACTTTTGAAAACAGCTTCGAATAAGTGTTTCTCTTGTTTATTTCAGATGCAAATTGATATATATAGCTATATAAACCCTTTATTTGATGTTTGAAAACTGCTATTCAGAGCTCCAGCAGAATCTTAGAAAACGTCATTCTCTCAGTCTGAGAACATCAGTTTGAGACAATATTTCAGGTTAAACATTACTTTTGAAAACAGCTTCGAATAAGTGTTTCTCTTGTTTATTTCAGATGCAAATTGATATATATAGCTATATAAACCCTTTATTTGATGTTTGAAAACTGTTATTCAGAGCTCCAGCAGCATCTTAGCCCGCGTTCACTACTTCCAAGACTGTGAAAACATTCTGAGATTCGCTCGGACTAGACAACGCAATGCTGTATCTACAAGACCGTTCTGGTGGACCTGTCAATCAAATTCAAAGGAGAAGACATGGTGGTGTTTGGTTTGTGCACCAGGTAGGGTGCTTGGGGGAATTGCATTGTGGAAAAAAAAAGAGAAATGTTGATAAAAAAGAAGAACCACAAGGTGGCGGGATTGGACATCAAATACATCTCAGTCTGAATACATCACATTTAGAGAAGGTCTCACTTAAACATATCCTTTGAAAACAGCTTCGAATAAGTGTTTCTCTTGTTTATTTCAGATGCAAATTGATATATATAGCTATATAAACCCTTTATTTGATGTTTGAAAACTGTTATTCAGAGCTCCAGCAGAATCTTGGAAAACGTCATTCTCTCAGTCTGAGAACATCAGTTTGAGACAATATTTCAGGTTAAACATAACTTTTGAAAACAGCTTCGAATAAGTGTTTCTCTTGTTTATTTCAGATGCAAATTGATATATATAGCTATATAAACCGTTTAACATCAGTTTGAGACAATATTTCATGTTAAACATAACTTTTGAAAACAGCTTCGAATAAGTGTTTCTCTTGTTTTTTTCAGATGCAAATTGATATATATAGCTATATAAACCCTTTATTTGATGTTTGAAAACTGTTATTCAGAGCTCCAGCAGAATCTTGGAAAACGTCATTCTCTCAGTCTGAGAACAATCAGTTTGAGACAATATTTCAGGTTAAACATAACTTTTGAAAACAGCTTCGAATAAGTGTTTCTCTTGTTTATTTCAGATGCAAATTGATATATATAGCTATATAAACCCTTTATTTGATGTTTGAAAACTGTTATTAAGAGCTCCAGCAGCATCTTAGCCCGCGTTCACTACTTCCAAGACTGTGAAAACATTCTGAGACTCGCTCGGACTAGACAACGCAATGCTGTATCTACAAGACCGTTCTGGTGGACCTGTCAATCAAATTCAAAGGAGAAGACATGGTGGTGTTTGGTTTGTGCACCAGGTAGGGTGCTTGGGGGAATTGCATTGTGGAAAAAAAAGAGAAATGTTGATAAAAAAGAAGAACCACAAGGTGGCGGGATTGGACATCAAATACATCTCAGTCTGAATACATCACATTTAGAGAAGGTCTCACTTAAACATATCCTTTGAAAACAGCTTCGAATAAGTGTTTCTCTTGTTTATTTCAGATGCAAATTGATATATATAGCTATATAAACCCTTTATTTGATGTTTGAAAACTGTTATTCAGAGCTCCAGCAGAATCTTGGAAAACGTCATTCTCTCAGTCTGAGAACATCAGTTTGAGACAATATTTCAGGTTAAACATAACTTTTGAAAACAGCTTCGAATAAGTGTTTCTCTTGTTTATTTCAGATGCAAATTGATATATATAGCTATATAAACCGTTTAACATCAGTTTGAGACAATATTTCATGTTAAACATAACTTTTGAAAACAGCTTCGAATAAGTGTTTCTCTTGTTTTTTTCAGATGCAAATTGATATATATAGCTATATAAACCCTTTATTTGATGTTTGAAAACTGTTATTCAGAGCTCCAGCAGAATCTTGGAAAACGTCATTCTCTCAGTCTGAGAACAATCAGTTTGAGACAATATTTCAGGTTAAACATAACTTTTGAAAACAGCTTCGAATAAGTGTTTCTCTTGTTTATTTCAGATGCAAATTGATATATATAGCTATATAATCCCTTTATTTGATCTTTGAAAACTGCTATTCAGAGCTTCAGCAGAATCTTAGAAAACGTCATTCTCTCGGTCTGAGAACATCAGTTTGAGACAATATTTCAGGTTAAACATAACTTTTGAAACCAGCTTCGAATAAGTGTTTCTCTTGTTTATTTCAGATGCAAATTGATATATATAGCTATATAAACCCTTTATTTGATGTTTGAAAACTGCTATTCAGAGCTCCAGCAGAATCTTAGAAAACGTCATTCTCTCAGTCTGAGAACATCAGTTTGAGACAATATTTCAGGTTAAACATAACTTTTGAAAACAGCTTCGAATAAGTGTTTCTCTTGTTTATTTCAGATGCAAATTGATATATATATAGCTATATAAACCCTTTATTTGATGTTTGAAAACTGCTATTCAGAGCTCCAGCAGAATCTTAGAAAACGTCATTCTCTCGGTCTGAGAACATCAGTTTGAGACAATATTTCAGGTTAAACATAACTTTTGAAAACAGCTTTGAATAAGTTTTTCTTTTGTTTATTTCAGATGCAAATTGATATATATAGCTATATAAACCCTTTATTTGATGTTTGAAAACTGCTATTCAGAGCTCCAGCAGAATCTTAGAAAACGTCATTCTCTCAGTCTGAGAACATCAGTTTGAGACAATATTTCAGGTTAAACATAACTTTTGAAAACAGCTTCGAATAAGTGTTTCTCTTGTTTATTCCAGATGCAAATTGATATATATAGCTATATAAACCCTTTATTTGATGTTTGAAAACTGCTATTCAGAGCTCCAGCAGAATCTTAGAAAACGTCATTCTCTCAGTCTGAGAACATCAGTTTGAGACAATATTTCAGGTTAAAAATAACTTTTGAAAACAGCTTTGAATATGTTTTTCTCTTGTTTATTTCAGATGCAAATTATATATAGCTATATAAACCCTTTATTTGATGTTTGAAAACTGCTATTCAGAGCTCCAGCAGAATCTTAGAAAACGTCATTCTCTCAGTCTGAGAACATCAGTTTGAGACAATATTTCAGGTTAAACGTGACTTTTGAAAACAGCTTCGAATAAATGTTTCTCTTGTTTATTCCAGATGCAAATTGATATATATAGCTATATAAACCCTTCATTTGATGTTTGAAAACTGCTATTCAGAGCTCCAGCAGAATCTTAGAAAACGTCATTCTCTCAGTCTGAGAACATCAGTTTGAGACAATATTTCAGGTTAAACATAACTTTTGAAAACAGCTTTGAATAAGTTTTTCTCTTGTTTATTTCAGATGCAAATTGATATATATAGCTATATAAATCCTTTATTTGATGTTTGAAAACTGCTATTCAGAGCTCCAGCAGAATCTTAGAAAACGTCATTCTCTCAGTCTGAGAACATCAGTTTGAGACAATATTTCAGGTTAAACATAACTTTTGAAAACAGCTTCGAATAAGTGTTTCTCTTGTTTATTTCAGATGCAAATTGATATATATAGCTATATAAACCCTTTATTTGATGTTTTAAAACTGTTATTCAGAGCTCCAGCAGAATCTTGGAAAACGTCATTCTCTCAGTCTGAGAAGATCAGTTTGAGACAATATTTCAGGTTAAACATAACTTTTGAAAACAGCTTCGAATAAATGTTTCTCTTGTTTATTTCAGATGCAAATTGATATATATAGCTATATAAACCCTTTATTTGATGTTTGAAAACTGCTATTCAGAGCTCCAGCAGAATCTTAGAAAACGTCATTCTCTCAGTCTGAGAACATCAGTTTGAGACAATGTTTCAGGTTAAACATAACTTTTTAAAACAGCTTCGAATAAGTGTTTCTCTTGTTTATTTCAGATGCAAATTGATATATATAGCTATATAAACCCTTTATTTGATGTTTGAAAACTGCTATTCAGAGCTCCAGCAGAATCTTAGAAAACGTCATTCTCTCAGTCTGAGAACATCAGTTTGAGACAATATTTCAGGTTAAAAATAACTTTTGAAAACAGCTTTGAATATGTTTTTCTCTTGTTTATTTCAGATGCAAATTGATATATATAGCTATATAAACCCTTTATTTGATGTTTGAAAACTGTTATTCAGAGCTCCAGCAGCATCTTAGCCCGCGTTCACTACTTCCAAGACTGTGAAAACATTCTGAGACTCGCTCGGACTAGACAACGCAATGCTGTATCTACAAGACCGTTCTGGTGGACCTGTCAATCAAATTCAAAGGAGAAGACATGGTGGTGTTTGGTTTGTGCACCAGGTAGGGTGCTTGGGGGAATTGCATTGTGGAAAAAAAAAGAGAAATGTTGATAAAAAAGAAGAACCACAAGGTGGCGGGATTGGACATCAAATACATCTCAGTCTGAATACATCACATTTAGAGAAGGTCTCACTTAAACATATCCTTTGAAAACAGCTTCGAATAAGTGTTTCTCTTGTTTATTTCAGATGCAAATTGATATATATAGCTATATAAACCCTTTATTTGATGTTTGAAAACTGTTATTCAGAGCTCCAGCAGAATCTTGGAAAACGTCATTCTCTCAGTCTGAGAACATCAGTTTGAGACAATATTTCAGGTTAAACATAACTTTTGAAAACAGCTTCGAATAAGTGTTTCTCTTGTTTATTTCAGATGCAAATTGATATATATAGCTATATAAACCGTTTAACATCAGTTTGAGACAATATTTCATGTTAAACATAACTTTTGAAAACAGCTTCGAATAAGTGTTTCTCTTATTTTTTTCAGATGCAAATTGATATATATAGCTATATAAACCCTTTATTTGATGTTTGAAAACTGTTATTCAGAGCTCCAGCAGAATCTTGGAAAACGTCATTCTCTCAGTCTGAGAACAATCAGTTTGAGACAATATTTCAGGTTAAACATAACTTTTGAAAACAGCTTCGAATAAGTGTTTCTCTTGTTTATTTCAGATGCAAATTGATATATATAGCTATATAAACCCTTTATTTGAAGTTTGAAAACTGCTATTCAGAGCTCCAGCAGAATCTTAGAAAACGTCATTCTCTCAGTCTGAGAACATCAGTTTGAGACAATATTTCAGGTTAAAAATAACTTTTGAAAACAGCTTTGAATATGTTTTTCTCTTGTTTATTTCAGATGCAAATTATATATAGCTATATAAACCCTTTATTTGATGTTTGAAAACTGTTATTCAGAGCTCCAGCAGCATCTTAGCCCGCGTTCACTACTTCCAAGACTGTGAAAACATTCTGAGACTCGCTCGGACTAGACAACGCAATGCTGTATCTACAAGACCGTTCTGGTGGACCTGTCAATCAAATTCAAAGGAGAAGACATGGTGGTGTTTGGTTTGTGCACCAGGTAGGGTGCTTGGGGGAATTGCATTGTGGAAAAAAAAAGAGAAATGTTGATAAAAAAGAAGAACCACAAGGTGGCGGGATTGGACATCAAATACATCTCAGTCTGAATACATCACATTTAGAGAAGGTCTCACTTAAACATATCCTTTGAAAACAGCTTCGAATAAGTGTTTCTCTTGTTTATTTCAGATGCAAATTGATATATATAGCTATATAAACCCTTTATTTGATGTTTGAAAACTGTTATTCAGAGCTCCAGCAGAATCTTGGAAAACGTCATTCTCTCAGTCTGAGAACATCAGTTTGAGACAATATTTCAGGTTAAACATAACTTTTGAAAACAGCTTCGAATAAGTGTTTCTCTTGTTTATTTCAGATGCAAATTGATATATATAGCTATATAAACCGTTTAACATCAGTTTGAGACAATATTTCATGTTAAACATAACTTTTGAAAACAGCTTCGAATAAGTGTTTCTCTTGTTTTTTTCAGATGCAAATTGATATATATAGCTATATTAACCCTTTATTTGATGTTTGAAAACTGCTATTCAGAGCTCCAGCAGAATCTTGGAAAACGTCATTCTCTCAGTCTGAGAAGATCAGTTTGAGACAATATTTCAGGTTAAACATAACTTTTGAAAACAGCTTTGAATAAATGTTTCTCTTGTTTATTTCAGATGCAAATTGATATATATAGCTATATAAACCCTTTATTTGATGTTTGAAAACTGCTATTCAGAGCTCCAGCAGAATCTTAGAAAACGTCATTCTCTCAGTCTGAGAACATCAGTTTGAGACAATGTTTCAGGTTAAACATAACTTTTGAAAACAGCTTCGAATAAGTGTTTCTCTTGTTTATTTCAGATGCAAATTGATATATATAGCTATATAAACCCTTTATTTGATGTTTGAAAACTGCTATTCAGAGCTCCAGCAGAATCTTAGAAAACGTCATTCTCTCAGTCTGAGAACATCAGTTTGAGACAATATTTCAGGTTAAACATAACTTTTGAAAACAGCTTCGAATAAGTGTTTCTCTTGTTTATTTCAGATGCAAATTGATATATATAGCTATATAAACCCTTTATTTGATGTTTGAAAACTGTTATTCAGAGCTCCAGCAGCATCTTAGCCCGCGTTCACTACTTCCAAGACTGTGAAAACATTCTGAGACTCGCTCGGACTAGACAACGCAATGCTGTATCTACAAGACCGTTCTGGTGGACCTGTCAATCAAATTCAAAGGAGAAGACATGGTGGTGTTTGGTTTGTGCACCAGGTAGGGTGCTTGGGGGAATTGCATTGTGGAAAAAAAAAGAGAAATGTTGATAAAAAAGAAGAACCACAAGGTGGCGGGATTGGACATCAAATACATCTCAGTCTGAATACATCACATTTAGAGAAGGTCTCACTTAAACATATCCTTTGAAAACAGCTTCGAATAAGTGTTTCTCTTGTTTATTTCAGATGCAAATTGATATATATAGCTATATAAACCCTTTATTTGATGTTTGAAAACTGTTATTCAGAGCTCCAGCAGAATCTTGGAAAACGTCATTCTCTCAGTCTGAGAACATCAGTTTGAGACAATATTTCAGGTTAAACATAACTTTTGAAAACAGCTTCGAATAAGTGTTTCTCTTGTTTATTTCAGATGCAAATTGATATATATAGCTATATAAACCGTTTAACATCAGTTTGAGACAATATTTCATGTTAAACATAACTTTTGAAAACAGCTTCGAATAAGTGTTTCTCTTGTTTTTTTCAGATGCAAATTGATATATATAGCTATATTAACCCTTTATTTGATGTTTGAAAACTGCTATTCAGAGCTCCAGCAGAATCTTAGAAAACGTCATTCTCTCAGTCTGAGAACATCAGTTTGAGACAATGTTTCAGGTTAAACATAACTTTTGAAAACAGCTTCGAATAAGTGTTTCTCTTGTTTATTTCAGATGCAAATTGATATATATAGCTATATAAACCCTTTATTTGATGTTTTAAAACTGTTATTCAGAGCTCCAGCAGAATCTTGGAAAATGTCATTCTCTCAGTCTGAGAAGATCAGTTTGAGACAATATTTCAGGTTAAACATAACTTTTGAAAAAAGCTTCGAATAAATGTTTTTCTCTTGTTTATTTCAGATGCAAATTGATATATATAGCTATATAAACCCTTTATTTGATGTTTGAAAACTGCTATTCAGAGCTCCAGCAGAATCTTAGAAAACGTCATTCTCTCAGTCTGAGAACATCAGTTTGAGACAATGTTTCAGGTTAAACATAACTTTTGAAAACAGCTTCGAATAAGTGTTTCTCTTGTTTATTTCAAATGCAAATTGATATATATAGCTATATAAACCCTTTATTTGAAGTTTGAAAACTGCTATTCAGAGCTCCAGCAGAATCTTAGAAAACGTCATTCTCTCAGTCTGAGAACATCAGTTTGAGAAAATATTTCAGGTTAAAAATAACTTTTGAAAACAGCTTTGAATATGTTTTTCTCTTGTTTATTTCAGATGCAAATTATATATAGCTATATAAACCCTTTACTTGATGTTTGAAAACTGTTATTCAGAGCTCCAGCAGCATCTTAGCCCGCGTTCACTACTTCCAAGACTGTGAAAACATTCTGAGACTCGCTCGGACTAGACAACGCAATGCTGTATCTACAAGACCGTTCTGGTGGACCTGTCAATCAAATTCAAAGGAGAAGACATGGTGGTGTTTGGTTTGTGCACCAGGTAGGGTGCTTGGGGGAATTGCATTGTGGAAAAAAAAAGAGAAATGTTGATAAAAAAGAAGAACCACAAGGTGGCGGGATTGGACATCAAATACATCTCAGTCTGAATACATCACATTTAGAGAAGGTCTCACTTAAACATATCCTTTGAAAACAGCTTCGAATAAGTGTTTCTCTTGTTTATTTCAGATGCAAATTGATATATATAGCTATATAAACCCTTTATTTGATGTTTGAAAACTGTTATTCAGAGCTCCAGCAGAATCTTGGAAAACGTCATTCTCTCAGTCTGAGAACATCAGTTTGAGACAATATTTCAGGTTAAACATAACTTTTGAAAACAGCTTCGAATAAGTGTTTCTCTTGTTTATTTCAGATGCAAATTGATATATATAGCTATATAAACCGTTTAACATCAGTTTGAGACAATATTTCATGTTAAACATAACTTTTGAAAACAGCTTCGAATAAGTGTTTCTCTTGTTTTTTTCAGATGCAAATTGATATATATAGCTATATAAACCCTTTATTTGATGTTTGAAAACTGTTATTCAGAGCTCCAGCAGAATCTTGGAAAACGTCATTCTCTCAGTCTGAGAACAATCAGTTTGAGACAATATTTCAGGTTAAACATAACTTTTGAAAACAGCTTCGAATAAGTGTTTCTCTTGTTTATTTCAGATGCAAATTGATATATATAGCTATATAAACCCTTTATTTGATCTTTGAAAACTGCTATTCAGAGCTTCAGCAGAATCTTAGAAAACGTCATTCTCTCGGTCTGAGAACATCAGTTTGAGACAATATTTCAGGTTAAACATAACTTTTGAAACCAGCTTCGAATAAGTGTTTCTCTTGTTTATTTCAGATGCAAATTGATATATATAGCTATATAAACCCTTTATTTGATGTTTGAAAACTGCTATTCAGAGCTCCAGCAGAATCTTAGAAAACGTCATTCTCTCAGTCTGAGAACATCAGTTTGAGACAATATTTCAGGTTAAACATAACTTTTGAAAACAGCTTCGAATAAGTGTTTCTCTTGTTTATTTCAGATGCAAATTGATATATATAGCTATATAAACCCTTTATTTGATGTTTTAAAACTGTTATTCAGAGCTCCAGCAGAATCTTGGAAAACGTCATTCTCTCAGTCTGAGAAGATCAGTTTGAGACAATATTTCAGGTTAAACATAACTTTTGAAAACAGCTTCGAATAAATGTTTCTCTTGTTTATTTCAGATGCAAATTGATATATATAGCTATATAAACCCTTTATTTGATGTTTGAAAACTGCTATTCAGAGCTCCAGCAGAATCTTAGAAAACGTCATTCTCTCAGTCTGAGAACATCAGTTTGAGACAATGTTTCAGGTTAAACATAACTTTTGAAAACAGCTTCGAATAAGTGTTTCTCTTGTTTATTTCAGATGAAAATTGATATATATAGCTATATAAACCCTTTATTTGATGTTTGAAAACTGCTATTCAGAGCTCCAGCAGAATCTTAGAAAACGTCATTCTCTCAGTCTGAGAACATCAGTTTGAGACAATATTTCAGGTTAAACATAACTTTTGAAAACAGCTTCGAATAAGTGTTTCTCTTGATTATTTCAGATGCAAATTGATATATATAGCTATATAAACCCTTTATTTGATGTTTTAAAACTGTTATTCAGAGCTCCAGCAGAATCTTGGAAAACGTCATTCTCTCAGTCTGAGAAGATCAGTTTGAGACAATATTTCAGGTTAAACATAACTTTTGAAAACAGCTTCGAATAAGTGTTTCTCTTGTTTATTTCAGATGCAAATTGATATATATAGCTATATAAACCCTTTATTTGATGTTTGAAAACTGCTATTCAGAGCTCCAGCAGAATCTTAGAAAACGTCATTCTCTCAGTCTGAGAACATCAGTTTGAGACAATGTTTCAGGTTAAACATAACTTTTGAAAACAGCTTCGAATAAGTGTTTCTCTTGTTTATTTCAGATGCAAATTGATATATATAGCTATATAAACCCTTTATTTGAAGTTTGAAAACTGCTATTCAGAGCTCCAGCAGAATCTTAGAAAACGTCATTCTCTCAGTCTGAGAACATCAGTTTGAGACAATATTTCAGGTTAAAAATAACTTTTGAAAACAGCTTTGAATATGTTTTTCTCTTGTTTATTTCAGATGCAAATTATATATAGCTATATAAACCCTTTATTTGATGTTTGAAAACTGTTATTCAGAGCTCCAGCAGCATCTTAGCCCGCGTTCACTACTTCCAAGACTGTGAAAACATTCTGAGACTCGCTCGGACTAGACAACGCAATGCTGTATCTACAAGACCGTTCTGGTGGACCTGTCAATCAAATTCAAAGGAGAAGACATGGTGGTGTTTGGTTTGTGCACCAGGTAGGGTGCTTGGGGGAATTGCATTGTGGAAAAAAAAAGAGAAATGTTGATAAAAAAGAAGAACCACAAGGTGGCGGGATTGGACATCAAATACATCTCAGTCTGAATACATCACATTTAGAGAAGGTCTCACTTAAACATATCCTTTGAAAACAGCTTCGAATAAGTGTTTCTCTTGTTTATTTCAGATGCAAATTGATATATATAGCTATATAAACCCTTTATTTGATGTTTGAAAACTGTTATTCAGAGCTCCAGCAGAATCTTGGAAAACGTCATTCTCTCAGTCTGAGAACATCAGTTTGAGACAATATTTCAGGTTAAACATAACTTTTGAAAACAGCTTCGAATAAGTGTTTCTCTTGTTTATTTCAGATGCAAATTGATATATATAGCTATATAAACCCTTTATTTGATGTTTTAAAACTGTTATTCAGAGCTCCAGCAGAATCTTGGAAAACGTCATTCTCTCAGTCTGAGAAGATCAGTTTGAGACAATATTTCAGGTTAAACATAACTTTTGAAAACAGCTTCGAATAAATGTTTCTCTTGTTTATTTCAGATGCAAATTGATATATAGCTATATAAACCCTTTATTTGATGTTTGAAAACTGCTATTCAGAGCTCCAGCAGAATCTTATAAAACGTCATTCTCTCAGTCTGAGAACATCAGTTTGAGACAATGTTTCAGGTTAAACATAACTTTTGAAAACAGCTTCGAATAAGTGTTTCTCTTGTTTATTTCAGATGCAAATTGATATATATAGCTATATAAACCCTTTATTTGAAGTTTGAAAACTGCTATTCAGAGCTCCAGCAGAATCTTAGAAAACGTCATTCTCTCAGTCTGAGAACATCAGTTTGAGACAATATTTCAGGTTAAAAATAATTTTTGAAAACAGCTTTGAATATGTTTTTCTCTTGTTTATTTCAGATGCAAATTGATATATATAGCTATATAAACCCTTTATTTGATGTTTGAAAACTGTTATTCAGAGCTCCAGCAGCATCTTAGCCCGCGTTCACTACTTCCAAGACTGTGAAAACATTCTGAGACTCGCTCGGACTAGACAACGCAATGCTGTATCTACAAGACCGTTCTGGTGGACCTGTCAATCAAATTCAAAGGAGAAGACATGGTGGTGTTTGGTTTGTGCACCAGGTAGGGTGCTTGGGGGAATTGCATTGTGGAAAAAAAAAGAGAAATGTTGATAAAAAAGTAGAACCACAAGGTGGCGGGATTGGACATCAAATACATCTCAGTCTGAATACATCACATTTAGAGAAGGTCTCACTTAAACATATCCTTTGAAAACAGCTTCGAATAAGTGTTTCTCTTGTTTATTTCAGATGCAAATTGATATATATAGCTAAATAAACCCTTTATTTGATGTTTGAAAACTGTTATTCAGAGCTCCAGCAGAATCTTGGAAAACGTCATTCTCTCAGTCTGAGAACATCAGTTTGAGACAATATTTCAGGTTAAACATAACTTTTGAAAACAGCTTCGAATAAGTGTTTCTCTTGTTTATTTCAGATGCAAATTGATATATATAGCTATATAAACCGTTTAACATCAGTTTGAGACAATATTTCATGTTAAACATAACTTTTGAAAACAGCTTCGAATAAGTGTTTCTCTTGTTTTTTTCAGATGCAAATTGATATATATAGCTATATAAACCCTTTATTTGATGTTTGAAAACTGTTATTCAGAGCTCCAGCAGAATCTTGGAAAACGTCATTCTCTCAGTCTGAGAACAATCAGTTTGAGACAATATTTCAGGTTAAACATAACTTTTGAAAACAGCTTCGAATAAGTGTTTCTCTTGTTTATTTCAGATGCAAATTGATATATATAGCTATATAAACCCTTTATTTGATCTTTGAAAACTGCTATTCAGAGCTTCAGCAGAATCTTAGAAAACGTCATTCTCTCGGTCTGAGAACATCAGTTTGAGACAATATTTCAGGTTAAACATAACTTTTGAAAACAGCTTTGAATAAGTTTTTCTTTTGTTTATTTCAGATGCAAATTGATATATATAGCTATATAAACCCTTTATTTGATGTTTTAAAACTGTTATTCAGAGCTCCAGCAGAATCTTAGAAAACGTCATTCTCTCAGTCGGAGAAGATCAGTTTGAGACAATATTTCAGGTTAAACATAACTTTTGAAAACAGCTTTGAATAAATGTTTCTCTTGTTTATTTCAGATGCAAATTGATATATATAGCTATATAAACCCTTTATTTATGTTTGAAAACTGCTATTCAGAGCTCCAGCAGAATCTTAGAAAACGTCATTCTCTCAGTCTGAGAACATCAGTTTGAGACAATATTTCAGGTTAAACATAACTTTTGAAAACAGCTTGGAATAAATGTTTCTCTTGTTTATTTCAGATGCAAATTGATATATATAGCTATATAAACCCTTTATTTGATGTTTGAAAACTGCTATTCAGAGCTCCAGCAGAATCTTAGAAAACGTCATTCTCTCAGTCTGAGAACATCAGTTTGAGACAATATTTCAGGTTAAACATAACTTTTGAAAACAGCTTTGAATAAGTTTTTCTCTTGTTTATTTCAGATGCAAATTGATATATATAGCTATATAAATCCTTTATTTGATGTTTGAAAACTGCTATTCAGAGCTCCAGCAGAATCTTAGAAAACGTCATTCTCTCAGTCTGAGAACATCAGTTTGAGACAATATTTCAGGTTAAACATAACTTTTGAAAACAGCTTCGAATATGTGTTTCTCTTGTTTATTTCAGATGCAAATTGATATATATAGCTATATAAACCCTTTATTTGATGTTTTAAAACTGTTATTCAGAGCTCCAGCAGAATCTTGGAAAACGTCATTCTCTCAGTCTGAGAAGATCAGTTTGAGACAATATTTCAGGTTAAACATAACTTTTGAAAACAGCTTCGAATAAATGTTTCTCTTGTTTATTTCAGATGCAAATTGATATATATAGCTATATAAACCCTTTATTTGATGTTTGAAAACTGCTATTCAGAGCTCCAGCAGAATCTTAGAAAACGTCATTCTCTCAGTCTGAGAACATCAGTTTGAGACAATGTTTCAGGTTAAACATAACTTTTGAAAACAGCTTCGAATAAGTGTTTCTCTTGTTTATTTCAGATGCAAATTGATATATATAGCTATATAAACCCTTTATTTGATGTTTGAAAACTGCTATTCAGAGCTCCAGCAGAATCTTAGAAAACGTCATTCTCTCAGTCTGAGAACATCAGTTTGAGACAATATTTCAGGTTAAACATAACTTTTGAAAATAGCTTCGAATAAGTGTTTCTCTTGTTTATTTCAGATGCAAATTGATATATATAGCTATATAAACCCTTTATTTGATGTTTGAAAACTGCTATTCAGAGCTCCAGCAGAATCTTAGAAAACGTCATTCTCTCAGTCTGAGAACATCAGTTTGAGACAATATTTCAGGTTAAACATAATTTTTGAAAATAGCTTCGAATAAGTGTTTCTCTTGTTTATTTCAGATGCAAATTGATATATATAGCTATATAAACCCTTTATTTGATGTTTGAAAACTGGTATTCAGAGCTCCAGCAGAATCTTAGAAAACGTCATTCTCTCAGTCTGAGAACATCAGTTTGAGACAATATTTCAGGTTAAACATAACTTTTGAAAACAGCTTCAAATAAGTGTTTCTCTTGTTTATTTCAGATGCAAATTGATATATATAGCTTTATAAACCCTTTATTTGATGTTTGAAAACTGTTATTCAGAGCTCCAGCAGAATCTTGGAAAACGTCATTCTCTCAGTCTGAGAACATCAAATTGAGACAATATTTCAGGTTAAACATAACTTTTGAAAACAGCTTCGAATAAGTGTTTCTCTTTTTTATTTCAGATGCAAATTGATATATATATCTATATAAACCATTTATTTGATGTTTGAAAACTGTTATTCAGAGCTCCAGCAGAATCTTAGAAAATGTCATTCTCTCAGTCTGAGAACATCAGTTTGAGACAATATTTAAGGTTAAACATAACTTTTGAAAACAGCTTTGAATAAGTGTTTCTCTTTTTTATTTCAGATGCAAATTGATATATATATATATATATATATTTTCATTTGGCTGTGAATTTTTTCCCTGCCATTTTGAAAGCGAACTTGACACAAATTGTTTACTCAAAAGATCTTTTCCCTACTGAGAAACTTTGCGGTATTTTCATCCAACGCGCATGTATTGAACTCAAGTGAAGCGAACACACACATTTAGAAAACACAAACCCAAACCTCGATATGAACATTAGAGTGATGGGATCGACAGTTCTTTTGACTGTACTTTGGCACTTAGTGCCAACATAAAAACTAAATGTTCTGTAGCAAAGTCTATTATAGAATCCCTCCCACCGGCACGGTCGCAGCTGAGTTCAACTGAACTGAGAAAGGAATGAAGTTCAGTACGTTCACTCAAAAGATCGTTCGTTCCAACAAATCGTTCGAGAACCACACAACACTAGAACGTTAGAGCCGCATGAAACCAGGCAAAGAGCCGCATGCGGCTCGGGAGCCGCGGGTTGGCCAGGCCTGGTGTAGAAAAAACTTTTTTTTACCCCCTATTGGCCCTTATGTGGGTGTTTTTAGTAGAATGACCTTATCACAATATGGCCTAAATTAATATTATTATAAATAGTGGCCTTGATAGTCTTCATATGGTTGAATTATCCTCAACATCTAGTCACACCCTAAAAGCATTATGACATTAATGTTACATATATTAAACTTTACTCACCTCTTCTCCGTTGTCTCACTGAACTTTCAGTCACTTGAATCAGACATTTCAATATCAAGTCAAGTTAAGTTATTTTATTGTCAAATAAACAAATAACAAAATAACAAAAAACAATTAATTGATAACAATTTGGACAAGGATTCGTTCAAAATATTCTTTCAGTTCGTTCGTTCACTAAATCACTAACTCAGTGCTTATGGAGCCCAGACTGCAATATCACCTACTTCCTGAACGCAGCCAAACAATCCGTTACTAACTTAAAGGATTCAGACCCGAGGTTAACATTCAATGCACTTCAGGGACAATGCAAAAAAAAAAAAAAGGACGCCCGGTGCGTTCACGGATAAGGAGCAGTACACAGACTTTCGTGAGAAATTCATCAAATAGAGAGGATCTTGAGGTGTGTTCACAGCTGAACATGAATCCTCGTTCACTGAAGGAATCCGTGTCTCGCGAATCCCCGGATGTGAATCCTCGTTCATTGAACGAATCTGTGTGTCGCGAATAACGGGATGTGAATCCTCGTTCACTGAACGAATCTGTGTCTCGCGCATCGGTAGCAGCCTAATGTGACAAACTCTCGTTGTGTATATACGTTTACAAACAAACGCAAATGCAAATGTAGTAGAGATTCTGTTACTTTTAAAAACACTGTGTGTGCGTTTCCAGCCTGTCCAATAAACAATTAAAGTGTGACTAAATGCTTGGTTGTTAAATGTTTTTTTGCACTAAAATAAAAATTTAATAAAACAAAAATAATAATAATACTAAAATGTAACATAAACTTAAATGCAATCAACAATAAATTAAAAAGGCCTTGTCTAAGTAAAACATTTTACTTGTTTTTAGATTTAGATTTAACATTTAGATTTAACATTTAGATATAGATTTAACATTTAAATATAGATTTAAATTTATATTTATATTTATATTTAGATTTAAGATTTAGATTTAACATTTAGATATGTATTTAACATTTACATTTAAATTTGACATTTAGATTTTATATTTCATAAATGTGAGAAATATTGTCTAAATGTCGGAAAACATAGCAAAATAATGCTTCTAAATCAGCGAATAAACAAGTAATTAATTGTACATTCATTGCCCTATAGAAGCTTGCTCACAACTCCTCGCACACCCTGCCCACGAGGGTAGCCATTCAGAGACCAGCGGCTTGAATCCTTCTGCTGTCATTGGCTGGACTTCTCCACCAATCATAGGGAGCTACCCGAGGGAAGAAGGGCGGGTCTTGCCGCATCTTCAGCAGAAAGATTCAGAGAAAATGGTGCAAAAAAAACGACGAAAGAAATACACAGCCTCAAGTAAGTTATATTTCTTAAAGTTGTGTTCATATAGTGAGGTGTTACCTAAATATTAAATTATGTTGACACATTTAAATATTACATTTAATATAGCGCAAATGGTGGCACTACCTCATTAAAATGTCTTATGCTAAAATGCTAAAACATCTATGGCTACTAAGGACAGTTCACTGAAAATAATATTGTAAAGAAAACATCATTTTCAGATAAGATTTCACTTTAAACCTAACTTTTTAAAACAACTTCAAATAAGTGTTTTCTTATGTTTGTTTTTATAAATTATTATTGATGTTTATAGCTAAATAAACCCTTTATTTGAAGTTTGGAAACTGTTCTGCAGGTTTACAGCAGCATGTTAGAAAACCTGATTCAGTTCATCCTCTGGTTTTATTCAAAACTTTTTTACTCCCCACATTATTTATTTATTTATTTAAATTTCCCTTTTTTTGAACAGATAGTCAGGAAGTCGTCGTGGGAGAGGGGCTTCGCTCATGGCTGCATCTACACAACCGTGCTGGTGGACCTGTCAGTCAAATTCAAAGGAGAAGACATGGTGGTGTTTGGTTCCTGCACAAGGTAGGGGGCTTGAGGGGCTTGTATTGTGGCTAAAAAATTGTGATAAAAAAAAAAGATCCAGGCTAGGCGGCATGGTCCCACACACTGCGGTCAAGTGAGCTGCGATCTAGCCGCAACCTTAAAACACTTGCGTTTTTGTGAAGGTGTTACAGTAGTGGGAGAGAAGTCATACGCGGAAGGATCTACGACACTATTACTGATATATTCTCAAAAATACTCTGATATGGTGACATTAAGGTAAGATTTGAAGAGACATTTGCGTGATGAGACCAGAGTCTCCAAACATGTGTGAGACTTTTGGAAGAAAAGCAGCCGAAATAGGAAATATTTATTTTCTGCTAATCTGTTATAATTTCCTGTTTATTTTTTTGTTTTCTTACAAAATAATTCAATTATGGTTGTTTAAATAATTTAATTACTGACTTATGGCGTTATTTTTGCTTAGAAAGCTGTTTGTGCACAACCTTTTTTATTATAAAAAATAAACCTTATTAGTTGACAAAGATCTGACTTTATTTTCATGTTCAGCAGGTTTTGAAGTATAAGTGAACAACGTTTCATGTATTTTTACTGTAGAAATATGGATTTATTGTCAATTTAGTACAGTGTATTGATGTCCCTGTTAATCATGCACAATATATTTTAATTCTTATAAAAAAAACTCAATAGTTGACAAAGATCTGACTTTATTTTCATGTTCAACAGGTTTTGAAGTATAAGTGAAATAAGTTATGTATTTTTACTGTAGAAACATTGATTTATTGTCAATTTAGTACAGTGTATTGATGTCACTGTTATTGAAGCACTATATATTTTAATCCTTATCAAAAGAAAACCTAAAATACATGATGGAACTGCTATCTTCGGTGCGCAAGGATTTAGCTGAAATTATTCAAACAGAAGTTTGCGCAATGTTGGAAAGTGAGATGGCGGTGATTCGAGCGGATATTGTTGCAGCTAGAGCGGAGCTCAAAGAATACAGGTTGACGATCGCCTCTGAACTCTCCGCCATGAAATCTACGGTGAAGGATGTGGAAGAAAGTTTGTCAACGTGGACAGATGATGTTGTTTCACTCAAGAAGGAGGTGAAGCGGCTAACGGGGGTCATGGACCAACTTCAGAATAAATGCGAGGACTTGGAGGCGAGGTCGCGGACAAACAACATAAGATCCTTATGTCGAAATACCGGAGACCCTTGAATGCAACACCGAGTCTGTGTCCGCGCTTCTGCAGCGGGCCTTTGATCTGAAAGACGCGCCGCTCCTGGACAGAGCTCACCGTCTCTCCCCGCCTGGATCTACAGAGGGACGCCGGTCAAACACGATCATAGCCTGCGTTCACTACTTCCAAGACTGTGAAAACATTCTGAGACTCGCTCGGACTAGACAACGCATCGGTGTGGACGGAGTCAGCACCTCAGTGTTTCCTGACTACCCGACAAGTGTTGCCAAAGCACGCGCAGCGTTCAATGACGTCAAGAGTCGGTTTTGGGGAGTGGACGGGGTTCGGTTCGGATTTGCTTATCCTGCCCGCTTCAGAATCACGTACAAGAAGTGTTTTCTTTTGTTTGTTATTATAAATTATTATTGATGTTTATAGCTAAATAAACCCTTTATTTGAAGTTTGGAAACTGTTCTGCAGGTTTACAGCAGCATGTTAGAAAACCTGATTCAGTTCATCCTCTGGTTTTATTCAAAACTTTTTTACTCCCCACATTATTTATTTATTTATTTAAATTTCCCTTTTTTTGAACAGATAGTCAGGAAGTCGTCGTGGGAGAGGGGCTTCGCTCATGGCTGCATCTACACAACCGTGCTGGTGGACCTGTCAGTCAAATTCAAAGGAGAAGACATGGTGGTGTTTGGTTCCTGCACAAGGTAGGGGGCTTGAGGGGATTGTATTGTGGCTAAAAAATTGTGATTAAAAAAAAAGATCCAGGCTAGGCGGCATGGTCCCCCACACTGCGGTCAAGTGAGCCGCGATCTAGCCGCAACCTTAAAACACTTGCGTTTTTGTGAAGGTGTTACAGTAGTGGGAGAGAAGTCATACGCGGAAGGATCTACGACACTATTACTGATATATTCTCAAAAATACTCTGATATGGTGACATTAAAGTAAGATTTGAAGAGACATTTGCGTGATGAGACCAGAGTCTCCAAACATGTGTGAGACTGTTGGAAGAAAAGCAGCCGAAATAGGAAATATTTATTTTCTGCTAATCTGCTATAATTTCCTGTTTATTTTTTTGTTTTCTTACAAAATAATTCAATTACGGTTGTTTAAATAATTTAATTACTGACTTATGGCGTTATTTTTGCTTAGAAAGCTGTTTGTGCACAACCCTTTTTTATTATAAAAAATAAACCTTATTAGTTGACAAAGATCTGACTTTATTTTCATGTTCAGCAGGTTTTGAAGTATAAGTGAACAAAGTTTCATGCATTTTTACTGTAGAAATATGGATTTATTGTCAATTTAGTACAGTGTATTGATGTCCCTGTTAATCATGCACAATATATTTTAATTCTTATAAAAAAAACTCAATAGTTGACAAAGATCTGACTTTATTTCATGTTCAACAGGTTTTGAAGTATAAGTGAAATAAGTTATGTATTTTTACTGTAGAAACATTGATTTATTGTCAATTTAGTACAGTGTATTGATGTCACTGTTATTCAAGCACTATATATTTTGATCCTTATCAAAAGAAAACCTAAAATACATGATGGAACTGCTATCTTCGGTGCGCAAGGATTTAGCTGAAATTATTCAAACAGAAGTTTGCGCAATGTTGGAAAGTGAGATGGCGGTGATTCGAGCGGATATTGTTGCAGCTAGAGCGGAGCTCAAAGAATACAGGTTGACGATCGCCTCTGAACTCTCCGCCATGAAATCTACGGTGAAGAATGTGAAAGTAAGTTTGTCAACGTGTACAGATGATGTTGTTTCACTCAAGAAGGAGGTGAAGCGGCTCACGGGGGTCATGGACCAACTTCAGAATAAATGCGAGGACTTGGAGGCGAGGTCGCGGACAAACAACATAAGATCCTTATGTCGAAATACCGGAGACCCTTGAATGCAACACCGAGTCTGTGTCCGCGCTTCTGCAGCGGGCCTTTGATCTGAAAGACGCGCCGCTCCTGGACAGAGCTCACCGTCTCTCCCCGCCTGGATCTACAGAGGGACGCCGGTCAAACACGATCATAGCCCGCGTTCACTACTTCCAAGACTGTGAAAACATTCTGAGACTCGCTCAGACTAGACAACGCATCAGTGTGGACGGAGTCAGCACCTCAGTGTTTCCTGACTACCCGACAAGTGTTGCCAAAGCACGCGCAGCGTTCAATGACGTAAAGAGTCGGTTTTGGGGAGTGGACGGGGTTTGGTTCGGATTTGCTTATCCTGCCCGCTTCAGAATCACGTACAAGAAGTGTTTTCTTTTGTTTGTTATTATAAATTATCATTGATGTTTATAGCTAAATAAACCCTTTATTTGAAGTTTGGAAACTGTTCTGCAGGTTTACAGCAGCATGTTAGAAAACCTGATTCAGTTCATCCTCTGGTTTTATTCAAAACTTTTTTACTCCCCACATTGTTTATTTATTTATTTAAATTTCCCTTTTTTTGAACAGATAGTCAGGAAGTCGTCGTGGGAGAGGGGCTTCGCTCATGGCTGCATCTACACAACCGTGCTGGTGGACCTGTCAGTCAAATTCAAAGGAGAAGACATGGTGGTGTTTGGTTCCTGCACAAGGTAGGGGGCTTGAGGGGATTGTATTGTGGCTAAAAAATTGTGATTAAAAAAAAAGATCCAGGCTAGGCGGCATGGTCCCCCACACTGCGGTCAAGTGAGCCGCGATCTAGCCGCAACCTTAAAACACTTGCGTTTTTGTGAAGGTGTTACAGTAGTGGGAGAGAAGTCATATGCGGAAGGTTCTATGACACTATTACTGATATATTCTCAAAAATACTCTGATATGGTGACATTAAAGTAAGATTTGAAGAGACATTTGCGTGATGAGACCAGAGTCTCCAAACATGTGTGAGACTGTTGGAAGAAAAGCAGCCAAAATAGGAAATATTTATTTTCTGCTAATCTGTTATAATTTCCTGTTTATTTTTTTGTTTTCTTGCAAAATAATTCAATTACGGTTGTTTAAATAATTTAATTACTGACTTACGACGTTATTTTTGCTTAGAAAGCTGTTTGTGCACAACGTATTTTATTATAAAAAATAAACCTTAATAGTTGACAAAGATCTGACTTTATTTTCATGTTCAGCAGGTTTTGAAGTATAAGTGAACAAAGTTTTATGTATTTTTACTGTAGAAATATGGATTTATTGTCAATTTAGTACAGTGTATAGATGTCCCTGTTTATTAGGGTTAGGCGTTAGGGTTGAAGGGGGGTGACAGGGAGGGTCCCTGTCGAGGGCACGGGCCAGTGCAAACCCGTTGATGAACCCTCCCTACCTGTAAAAGAAATTCAAAAGGGATTAAAGTTTAGGAGTTAGGTTAAGGGTAAGGGTAAGTGCTTAAACAATCAAAAACAAAACTCAATAAAATATATAAAAGATCAAGATAACACAGGAGTTACAGAAAATCAAGGAAAGGCCTGCACAAATTAAAATGTTTTAGATCGTTCCAAAGCTTAGGAGCAACTGCCTGGAAGGGTTTCTCTCCTCTGGTCCTGAACCGTGTGCGAGGAACCACAAGTAGATTCTGATCCACAGACCTCAGAGCACGAGCTGGGGTGTTAGGCTGGATCAGATCACTGATGGAAGTCAGTGATCAGTCAGAGCCTGACTAGAATAACAAGGATCGGAGAAATGTAATACAATACAAATAAATAAATAAATGCACTGATCATGCGTTCAGAGATAAGCTCTCCATGTTTCCTTCATCCACTGTTTTATAGTGTTTCCCATCTTGTTTACCTCTTTATGCTGGAATTAAATAATGAATTAAATATACAGAATAAAGTATATTTTTATACAGAATAAAGGTTACAAAAAAACCTTTTTTTACCCCCTATTGGCCCTTATGTGGGTGTTTTTAGTAGAATGACCTTATCACAATATGGCCTAAATTAATATTATTATAAATAGTGGCCTTGATAGTCTTCATATGGTTGAATTATCCTCAACATCTAGTCACACCCTAAAAGCATTATGACATTAATGTTACATATATTAAACTTTACTCACCTCTTCTCCGTTGTCTCACTGAACTTTCAGTCACTTGAATCAGACATTTCCATATCAAGTCAAGTTAAGTTATTTTATTGTCAAATAAACAAATAACAAAATAACAAAAAACAATTAATTGATAACAATTTGGACAATATTTGTCGTAATCAGGTAGAGGATATTTATCTTCAACGTCACTCACAAAATGGAAAGAGGTGGAACTGGAGTCCTAAATTATGTCTAACAACTTACCGATGGTAGTTGTGGACGTTGTGATGGCACAGAATGGGCAAGATGGGGCACCACTTGTGTTGGCATACCCTTTGACAAAATATACATATCAATTAAAAAAAGAGGTTGTGATTATTCCATCAGAATGAAGATGGATTCAAAATAATTCACAGTTATGAAAACATTTTCTATTTCATCAACATAAACTACACTTTACTAAAAGTTATTACAGTTCTGGTAAGATCAATGAAAAAGCATGACATAAACATAACTGCAAACAACCTAATAAATGGCTTTAAATAACTTATATTTAGCATGCAATGCAAATTTTGATGTAATATGCGCTATGGTGGCTAGCACTAGCTTACGCAAGCTAGTGATGTACATTAAGTGAAAAGTACCAAAGAAAACACAAATATGACTTACCTGGGGTGATGCAGTTTGTATTAGTGATGGGATCGGCAGTTCTTTTGACTGTACTGAATAACTAGAATCAGTTCATTAAAAGGATTCGTTCAAAATATTCTTTCAGTTCGTTCGTTCACTAAATCACTAACTCAGTGCTTATGGAGCCCAGACTGCAATATCACCTACTTCCTGAACGCAGCCAAACAATCCGTTACTAACTTAAAGGATTCAGACCTGAGGTTAACATTCAATGCACTTCAGGGACAATGCAAAAAAAAAAAAAGGACGCCCGGTGCGTTCACGGACAAGGAGCAGTACACAGACATTCATGAGAAATTCAGCAAATAGAGAGGATCTTGAGGTGTGTTCACAGCTGAACATGAATCCTCGTTCACTGAAGGAATCCGTGTCTCGCGAATCCCCGGATGTGAATCCTCGTTCATTGAACGAATCTGTGTGTCGCGAATAACGGGATGTGAATCCTCGTTCACTGAACGAATCTGTGTCTCGCGCATCGGTAGCAGCCTAATGTGACAAACTCTCGTTGTGTATATACGTTTACAAACAAACGCAAATGCAAATGTAGTAGAGATTCTGTTACTTTTAAAAACACTGTGTGTGCGTTTCCAGCCTGTCCAATAAACAAATAAAGTGTGACTAAATGCTTGGTTGTTAAATGTTTTTTTGCACTAAAATAAAAATTTAATAAAACAAAAATAATAATAATACTAAAATGTAACATAAACTTAAATGCAATCAACAATAAATTAAAAAGGACTTGTCTTATTGTGTTATTCAGAGCTCCAGCAGCTTGTTTATTTCAGATGCAAATTGATATATATAGCTATATAAACCCTTTATTTGAGGTTTGAAAACTGCTATTCAGAGCTCCAGCAGAATCTTAGAAAACGTCATTCTCTCAGTCTTAGAACATCAGGTTGAGACAATATTTCATGTTAAACATAACTTTTGAAAACAGTTTCGAATAAGTGTTTCTCTTGTTTATTTCAATGCAATTTGATAGATATAGCTATATAAACCCTTTATTTGATGTTTGAAAACTGTTATTCAGAGCTCCAGCAGAATCTTGGAAAACGTCATTCTCAGTCTGAGAACATCAGTTTGAGACAATATTTCATGTTAAACATAACTTTTGAAAACAGCTTCGAATAAGTGTTTCTCTTGTTTATTTCAGATGCAAATTGATATATATAGCTATATAAACCCTTTATTTGATGTTTGAAAACTGTTATTCAGAGCCCCAGCAGAATCTTGGAAAACGTCATTCTTAGTCTGAGAACATCAGTTTGAGACAATATTTCAGGTTAAACATAACTTTTGAAAACAGCTTGGAATAAGTGTTTCTCTTGTTTATTTCAGATGCAAATTGATATATATAGCTATATAAACCCTTTATTTGATGTTTGAAAACTGCTATTCAGAGCTCCAGCAGAATCTTAGAAAACGTCATTCTCTCAGTCTTAGAACATCAGTTTGAGACAATATTTCAGGTTAAACATAACTTTTGAAAACAGTTTCGAATAAGTGTTTCTCTTGTTTATTTCAGATGCAAATTGATATATATAGCTATATAAACCCTTTATTTGATGTTTGAAAACTGCTATTCAGAGCTCCAGCAGAATCTTAGAAAACGTCATTCTCTCAGTCTGAGAACATCAGTTTGAGACAATATTTCAGGTTAAACATAACTTTTGAAAACAGCTTCGAATAAGTGTTTCTCTTGTTTATATCAGATGCAAATTGATATATATATAGCTATATAAACCCTTTATTTGATGTTTGAAAACTGCTATTCAGAGCTCCAGCAGAATCTAGAAAACGTCATTCTCTCAGTCTGAGAACATCAGTTTGAGACAATATTTCAGGTTAAACATAACTTTTGAAAACAGCTTTGAATAAGTTTTTCTCTTGTTTATTTCAGATGCAAAATAATATATATAGCTAGATAAACCCTTTATTTGATGTTTGAAAACTGCTATTCAGAGCTCCAGCAGAATCTTAGAAAACGTCATTCTCTCAGTCTGAGAACATCAGTTTGAGACAATATTTCAGGTTAAACATAACTTTTGAAAACAACTTCGAATAAGTGTTTCTCTTGTTTATTTCAGATGCAAATTGATATATATAGCTATATAAACCCTTAATGTGATGTTTGAAAACTGCTATTCAGAGCTCGAGCAGAATCTTGGAAAACTTCATTCTCTCAGTCTGAGAACATCAGTTTGAGACAATATTTCAGGTTAAACATAACTTTTGAAAACAGCTTTGAATAAGTGTTTCTCTTGTTTTTTTCAGATGCAAATTGATATATATAGCTATATAAACCCATTATTTGATGTTTGAAAACTGTTATTCAGAGCTCCAGCAGCATCTTAGCCCGCGTTCACTACTTCCAAGACTGTGAAAACATTCTGAGACTCGCTCGGACTAGGCAACGCAATGCTGTATCTACAAGACCTTTCTGGTGGACCAGTCAATCAAATTCAAAGGAGAAGACATGGTGGTGTTTGGTTTGTGCACCAGGTAGGGTGCTTGTGGGAATTGCATTGTGGAAAAAAAAGAGAAATGTTGATAAAAAAGAAGAACCACAAGGTGGCGGGATTGGACTTCAAATACATCTCAGTCTGAATACATCACTTTTAGAGAAGGTCTCACTTAAACATATCCTTTGAAAACAGCTTCGAATAAGTGTTTCTCTTGTTTATTTCAGATGCAAATTGATATATATAGCTATATAAACCCTTTATTTGATGTTTGAAAACTGCTATTCAGAACTCCAGCAGAATCTAGAAAACGTCATTCTCTCAGTCTGAGAACATCAGTTTGAGACAATATTTCAGGTTAAATATAACTTTTGAAAACAGCTTTGAATAAGTTTTTCTCTTGTTTATTTCAGATGCAAATTGATATATATAGCTATATAAACCCTTTATTTGATGTTTGAAAACTGCTATTCAGAGCTCCAGCAGAATCTTGGAAAACGTCATTCTCTCAGTCTGAGAACATCAGTTTGAGACAATATTTCAGGTTAAACATAACTTTTGAAAACAGCTTCGAATAAGTGTTTCTCTTGTTTATTTCAGATGCAAATTGATATATATAGCTATATAAACCCTTTATTTGATGTTTAAAAACTGCTATTCAGAGCTCCAGCAGAATCTTGGAAAACGTCATTCTCTCAGTCTGAGAACATCAGTTTGAGACAATATTTCAGGTTAAACATAACTTTTGAAAACAGCTTCGAATAAGTGTTTCTCTTGTTTATTTCAGATGCAAATTGATATATATAGCTATATCAACCCTTTATTTGATGTTTGAAAACGGTTATTCAGAGCTCCAGCAGAATCTTGGAAAACGTCATTCTCTCAGTCTGAGAAGATCAGTTTGAGACAATATTTCAGGTTAAACATAACTTTTGAAAACAGCTTCGAATAAATGTTTCTCTTGTTTATTTCAGATGCAAATTGTTATATATAGCTATATAAACCCTTTATTTGATGTTTGAAAACTGCTATTCAGAGCTCCAGCAGAATCTTAGAAAACGTCATTCTCTCAGTCTGAGAACATCAGTTTGAGACAATAGTTCAGGTTAAACATAACTTTTGAAAACAGCTTCGAATAAGTGTTTCTCTTGTTTATTTCAGATGCAAATTGATATATATAGCTATATAAACCCTTTATTTGATGTTTGAAAACTGTTATTCAGAGCTCCAGCAGAATCTTGGAAAACGTCATTCTCTCAGTCTGAGAACATCAGTTTGAGACAGTATTTCATGTTAAACATAACTTTTGAAAACAGCTTCGAATAAGTGTTTCTCTTGTTTATTTCAGATGCAAATTGATATATATAGCTATATAAACCCTTTATTTGATGTTTTAAAACTGTTATTCAGAGCTCCAGCAGAATCTTGGAAAACGTCATTCTCTCAGTCTGAGAAGATCAGTTTGAGACAATATTTCAGGTTAAACATAACTTTTGAAAACAGCTTCGAATAAATGTTTCTCTTGTTTATTTCAGATGCAAATTGATATATATAGCTATATAAACCCTTTATTTGATGTTTGAAAACTGCTATTCAGAGCTTCAGCAGAATCTTGGAAAACGTCATTCTCTCAGCCTGTTAAGATCAGTTTGAGACAATATTTCAGGTTAAACATAACTTTTGAAAACAGCTTCGAATAAATGTTTCTCTTGTTTATTTCAGATGCAAATTGTTATATATAGCTATATAAACCCTTTATTTGATGTTTGAAAACTGCTATTCAGAGCTCCAGCAGAATCTTAGAAAACGTCATTCTCTCGGTCTGAGAACATCAGTTTGAGACAATATTTCAGGTTAAACATAACTTTTGAAAACAGATTCGAATAAGTGTTTCTCTTGTTTATTTCGGATGCAAATTGATATATATAGCTATATAAACCCTTTATTTGATGTTTGAAAACTGCTATTCAGAACTCCAGCAGAATCTTAGAAAACGTCATTCTCTCGGTCTGAGAACATCAGTTTGAGACAATATTTCAGGTTAAACATAACTTTTGAAAACAGCTTTGAATAAGTTTTTCTTTTGTTTATTTCAGATGCAAATTGATATATATAGCTATATAAACCCTTTATTTGATGTTTGAAAACTGCTATTCAGAGCTCCAGCAGAATCTTAGAAAACGTCATTCTCTCAGTCTGAGAACATCAGTTTGAGACAATATTTCAGGTTAAACATAACTTTTGAAAACAGCTTCGAATAAGTGTTTCTCTTGTTTATTTCAGATGCAAATTGATATATATAGCTATATAAACCCTTTATTTGATGTTTGAAAACTGCTATTCAGAGCTCCAGCAGAATCTTAGAAAACGTCATTCTCTCAGTCTGAGAACATCAGTTTGAGACAATATTTCAGGTTAAACATAATTTTTGAAAATAGCTTCGAATAAGTGTTTCTCTTGTTTATTTCAGATGCAAATTGATATATATAGCTATATAAACCCTTTATTTGATGTTTGAAAACTGCTATTCAGAGCTCCAGCAGAATCTTAGAAAACGTCATTCTCTCAGTCTGAGAACATCAGTTTGAGACAATATTTCAGGTTAAACATAACTTTTGAAAATAGCTTCGAATAAGTGTTTCTCTTGTTTATTTCAGATGCAAATTGATATATATAGCTATATAAACCCTTTATTTGATGTTTGAAAACTGATATTCAGAGCTCCAGCAGAATCTTAGAAAACGTCATTCTCTCAGTCTGAGAACATCAGTTTGAGACAATATTTCAGGTTAAACATAATTTTTGAAAATAGCTTCGAATAAGTGTTTCTCTTGTTTATTTCAGATGCAAATTGATATATATAGCTATATAAACCCTTTATTTGATGTTTGAAAACTGGTATTCAGAGCTCCAGCAGAATCTTAGAAAACGTCATTCTCTCAGTCTGAGAACATCAGTTTGAGACAATATTTCAGGTTAAACATAACTTTTGAAAACAGCTTCAAATAAGTGTTTCTCTTGTTTATTTCAGATGCAAATTGATATATATAGCTTTATAAACCCCTTATTTGATGTTTGAAAACTGTTATTCAGAGCTCCAGCAGAATCTTGGAAAACGTCATTCTCTCAGTCTGAGAACATCAAATTGAGACAATATTTCAGGTTAAACATAACTTTTGAAAACAGCTTCGAATAAGTGTTTCTCTTGTTTATTTCAGATGCAAATTGATATATATATATATATAAACCATTTATTTGATGTTTGAAAACTGTTATTCAGAGCTCCAGCAGAATCTTAGAAAATGTCATTCTCTCAGTCTGAGAACATCAGTTTGAGACAATATTTAAGGTTAAACATAACTTTTGAAAACAGCTTTGAATAAGTGTTTCTCTTTTTTATTTCAGATGCAAATTGATATATATATATATATATATTTTCATTTGGCTGTGAATTTTTTCCCTGCCATTTTGAAAGCGAACTTGACACAAATTGTTTACTCAAAAGATCTTTTCCCTACTGAGAAACTTTGCGGTATTTTCATCCAACGCGCATGTATTGAACTCAAGTGAAGCGAACACACACATTTAGAAAACACAAACCCAAACCTCGATATGAACATTAGAGTGATGGGATCGACAGTTCTTTTGACTGTACTTTGGCACTTAGTGCCAACATAAAAACTAAATGTTCTGTAGCAAAGTCTATTATAGAATCCCTCCCACCGGCACGGTCGCAGCTGAGTTCAACTGAACTGAGAAAGGAATGAAGTTCAGTACGTTCACTCAAAAGATCGTTCGTTCCAACAAATCGTTCGAGAACCACACAACACTAGAACGTTAGAGCCGCATGAAACCAGGCAAAGAGCCGCATGCGGCTCGGGAGCCGCGGGTTGGCCAGGCCTGGTGTAGAAAAAACTTTTTTTTACCCCCTATTGGCCCTTATGTGGGTGTTTTTAGTAGAATGACCTTATCACAATATGGCCTAAATTAATATTATTATAAATAGTGGCCTTGATAGTCTTCATATGGTTGAATTATCCTCAACATCTAGTCACACCCTAAAAGCATTATGACATTAATGTTACATATATTAAACTTTACTCACCTCTTCTCCGTTGTCTCACTGAACTTTCAGTCACTTGAATCAGACATTTCAATATCAAGTCAAGTTAAGTTATTTTATTGTCAAATAAACAAATAACAAAATAACAAAAAACAATTAATTGATAACAATTTGGACAATATTTGTCTTAATCAGGTAGAGGATATTTATCTTCAACGTCACTCACAAAATGGAAAGAGGTGGAACTGGAGTCCTAAATTATGTCTAACAACTTACCGATGGTAGTTGTGGACGTTGTGATGGCACAGAATGGGCAAGATGGGGCACCACTTGTGTTGACATACCCTTTGACAAAATATACATATCAATTAAAAAAAGAGGTTGTGATTATTCCATCAGAATGAAGATGGATTCAAAATAATTCACAGTTATGAAAACATTTTCTATTTCATCAACATAAACTACACTTTACTAAAAGTTATTACAGTTCTGGTAAGATCAATGAAAAAGCATGACATAAACATAACTGCAAACAACCTAATAAATGGCTTTAAATAACTTATATTAAGCATGCAATGCAAATTTTGATGTAATATGCGCTATGGTGGCTAGCACTAGCTTACGCAAGCTAGTGTTTTACATTAAGTGAAAAGTACCAAAGAAAACACAAATATGACTTACCTGGGGTGATGCAGTTTGTATTAGTGATGGGATCGGCAGTTCTTTTGACTGTACTGAATAACTAGAATCAGTTCATTAAAAGGATTCGTTCAAAATATTCTTTCAGTTCGTTCGTTCACTAAATCACTAACTCAGTGCTTATGGAGCCCAGACTGCAATATCACCTACTTCCTGAACGCAGCCAAACAATCCGTTACTAACTTAAAGGATTCAGACCCGAGGTTAACATTCAATGCACTTCAGGGACAATGCAAAAAAAAAAAAAAGGACGCCCGGTGCGTTCACGGATAAGGAGCAGTACACAGACATTCGTGAGAAATTCAGCAAATAGAGAGGATCTTGAGGTGTGTTCACAGCTGAACATGAATCCTCGTTCACTGAAGGAATCCGTGTCTCGCGAATCCCCGGATGTGAATCCTCGTTCATTGAACGAATCTGTGTGTCGCGAATAACGGGATGTGAATCCTCGTTCACTGAACGAATCTGTGTCTCGCGCATCGGTAGCAGCCTAATGTGACAAACTCTCGTTGTGTATATACGTTTACAAACAAACGCAAATGCAAATGTAGTAGAGATTCTGTTACTTTTAAAAACACTGTGTGTGCGTTTCCAGCCTGTCCAATAAACAATTAAAGTGTGACTAAATGCTTGGTTGTTAAATGTTTTTTTGCACTAAAATAAAAATTTAATAAAACAAAAATAATAATAATACTAAAATGTAACATAAACTTAAATGCAATCAACAATAAATTAAAAAGGCCTTGTCTAAGTAAAACATTTTACTTGTTTTTAGATTTAGATTTAACATTTAGATTTAACATTTAGATATAGATTTAACATTTAAATATAGATTTAAATTTATATTTATATTTATATTTAGATTTAAGATTTAGATTTAACATTTAGATATGTATTTAACATTTACATTTAAATTTGACATTTAGATTTTATATTTCATAAATGTGAGAAATATTGTCTAAATGTCGGAAAACATAGCAAAATAATGCTTCTAAATCAGCGAATAAACAAGTAATTAATTGTACATTCATTGCCCTATAGAAGCTTGCTCACAACTCCTCGCACACCCTGCCCACGAGGGTAGCCATTCAGAGACCAGCGGCTTGAATCCTTCTGCTGTCATTGGCTGGACTTCTCCACCAATCATAGGGAGCTACCCGAGGGAAGAAGGGCGGGTCTTGCCGCATCTTCAGCAGAAAGATTCAGAGAAAATGGTGCAAAAAAAACGATGAAAGAAATACACAGCCTCAAGTAAGTTATATTTCTTAAAGTTGTGTTCATATAGTGAGGTGTTACCTAAATATTAAATTATGTTGACACATTTAAATATTACATTTAATATAGCGCAAATGGTGGCACTACCTCATTAAAATGTCTTATGCTAAAATGCTAAAACATCTATGGCTACTAAGGACAGTTCACTGAAAATAATATTGTAAAGAAAACATCATTTTCAGATAAGATTTCACTTTAAACCTAACTTTTTAAAACAACTTCAAATAAGTGTTTTCTTATGTTTGTTTTTATAAATTATTATTGATGTTTATAGCTAAATAAACCCTTTATTTGAAGTTTGGAAACTGTTCTGCAGGTTTACAGCAGCATGTTAGAAAACCTGATTCAGTTCATCCTCTGGTTTTATTCAAAACTTTTTTACTCCCCACATTATTTATTTATTTATTTAAATTTCCCTTTTTTTGAACAGATAGTCAGGAAGTCGTCGTGGGAGAGGGGCTTCGCTCATGGCTGCATCTACACAACCGTGCTGGTGGACCTGTCAGTCAAATTCAAAGGAGAAGACATGGTGGTGTTTGGTTCCTGCACAAGGTAGGGGGCTTGAGGGGCTTGTATTGTGGCTAAAAAATTGTGATAAAAAAAAAAGATCCAGGCTAGGCGGCATGGTCCCACACACTGCGGTCAAGTGAGCTGCGATCTAGCCGCAACCTTAAAACACTTGCGTTTTTGTGAAGGTGTTACAGTAGTGGGAGAGAAGTCATACGCGGAAGGATCTACGACACTATTACTGATATATTCTCAAAAATACTCTGATATGGTGACATTAAGGTAAGATTTGAAGAGACATTTGCGTGATGAGACCAGAGTCTCCAAACATGTGTGAGACTTTTGGAAGAAAAGCAGCCGAAATAGGAAATATTTATTTTCTGCTAATCTGTTATACTTTCCTGTTTATTTTTTTGTTTTCTTACAAAATAATTCAATTATGGTTGTTTAAATAATTTAATTACTGACTTATGGCGTTATTTTTGCTTAGAAAGCTGTTTGTGCACAACCTTTTTTATTATAAAAAATAAACCTTATTAGTTGACAAATATCTGACTTTATTTTCATGTTCAGCAGGTTTTGAAGTATAAGTGAACAACGTTTCATGTATTTTTACTGTAGAAATATGGATTTATTGTCAATTTAGTACAGTGTATTGATGTCCCTGTTAATCATGCACAATATATTTTAATTCTTATAAAAAAAACTCAATAGTTGACAAAGATCTGACTTTATTTTCATGTTCAACAGGTTTTGAAGTATAAGTGAAATAAGTTATGTATTTTTACTGTAGAAACATTGATTTATTGTCAATTTAGTACAGTGTATTGATGTCACTGTTATTGAAGCACTATATATTTTAATCCTTATCAAAAGAAAACCTAAAATACATGATGGAACTGCTATCTTCGGTGCGCAAGGATTTAGCTGAAATTATTCAAACAGAAGTTTGCGCAATGTTGGAAAGTGAGATGGCGGTGATTCGAGCGGATATTGTTGCAGCTAGAGCGGAGCTCAAAGAATACAGGTTGACGATCGCCTCTGAACTCTCCGCCATGAAATCTACGGTGAAGGATGTGGAAGAAAGTTTGTCAACGTGGACAGATGATGTTGTTTCACTCAAGAAGGAGGTGAAGCGGCTAACGGGGGTCATGGACCAACTTCAGAATAAATGCGAGGACTTGGAGGCGAGGTCGCGGACAAACAACATAAGATCCTTATGTCGAAATACCGGAGACCCTTGAATGCAACACCGAGTCTGTGTCCGCGCTTCTGCAGCGGGCCTTTGATCTGAAAGACGCGCCGCTCCTGGACAGAGCTCACCGTCTCTCCCCGCCTGGATCTACAGAGGGACGCCGGTCAAACACGATCATAGCCTGCGTTCACTACTTCCAAGACTGTGAAAACATTCTGAGACTCGCTCGGACTAGACAACGCATCGGTGTGGACGGAGTCAGCACCTCAGTGTTTCCTGACTACCCGACAAGTGTTGCCAAAGCACGCGCAGCGTTCAATGACGTCAAGAGTCGGTTTTGGGGAGTGGACGGGGTTCGGTTCGGATTTGCTTATCCTGCCCGCTTCAGAATCACGTACAAGAAGTGTTTTCTTTTGTTTGTTATTATAAATTATTATTGATGTTTATAGCTAAATAAACCCTTTATTTGAAGTTTGGAAACTGTTCTGCAGGTTTACAGCAGCATGTTAGAAAACCTGATTCAGTTCATCCTCTTGCTTTATTCAAAACTTTTTTACTCCCCACATTATTTATTTATTTATTTAAATTTCCCTTTTTTTGAACAGATAGTCAGGAAGTCGTCGTGGGAGAGGGGCTTCGCTCATGGCTGCATCTACACAACCGTGCTGGTGGACCTGTCAGTCAAATTCAAAGGAGAAGACATGGTGGTGTTTGGTTCCTGCACAAGGTAGGGGGCTTGAGGGGATTGTATTGTGGCTAAAAAATTGTGATTAAAAAAAAAGATCCAGGCTAGGCGGCATGGTCCCCCACACTGCGGTCAAGTGAGCCGCGATCTAGCCGCAACCTTAAAACACTTGCGTTTTTGTGAAGGTGTTACAGTAGTGGGAGAGAAGTCATACGCGGAAGGATCTACGACACTATTACTGATATATTCTCAAAAATACTCTGATATGGTGACATTAAAGTAAGATTTGAAGAGACATTTGCGTGATGAGACCAGAGTCTCCAAACATGTGTGAGACTGTTGGAAGAAAAGCAGCCGAAATAGGAAATATTTATTTTCTGCTAATCTGTTATAATTTCCTGTTTATTTTTTTGTTTTCTTACAAAATAATTCAATTACGGTTGTTTAAATAATTTAATTACTGACTTATGGCGTTATTTTTGCTTAGAAAGCTGTTTGTGCACAACCCTTTTTTATTATAAAAAATAAACCTTATTAGTTGACAAAGATCTGACTTTATTTTCATGTTCAGCAGGTTTTGAAGTATAAGTGAACAAAGTTTCATGCATTTTTACTGTAGAAATATGGATTTATTGTCAATTTAGTACAGTGTATTGATGTCCCTGTTAATCATGCACAATATATTTAAATTCTTATAAAAAAAACTCAATAGTTGACAAAGATCTGACTTTATTTCATGTTCAACAGGTTTTGAAGTATAAGTGAAATAAGTTATGTATTTTTACTGTAGAAACATTGATTTATTGTCAATTTAGTACAGTGTATTGATGTCACTGTTATTCAAGCACTATATATTTTGATCCTTATCAAAAGAAAACCTAAAATACATGATGGAACTGCTATCTTCGGTGCGCAAGGATTTAGCTGAAATTATTCAAACAGAAGTTTGCGCAATGTTGGAAAGTGAGATGGCGGTGATTCGAGCGGATATTGTTGCAGCTAGAGCGGAGCTCAAAGAATACAGGTTGACGATCGCCTCTGAACTCTCCGCCATGAAATCTACGGTGAAGAATGTGAAAGTAAGTTTGTCAACGTGTACAGATGATGTTGTTTCACTCAAGAAGGAGGTGAAGCGGCTCACGGGGGTCATGGACCAACTTCAGAATAAATGCGAGGACTTGGAGGCGAGGTCGCGGACAAACAATATAAGATCCTTATGTCGAAATACCGGAGACCCTTGAATGCAACACCGAGTCTGTGTCCGCGCTTCTGCAGCGGGCCTTTGATCTGAAAGACGCGCCGCTCCTGGACAGAGCTCACCGTCTCTCCCCGCCTGGATCTACAGAGGGACGCCGGTCAAACACGATCATAGCCCGCGTTCACTACTTCCAAGACTGTGAAAACATTCTGAGACTCGCTCAGACTAGACAACGCATCAGTGTGGACGGAGTCAGCACCTCAGTGTTTCCTGACTACCCGACAAGTGTTGCCAAAGCACGCGCAGCGTTCAATGACGTAAAGAGTCGGTTTTGGGGAGTGGACGGGGTTTGGTTCGGATTTGCTTATCCTGCCCGCTTCAGAATCACGTACAAGAAGTGTTTTCTTTTGTTTGTTATTATAAATTATCATTGATGTTTATAGCTAAATAAACCCTTTATTTGAAGTTTGGAAACTGTTCTGCAGGTTTACAGCAGCATGTTAGAAAACCTGATTCAGTTCATCCTCTGGTTTTATTCAAAACTTTTTTACTCCCCACATTATTTATTTATTTATTTAAATTTCCCTTTTTTTGAACAGATAGTCAGGAAGTCGTCGTGGGAGAGGGGCTTCGCTCATGGCTGCATCTACACAACCGTGCTGGTGGACCTGTCAGTCAAATTCAAAGGAGAAGACATGGTGGTGTTTGGTTCCTGCACAAGGTAGGGGGCTTGAGGGGATTGTATTGTGGCTAAAAAATTGTGATTAAAAAAAAAGATCCAGGCTAGGCGGCATGGTCCCCCACACTGCGGTCAAGTGAGCCGCGATCTAGCCGCAACCTTAAAACACTTGCGTTTTTGTGAAGGTGTTACAGTAGTGGGAGAGAAGTCATATGCGGAAGGTTCTATGACACTATTACTGATATATTCTCAAAAATACTCTGATATGGTGACATTAAAGTAAGATTTGAAGAGACATTTGCGTGATGAGACCAGAGTCTCCAAACATGTGTGAGACTGTTGGAAGAAAAGCAGCCAAAATAGGAAATATTTATTTTCTGCTAATCTGTTATAATTTCCTGTTTATTTTTTTGTTTTCTTGCAAAATAATTCAATTACGGTTGTTTAAATAATTTAATTACTGACTTACGACGTTATTTTTGCTTAGAAAGCTGTTTGTGCACAACGTATTTTATTATAAAAAATAAACCTTAATAGTTGACAAAGATCTGACTTTATTTTCATGTTCAGCAGGTTTTGAAGTATAAGTGAACAAAGTTTTATGTATTTTTACTGTAGAAATATGGATTTATTGTCAATTTAGTACAGTGTATTATGTTTATTAGGGTTAGGCGTTAGGGTTGAAGGGGGGTGACAGGGAGGGTCCCTGTCGAGGGCACGGGCCAGTGCAAACCCGTTGATGAACCCTCCCTACCTGTAAAAGAAATTCAAAAGGGATTAAAGTTTAGGAGTTAGGTTAAGGGTAAGGGTAAGTGCTTAAACAATCAAAAACAAAACTCAATAAAATATATAAAAGATCAAGATAACACAGGAGTTACAGAAAATCAAGGAAAGGCCTGCACAAATTAAAATGTTTTAGATCGTTCCAAAGCTTAGGAGCAACTGCCTGGAAGGGTTTCTCTCCTCTGGTCCTGAACCGTGTGCGAGGAACCACAAGTAGATTCTGATCCACAGACCTCAGAGCACGAGCTGGGGTGTTAGGCTGGATCAGATCACTGATGGAAGTCAGTGATCAGTCAGAGCCTGACTAGAATAACAAGGATCGGAGAAATGTAATACAATACAAATAAATAAATAAATGCACTGATCATGCGTTCAGAGATAAGCTCTCCATGTTTCCTTCATCCACTGTTTTATAGTGTTTCCCATCTTGTTTACCTCTTTATGCTGGAATTAAATAATGAATTAAATATACAGAATAAAGTATATTTTTATACAGAATAAAGGTTACAAAAAAACCTTTTTTTACCCCCTATTGGCCCTTATGTGGGTGTTTTTAGTAGAATGACCTTATCACAATATGGCCTAAATTAATATTATTATAAATAGTGGCCTTGATAGTCTTCATATGGTTGAATTATCCTCAACATCTAGTCACACCCTAAAAGCATTATGACATTAATGTTACATATATTAAACTTTACTCACCTCTTCTCCGTTGTCTCACTGAACTTTCAGTCACTTGAATCAGACATTTCCATATCAAGTCAAGTTAAGTTATTTTATTGTCAAATAAACAAATAACAAAATAACAAAAAACAATTAATTGATAACAATTTGGACAATATTTGTCGTAATCAGGTAGAGGATATTTATCTTCAACGTCACTCACAAAATGGAAAGAGGTGGAACTGGAGTCCTAAATTATGTCTAACAACTTACCGATGGTAGTTGTGGACGTTGTGATGGCACAGAATGGGCAAGATGGGGCACCACTTGTGTTGGCATACCCTTTGACAAAATATACATATCAATTAAAAAAAGAGGTTGTGATTATTCCATCAGAATGAAGATGGATTCAAAATAATTCACAGTTATGAAAACATTTTCTATTTCATCAACATAAACTACACTTTACTAAAAGTTATTACAGTTCTGGTAAGATCAATGAAAAAGCATGACATAAACATAACTGCAAACAACCTAATAAATGGCTTTAAATAACTTATATTTAGCATGCAATGCAAATTTTGATGTAATATGCGCTATGGTGGCTAGCACTAGCTTACGCAAGCTAGTGATGTACATTAAGTGAAAAGTACCAAAGAAAACACAAATATGACTTACCTGGGGTGATGCAGTTTGTATTAGTGATGGGATCGGCAGTTCTTTTGACTGTACTGAATAACTAGAATCAGTTCATTAAAAGGATTCGTTCAAAATATTCTTTCAGTTCGTTCGTTCACTAAATCACTAACTCAGTGCTTATGGAGCCCAGACTGCAATATCACCTACTTCCTGAACGCAGCCAAACAATCCGTTACTAACTTAAAGGATTCAGACCTGAGGTTAACATTCAATGCACTTCAGGGACAATGCAAAAAAAAAAAAAAGGACGCCCGGTGCGTTCACGGACAAGGAGCAGTACACAGACATTCGTGAGAAATTCAGCAAATAGAGAGGATCTTGAGGTGTGTTCACAGCTGAACATGAATCCTCGTTCACTGAAGGAATCCGTGTCTCGCGAATCCCCGGATGTGAATTCTCGTTCATTGAACGAATCTGTGTGTCGCGAATAACGGGATGTGAATCCTCGTTCACTGAACGAATCTGTGTCTCGCGCATCGGTAGCAGCCTAATGTGACAAACTCTCGTTGTGTATATACGTTTACAAACAAACGCAAATGCAAATGTAGTAGAGATTCTGTTACTTTTAAAAACACTGTGTGTGCGTTTCCAGCCTGTCCAATAAACAAATAAAGTGTGACTAAATGCTTGGTTGTTAAATGTTTTTTTGCACTAAAATAAAAATTTAATAAAACAAAAATAATAATAATACTAAAATGTAACATAAACTTAAATGCAATCAACAATAAATTAAAAAGGACTTGTCTTATTGTGTTATTCAGAGCTCCAGCAGCTTGTTTATTTCAGATGCAAATTGATATATATAGCTATATAAACCCTTTATTTGAGGTTTGAAAACTGCTATTCAGAGCTCCAGCAGAATCTTAGAAAACGTCATTCTCTCAGTCTTAGAACATCAGTTTGAGACAATATTTCATGTTAAACATAACTTTTGAAAACAGTTTCGAATAAGTGTTTCTCTTGTTTATTTCAATGCAATTTGATAGATATAGCTATATAAACCCTTTATTTGATGTTTGAAAACTGTTATTCAGAGCTCCAGCAGAATCTTAGAAAACGTCATTCTCTCAGTCTGAGAACATCAGTTTGAGACAATATTTCAGGTTAAACATAACTTTTGAAAACAGCTTTGAATATGTTTTTCTCTTGTTTATTTCAGATGCAAATTGATATATATAGCTATATAAACCCTTTATTTGATGTTTGAAAACTGTTATTCAGAGCTCCAGCAGCATCTTAGCCCGCGTTCACTACTTCCAAGACTGTGAAAACATTCTGAGACTCGCTCGGACTAGACAACGCAATGCTGTATCTACAAGACCGTTCTGGTGGACCTGTCAATCAAATTCAAAGGAGAAGACATGGTGGTGTTTGGTTTGTGCACCAGGTAGGGTGCTTGGGGGAATTGCATTGTGGAAAAAAAAAGAGAAATGTTGATAAAAAAAAAGAACCACAAGGTGGCGGGATTGGACATCAAATACATCTCAGTCTGAATACATCACATTTAGAGAAGGTCTCACTTAAACATATCCTTTGAAAACAGCTTCGAATAAGTGTTTCTCTTGTTTATTTCAGATGCAAATTGATATATATAGCTATATAAACCCTTTATTTGATGTTTGAAAACTGCTATTCAGAGCTCCAGCAGAATCTTAGAAAACGTCATTCTCTCAGTCTGAGAACATCAGTTTGAGACAATATTTCAGGTTAACCATAACTTTTGAAAACAGCTTCGAATAAGTGTTTCTCTTGTTTATTTCAGATGGAAAATGATATATATAGCTATATAAACCCTTTATTTGATGTTTGAAAACTGCTATTCAGAGCTCCAGCAGAATCTTGGAAAACGTCATTCTCTCAGTCTGAGAACATCAGTTTGAGACAATATTTCAGGTTAAACATAACTTTTGAAAACAGCTTCGAATAAATGTTTCTCTTGTTTATTTCAGATGCAAATTGATATATATAGCTATATAAACCCTTTATTTGATGTTTAAAAACTGCTATTCAGAGCTCCAGCAGAATCTTGGAAAACGTCATTCTCTCAGTCTGAGAACATCAGTTTGAGACAATATTTCAGGTTAAACATAACTTTTGAAAACAGCTTCGAATAAGTGTTTCTCTTGTTTATTTCAGATGCAAATTGATATATATAGCTATATAAACCCTTTATTTGAGGTTTGAAAACTGCTATTCAGAGCTCCAGCAGAATCTTAGAAAACGTCATTCTCTCAGTCTTAGAACATCAGTTTGAGACAATATTTCATGTTAAACATAACTTTTGAAAACAGTTTCGAATAAGTGTTTCTCTTGTTTATTTCAATGCAATTTGATAGATATAGCTATATAAACCCTTTATTTGATGTTTGAAAACTGTTATTCAGAGCTCCAGCAGAATCTTAGAAAACGTCATTCTCTCAGTCTGAGAACATCAGTTTGAGACAATATTTCAGGTTAAACATAACTTTTGAAAACAGCTTTGAATATGTTTTTCTCTTGTTTATTTCAGATGCAAATTGATATATATAGCTATATAAACCCTTTATTTGATGTTTGAAAACTGTTATTCAGAGCTCCAGCAGCATCTTAGCCCGCGTTCACTACTTCCAAGACTGTGAAAACATTCTGAGACTCGCTCGGACTAGACAACGCAATGCTGTATCTACAAGACCGTTCTGGTGGACCTGTCAATCAAATTCAAAGGAGAAGACATGGTGGTGTTTGGTTTGTGCACCAGGTAGGGTGCTTGGGGGACTTGCATTGTGGAAAAAAAAAGAGAAATGTTGATAAAAAAAAAGAACCACAAGGTGGCGGGATTGGACATCAAATACATCTCAGTCTGAATACATCACATTTAGAGAAGGTCTCACTTAAACATATCCTTTGAAAACAGCTTCGAATAAGTGTTTCTCTTGTTTATTTCAGATGCAAATTGATATATATAGCTATATAAACCCTTTATTTGATGTTTGAAAACTGCTATTCAGAGCTCCAGCAGAATCTTAGAAAACGTCATTCTCTCAGTCTGAGAACATCAGTTTGAGACAGTATTTCATGTTAAACATAACTTTTGAAAACAGCTTCGAATAAATGTTTCTCTTGTTTATTTCAGATGCAAATTGATATATATAGCTATATAAACCCTTTATTTGATGTTTAAAAACTGCTATTCAGAGCTCCAGCAGAATCTTGGAAAACGTCATTCTCTCAGTCTGAGAACATCAGTTTGAGACAATATTTCAGGTTAAACATAACTTTTGAAAACAGCTTCGAATAAGTGTTTCTCTTGTTTATTTCAGATGCAAATTGATATATATAGCTATATCAACCCTTTATTTGATGTTTGAAAACGGTTATTCAGAGCTCCAGCAGAATCTTGGAAAACGTCATTCTCTCAGTCTGAGAAGATCAGTTTGAGACAATATTTCAGGTTAAACATAACTTTTGAAAACAGCTTCGAATAAATGTTTCTCTTGTTTATTTCAGATGCAAATTGTTATATATAGCTATATAAACCCTTTATTTGATGTTTGAAAACTGCTATTCAGAGCTCCAGCAGAATCTTAGAAAATGTCATTCTCTCAGTCTGAGAACATCAGTTTGAGACAATAGTTCAGGTTAAACATAACTTTTGAAAACAGCTTCGAATAAGTGTTTCTCTTGTTTATTTCAGATGCAAATTGATATATATAGCTATATAAACCCTTTATTTGATGTTTGAAAACTGTTATTCAGAGCTCCAGCAGAATCTTGGAAAACGTCATTCTCTCAGTCTGAGAACATCAGTTTGAGACAGTATTTCATGTTAAACATAACTTTTGAAAACAGCTTCGAATAAGTGTTTCTCTTGTTTATTTCAGATGCAAATTGATATATATAGCTATATAAACCCTTTATTTGATGTTTGAAAACTGCTATTCAGAGCTTCAGCAGAATCTTGGAAAACGTCATTCTCTCAGCCTGTTAAGATCAGTTTGAGACAATATTTCAGGTTAAACATAACTTTTGAAAACAGCTTCGAATAAATGTTTCTCTTGTTTATTTCAGATGCAAATTGTTATATATAGCTATATAAACCCTTTATTTGATGTTTGAAAACTGCTATTCAGAGCTCCAGCAGAATCTTAGAAAACGTCATTCTCTCGGTCTGAGAACATCAGTTTGAGACAATATTTCAGGTTAAACATAACTTTTGAAAACAGCTTCGAATAAGTGTTTCTCTTGTTTATTTCAGATGCAAATTGATATATATAGCTATATAAACCCTTTATTTGATGTTTGAAAACTGCTATTCAGAGCTCCAGCAGAATCTTAGAAAACGTCATTCTCTCGGTCTGAGAACATCAGTTTGAGACAATATTTCAGGTTAAACATAACTTTTGAAACCAGCTTCGAATAAGTGTTTCTCTTGTTTATTTCAGATGCAAATTGATATATATAGCTATATAAACCCTTTATTTGATGTTTGAAAACTGCTATTCAGAACTCCAGCAGAATCTTAGAAAACGTCATTCTCTCGGTCTGAGAACATCAGTTTGAGACAATATTTCAGGTTAAACATAACTTTTGAAAACAGCTTTGAATAAGTTTTTCTTTTGTTTATTTCAGATGCAAATTGATATATATAGCTATATAAACCCTTTATTTGATGTTTGAAAACTGTTATTCAGAGCTCCAGCAGCATCTTAGCCCGCGTTCACTACTTCCAAGACTGTGAAAACATTCTGAGACTCGCTCGGACTAGACAACGCAATGCTGTATCTACAAGACCGTTCTGGTGGACCTGTCAATCAAATTCAAAGGAGAAGACATGGTGGTGTTTGGTTTGTGCACCAGGTAGGGTGCTTGGGGGAATTGCATTGTGGAAAAAAAAAGAGAAATGTTGATAAAAAAAAAGAACCACAAGGTGGCGGGATTGGACATCAAATACATCTCAGTCTGAATACATCACATTTAGAGAAGGTCTCACTTAAACATATCCTTTGAAAACAGCTTCGAATAAGTGTTTCTCTTGTTTATTTCAGATGCAAATTGATATATATAGCTATATAAACCCTTTATTTGATGTTTGAAAACTGCTATTCAGAGCTCCAGCAGAATCTTAGAAAACGTCATTCTCTCAGTCTGAGAACATCAGTTTGAGACAATATTTCAGGTTAACCATAACTTTTGAAAACAGCTTCGAATAAGTGTTTCTCTTGTTTATTTCAGATGGAAAATGATATATATAGCTATATAAACCCTTTATTTGATGTTTGAAAACTGCTATTCAGAGCTCCAGCAGAATCTTGGAAAACGTCATTCTCTCAGTCTGAGAACATCAGTTTGAGACAATATTTCAGGTTAAACATAACTTTTGAAAACAGCTTCGAATAAGTGTTTCTCTTGTTTATTTCAGATGCAAATTGATATATATAGCTATATAAACCCTTTATTTGATGTTTAAAAACTGCTATTCAGAGCTCCAGCAGAATCTTGGAAAACGTCATTCTCTCAGTCTGAGAACATCAGTTTGAGACAATATTTCAGGTTAAACATAACTTTTGAAAACAGCTTCGAATAAGTGTTTCTCTTGTTTATTTCAGATGCAAATTGATATATATAGCTATATCAACCCTTTATTTGATGTTTGAAAACGGTTATTCAGAGCTCCAGCAGAATCTTGGAAAACGTCATTCTCTCAGTCTGAGAAAATCAGTTTGAGACAATATTTCAGGTTAAACATAACTTTTGAAAACAGCTTCGAATAAATGTTTCTCTTGTTTATTTCAGATGCAAATTGTTATATATAGCTATATAAACCCTTTATTTGATGTTTGAAAACTGCTATTCAGAGCTCCAGCAGAATCTTAGAAAACGTCATTCTCTCAGTCTGAGAACATCAGTTTGAGACAATAGTTCAGGTTAAACATAACTTTTGAAAACAGCTTCGAATAAGTGTTTCTCTTGTTTATTTCAGATGCAAATTGATATATATAGCTATATAAACCCTTTATTTGATGTTTGAAAACTGTTATTCAGAGCTCCAGCAGAATCTTGGAAAACGTCATTCTCTCAGTCTGAGAACATCAGTTTGAGACAGTATTTCATGTTAAACATAACTTTTGAAAACAGCTTCGAATAAGGGTTTCTCTTGTTTATTTCAGATGCAAATTGATATATATAGCTATATAAACCCTTTATTTGATGTTTTAAAACTGTTATTCAGAGCTCCAGCAGAATCTTGGAAAACGTCATTCTCTCAGTCTGAGAAGATCAGTTTGAGACAATATTTCAGGTTAAACATAACTTTTGAAAACAGCTTCGAATAAATGTTTCTCTTGTTTATTTCAGATGCAAATTGATATATATAGCTATATAAACCCTTTATTTGATGTTTGAAAACTGCTATTCAGAGCTTCAGCAGAATCTTGGAAAACGTCATTCTCTCAGCCTGTTAAGATCAGTTTGAGACAATATTTCAGGTTAAACATAACTTTTGAAAACAGCTTCGAATAAATGTTTCTCTTGTTTATTTCAGATGCAAATTGTTATATATAGCTATATAAACCCTTTATTTGATGTTTGAAAACTGCTATTCAGAGCTCCAGCAGAATCTTAGAAAACGTCATTCTCTCGGTCTGAGAACATCAGTTTGAGACAATATTTCAGGTTAAACATAACTTTTGAAAACAGATTCGAATAAGTGTTTCTCTTGTTTATTTCGGATGCAAATTGATATATATAGCTATATAAACCCTTTATTTGATGTTTGAAAACTGCTATTCAGAACTCCAGCAGAATCTTAGAAAACGTCATTCTCTCGGTCTGAGAACATCAGTTTGAGACAATATTTCAGGTTAAACATAACTTTTGAAAACAGCTTTGAATAAGTTTTTCTTTTGTTTATTTCAGATGCAAATTGATATATATAGCTATATAAACCCTTTATTTGATGTTTGAAAACTGCTATTCAGAGCTCCAGCAGAATCTTAGAAAACGTCATTCTCTCAGTCTGAGAACATCAGTTTGAGACAATATTTCAGGTTAAACATAATTTTTGAAAATAGCTTCGAATAAGTGTTTCTCTTGTTTATTTCAGATGCAAATTGATATATATAGCTATATAAACCCTTTATTTGATGTTTGAAAACTGCTATTCAGAGCTTCAGCAGAATCTTGGAAAACATCTTTCTCTCAGCCTGTGAAGATCAGTTTGAGACAATATTTCAGGTTAAACATAACTTTTGAAAACAGCTTCAAATAAGTGTTTCTCTTGTTTATTTCAGATGCAAATTGATATATATAGCTTTATAAACCCTTTATTTGATGTTTGAAAACTGTTATTCAGAGCTCCAGCAGAATCTTGGAAAACGTCATTCTCTCAGTCTGAGAACATCAAATTGAGACAATATTTCAGGTTAAACATAACTTTTGAAAACAGCTTCGAATAAGTGTTTCTCTTGTTTATTTCAGATGCAAATTGATATATATATCTATATAAACCATTTATTTGATGTTTGAAAACTGTTATTCAGAGCTCCAGCAGAATCTTAGAAAATGTCATTCTCTCAGTCTGAGAACATCAGTTTGAGACAATATTTAAGGTTAAACATAACTTTTGAAAACAGCTTTGAATAAGTGTTTCTCTTTTTTATTTCAGATGCAAATTGATATATATATATATATATATATTTTCATTTGGCTGTGAATTTTTTCCCTGCCATTTTGAAAGCGAACTTGACACAAATTGTTTACTCAAAAGATCTTTTCCCTACTGAGAAACTTTGCGGTATTTTCATCCAACGCGCATGTATTGAACTCAAGTGAAGCGAACACACACATTTAGAAAACACAAACCCAAACCTCGATATGAACATTAGAGTGATGGGATCGACAGTTCTTTTGACTGTACTTTGGCACTTAGTGCCAACATAAAAACTAAATGTTCTGTAGCAAAGTCTATTATAGAATCCCTCCCACCGGCACGGTCGCAGCTGAGCGACTGAACTGAGAAAGGAATGAAGTTCAGTACGTTCACTCAAAAGATCGTTCGTTCCAACAAATCGTTCGAGAACCACACAACACTAGAACGTTAGAGCCGCATGAAACCAGGCAAAGAGCCGCATGCGGCTCGGGAGCCGCGGGTTGGCCAGGCCTGGTGTAGAAAAAACTTTTTTTTACCCCCTATTGGCCCTTATGTGGGTGTTTTTAGTAGAATGACCTTATCACAATATGGCCTAAATTAATATTATTATAAATAGTGGCCTTGATAGTCTTCATATGGTTGAATTATCCTCAACATCTAGTCACACCCTAAAAGCATTATGACATTAATGTTACATATATTAAACTTTACTCACCTCTTCTCCGTTGTCTCACTGAACTTTCAGTCACTTGAATCAGACATTTCAATATCAAGTCAAGTTAAGTTATTTTATTGTCAAATAAACAAATAACAAAATAACAAAAAACAATTAATTGATAACAATTTGGACAATATTTGTCTTAATCAGGTAGAGGATATTTATCTTCAACGTCACTCACAAAATGGAAAGAGGTGGAACTGGAGTCCTAAATTATGTCTAACAACTTACCGATGGTAGTTGTGGACGTTGTGATGGCACAGAATGGGCAAGATGGGGCACCACTTGTGTTGACATACCCTTTGACAAAATATACATATCAATTAAAAAAAGAGGTTGTGATTATTCCATCAGAATGAAGATGGATTCAAAATAATTCACAGTTATGAAAACATTTTCTATTTCATCAACATAAACTACACTTTACTAAAAGTTATTACAGTTCTGGTAAGATCAATGAAAAAGCATGACATAAACATAACTGCAAACAACCTAATAAATGGCTTTAAATAACTTATATTTAGCATGCAATGCAAATTTTGATGTAATATGCGCTATGGTGGCTAGCACTAGCTTACGCAAGCTAGTGTTTTACATTAAGTGAAAAGTACCAAAGAAAACACAAATATGACTTACCTGGGGTGATGCAGTTTGTATTAGTGATGGGATCGGCAGTTCTTTTGACTGTACTGAATAACTAGAATCAGTTCATTAAAAGGATTCGTTCAAAATATTCTTTCAGTTCGTTCGTTCACTAAATCACTAACTCAGTGCTTATGGAGCCCAGACTGCAATATCACCTACTTCCTGAACGCAGCCAAACAATCCGTTACTAACTTAAAGGATTCAGACCCGAGGTTAACATTCAATGCACTTCAGGGACAATGCAAAAAAAAAAAAAAGGACGCCCGGTGCGTTCACGGATAAGGAGCAGTACACAGACATTCGTGAGAAATTCAGCAAATAGAGAGGATCTTGAGGTGTGTTCACAGCTGAACATGAATCCTCGTTCACTGAAGGAATCCGTGTCTCGCGAATCCCCGGATGTGAATCCTCGTTCATTGAACGAATCTGTGTGTCGCGAATAACGGGATGTGAATCCTCGTTCACTGAACGAATCTGTGTCTCGCGCATCGGTAGCAGCCTAATGTGACAAACTCTCGTTGTGTATATACGTTTACAAACAAACGCAAATGCAAATGTAGTAGAGATTCTGTTACTTTTAAAAACACTGTGTGTGCGTTTCCAGCCTGTCCAATAAACAATTAAAGTGTGACTAAATGCTTGGTTGTTAAATGTTTTTTTGCACTAAAATAAAAATTTAATAAAACAAAAATAATAATAATACTAAAATGTAACATAAACTTAAATGCAATCAACAATAAATTAAAAAGGCCTTGTCTAAGTAAAACATTTTACTTGTTTTTAGATTTAGATTTAACATTTAGATTTAACATTTAGATATAGATTTAACATTTAAATATAGATTTAAATTTATATTTATATTTATATTTAGATTTAAGATTTAGATTTAACATTTAGATATGTATTTAACATTTACATTTAAATTTGACATTTAGATTTTATATTTCATAAATGTGAGAAATATTGTCTAAATGTCGGAAAACATAGCAAAATAATGCTTCTAAATCAGCGAATAAACAAGTAATTAATTGTACATTCATTGCCCTATAGAAGCTTGCTCACAACTCCTCGCACACCCTGCCCACGAGGGTAGCCATTCAGAGACCAGCGGCTTGAATCCTTCTGCTGTCATTGGCTGGACTTCTCCACCAATCATAGGGAGCTACCCGAGGGAAGAAGGGCGGGTCTTGCCGCATCTTCAGCAGAAAGAAAATGGTGCAAAAAAAACGACGAAAGAAATACACAGCCTCAAGTAAGTTATATTTCTTAAAGTTGTGTTCATATAGTGAGGTGTTACCTAAATATTAAATTATGTTGACACATTTAAATATTACATTTAATATAGCGCAAATGGTGGCACTACCTCATTAAAATGTCTTATGCTAAAATGCTAAAACATCTATGGCTACTAAGGACAGTTCACTGAAAATAATATTGTAAAGAAAACATCATTTTCAGATAAGATTTCACTTTAAACCTAACTTTTTAAAACAACTTCAAATAAGTGTTTTCTTATGTTTGTTTTTATAAATTATTATTGATGTTTATAGCTAAATAAACCCTTTATTTGAAGTTTGGAAACTGTTCTGCAGGTTTACAGCAGCATGTTAGAAAACCTGATTCAGTTCATCCTCTGGTTTTATTCAAAACTTTTTTACTCCCCACATTATTTATTTATTTATTTAAATTTCCCTTTTTTTGAACAGATAGTCAGGAAGTCGTCGTGGGAGAGGGGCTTCGCTCATGGCTGCATCTACACAACCGTGCTGGTGGACCTGTCAGTCAAATTCAAAGGAGAAGACATGGTGGTGTTTGGTTCCTGCACAAGGTAGGGGGCTTGAGGGGCTTGTATTGTGGCTAAAAAATTGTGATAAAAAAAAAAGATCCAGGCTAGGCGGCATGGTCCCACACACTGCGGTCAAGTGAGCTGCGATCTAGCCGCAACCTTAAAACACTTGCGTTTTTGTGAAGGTGTTACAGTAGTGGGAGAGAAGTCATACGCGGAAGGATCTACGACACTATTACTGATATATTCTCAAAAATACTCTGATATGGTGACATTAAGGTAAGATTTGAAGAGACATTTGCGTGATGAGACCAGAGTCTCCAAACATGTGTGAGACTTTTGGAAGAAAAGCAGCCGAAATAGGAAATATTTATTTTCTGCTAATCTGTTATAATTTCCTGTTTATTTTTTTGTTTTCTTACAAAATAATTCAATTATGGTTGTTTAAATAATTTAATTACTGACTTATGGCGTTATTTTTGCTTAGAAAGCTGTTTGTGCACAACCTTTTTTATTATAAAAAATAAACCTTATTAGTTGACAAAGATCTGACTTTATTTTCATGTTCAGCAGGTTTTGAAGTATAAGTGAACAACGTTTCATGTATTTTTACTGTAGAAATATGGATTTATTGTCAATTTAGTACAGTGTATTGATGTCCCTGTTAATCATGCACAATATATTTTAATTCTTATAAAAAAAACTCAATAGTTGACAAAGATCTGACTTTATTTTCATGTTCAACAGGTTTTGAAGTATAAGTGAAATAAGTTATGTATTTTTACTGTAGAAACATTGATTTATTGTCAATTTAGTACAGTGTATTGATGTCACTGTTATTGAAGCACTATATATTTTAATCCTTATCAAAAGAAAACCTAAAATACATGATGGAACTGCTATCTTCGGTGCGCAAGGATTTAGCTGAAATTATTCAAACAGAAGTTTGCGCAATGTTGGAAAGTGAGATGGCGGTGATTCGAGCGGATATTGTTGCAGCTAGAGCGGAGCTCAAAGAATACAGGTTGACGATCGCCTCTGAACTCTCCGCCATGAAATCTACGGTGAAGGATGTGGAAGAAAGTTTGTCAACGTGGACAGATGATGTTGTTTCACTCAAGAAGGAGGTGAAGCGGCTAACGGGGGTCATGGACCAACTTCAGAATAAATGCGAGGACTTGGAGGCGAGGTCGCGGACAAACAACATAAGATCCTTATGTCGAAATACCGGAGACCCTTGAATGCAACACCGAGTCTGTGTCCGCGCTTCTGCAGCGGGCCTTTGATCTGAAAGACGCGCCGCTCCTGGACAGAGCTCACCGTCTCTCCCCGCCTGGATCTACAGAGGGACGCCGGTCAAACACGATCATAGCCTGCGTTCACTACTTCCAAGACTGTGAAAACATTCTGAGACTCGCTCGGACTAGACAACGCATCGGTGTGGACGGAGTCAGCACCTCAGTGTTTCCTGACTACCCGACAAGTGTTGCCAAAGCACGCGCAGCGTTCAATGACGTCAAGAGTCGGTTTTGGGGAGTGGACGGGGTTCGGTTCGGATTTGCTTATCCTGCCCGCTTCAGAATCACGTACAAGAAGTGTTTTCTTTTGTTTGTTATTATAAATTATTATTGATGTTTATAGCTAAATAAACCCTTTATTTGAAGTTTGGAAACTGTTCTGCAGGTTTACAGCAGCATGTTAGAAAACCTGATTCAGTTCATCCTCTGGTTTTATTCAAAACTTTTTTACTCCCCACATTATTTATTTATTTATTTAAATTTCCCTTTTTTTGAACAGATAGTCAGGAAGTCGTCGTGGGAGAGGGGCTTCGCTCATGGCTGCATCTACACAACCGTGCTGGTGGACCTGTCAGTCAAATTCAAAGGAGAAGACATGGTGGTGTTTGGTTCCTGCACAAGGTAGGGGGCTTGAGGGGATTGTATTGTGGCTAAAAAATTGTGATTAAAAAAAAAGATCCAGGCTAGGCGGCATGGTCCCCCACACTGCGGTCAAGTGAGCCGCGATCTAGCCGCAACCTTAAAACACTTGCGTTTTTGTGAAGGTGTTACAGTAGTGGGAGAGAAGTCATACGCGGAAGGATCTACGACACTATTACTGATATATTCTCAAAAATACTCTGATATGGTGACATTAAAGTAAGATTTGAAGAGACATTTGCGTGATGAGACCAGAGTCTCCAAACATGTGTGAGACTGTTGGAAGAAAAGCAGCCGAAATAGGAAATATTTATTTTCTGCTAATCTGTTATAATTTCCTGTTTATTTTTTTGTTTTCTTACAAAATAATTCAATTAGGGTTGTTTAAATAATTTAATTACTGACTTATGGCGTTATTTTTGCTTAGAAAGCTGTTTGTGCACAACCCTTTTTTATTATAAAAAATAAACCTTATTAGTTGACAAAGATCTGACTTTATTTTCATGTTCAGCAGGTTTTGAAGTATAAGTGAACAAAGTTTCATGCATTTTTACTGTAGAAATATGGATTTATTGTCAATTTAGTACAGTGTATTGATGTCCCTGTTAATCATGCACAATATATTTAAATTCTTATAAAAAAAACTCAATAGTTGACAAAGATCTGACTTTATTTCATGTTCAACAGGTTTTGAAGTATAAGTGAAATAAGTTATGTATTTTTACTGTAGAAACATTGATTTATTGTCAATTTAGTACAGTGTATTGATGTCACTGTTATTCAAGCACTATATATTTTGATCCTTATCAAAAGAAAACCTAAAATACATGATGGAACTGCTATCTTCGGTGCGCAAGGATTTAGCTGAAATTATTCAAACAGAAGTTTGCGCAATGTTGGAAAGTGAGATGGCGGTGATTCGAGCGGATATTGTTGCAGCTAGAGCGGAGCTCAAAGAATACAGGTTGACGATCGCCTCTGAACTCTCCGCCATGAAATCTACGGTGAAGAATGTGAAAGTAAGTTTGTCAACGTGTACAGATGATGTTGTTTCACTCAAGAAGGAGGTGAAGCGGCTCACGGGGGTCATGGACCAACTTCAGAATAAATGCGAGGACTTGGAGGCGAGGTCGCGGACAAACAATATAAGATCCTTATGTCGAAATACCGGAGACCCTTGAATGCAACACCGAGTCTGTGTCCGCGCTTCTGCAGCGGGCCTTTGATCTGAAAGACGCGCCGCTCCTGGACAGAGCTCACCGTCTCTCCCCGCCTGGATCTACAGAGGGACGCCGGTCAAACACGATCATAGCCCGCGTTCACTACTTCCAAGACTGTGAAAACATTCTGAGACTCGCTCAGACTAGACAACGCATCAGTGTGGACGGAGTCAGCACCTCAGTGTTTCCTGACTACCCGACAAGTGTTGCCAAAGCACGCGCAGCGTTCAATGACGTAAAGAGTCGGTTTTGGGGAGTGGACGGGGTTTGGTTCGGATTTGCTTATCCTGCCCGCTTCAGAATCACGTACAAGAAGTGTTTTCTTTTGTTTGTTATTATAAATTATCATTGATGTTTATAGCTAAATAAACCCTTTATTTGAAGTTTGGAAACTGTTCTGCAGGTTTACAGCAGCATGTTAGAAAACCTGATTCAGTTCATCCTCTGGTTTTATTCAAAACTTTTTTACTCCCCACATTATTTATTTATTTATTTAAATTTCCCTTTTTTTGAACAGATAGTCAGGAAGTCGTCGTGGGAGAGGGGCTTCGCTCATGGCTGCATCTACACAACCGTGCTGGTGGACCTGTCAGTCAAATTCAAAGGAGAAGACATGGTGGTGTTTGGTTCCTGCACAAGGTAGGGGGCTTGAGGGGATTGTATTGTGGCTAAAAAATTGTGATTAAAAAAAAAGATCCAGGCTAGGCGGCATGGTCCCCCACACTGCGGTCAAGTGAGCCGCGATCTAGCCGCAACCTTAAAACACTTGCGTTTTTGTGAAGGTGTTACAGTAGTGGGAGAGAAGTCATATGCGGAAGGTTCTATGACACTATTACTGATATATTCTCAAAAATACTCTGATATGGTGACATTAAAGTAAGATTTGAAGAGACATTTGCGTGATGAGACCAGAGTCTCCAAACATGTGTGAGACTGTTGGAAGAAAAGCAGCCAAAATAGGAAATATTTATTTTCTGCTAATCTGTTATAATTTCCTGTTTATTTTTTTGTTTTCTTGCAAAATAATTCAATTACGGTTGTTTAAATAATTTAATTACTGACTTACGACGTTATTTTTGCTTAGAAAGCTGTTTGTGCACAACGTATTTTATTATAAAAAATAAACCTTAATAGTTGACAAAGATCTGACTTTATTTTCATGTTCAGCAGGTTTTGAAGTATAAGTGAACAAAGTTTTATGTATTTTTACTGTAGAAATATGGATTTATTGTCAATTTAGTACAGTGTATTATGTTTATTAGGGTTAGGCGTTAGGGTTGAAGGGGGGTGACAGGGAGGGTCCCTGTCGAGGGCACGGGCCAGTGCAAACCCGTTGATGAACCCTCCCTACCTGTAAAAGAAATTCAAAAGGGATTAAAGTTTAGGAGTTAGGTTAAGGGTAAGGGTAAGTGCTTAAACAATCAAAAACAAAACTCAATAAAATATATAAAAGATCAAGATAACACAGGAGTTACAGAAAATCAAGGAAAGGCCTGCACAAATTAAAATGTTTTAGATCGTTCCAAAGCTTAGGAGCAACTGCCTGGAAGGGTTTCTCTCCTCTGGTCCTGAACCGTGTGCGAGGAACCACAAGTAGATTCTGATCCACAGACCTCAGAGCACGAGCTGGGGTGTTAGGCTGGATCAGATCACTGATGGAAGTCAGTGATCAGTCAGAGCCTGACTAGAATAACAAGGATCGGAGAAATGTAATACAATACAAATAAATAAATAAATGCACTGATCATGCGTTCAGAGATAAGCTCTCCATGTTTCCTTCATCCACTGTTTTATAGTGTTTCCCATCTTGTTTACCTCTTTATGCTGGAATTAAATAATGAATTAAATATACAGAATAAAGTATATTTTTATACAGAATAAAGGTTACAAAAAAACCTTTTTTTACCCCCTATTGGCCCTTATGTGGGTGTTTTTAGTAGAATGACCTTATCACAATATGGCCTAAATTAATATTATTATAAATAGTGGCCTTGATAGTCTTCATATGGTTGAATTATCCTCAACATCTAGTCACACCCTAAAAGCATTATGACATTAATGTTACATATATTAAACTTTACTCACCTCTTCTCCGTTGTCTCACTGAACTTTCAGTCACTTGAATCAGACATTTCCATATCAAGTCAAGTTAAGTTATTTTATTGTCAAATAAACAAATAACAAAATAACAAAAAACAATTAATTGATAACAATTTGGACAATATTTGTCGTAATCAGGTAGAGGATATTTATCTTCAACGTCACTCACAAAATGGAAAGAGGTGGAACTGGAGTCCTAAATTATGTCTAACAACTTACCGATGGTAGTTGTGGACGTTGTGATGGCACAGAATGGGCAAGATGGGGCACCACTTGTGTTGGCATACCCTTTGACAAAATATACATATCAATTAAAAAAAGAGGTTGTGATTATTCCATCAGAATGAAGATGGATTCAAAATAATTCACAGTTATGAAAACATTTTCTATTTCATCAACATAAACTACACTTTACTAAAAGTTATTACAGTTCTGGTAAGATCAATGAAAAAGCATGACATAAACATAACTGCAAACAACCTAATAAATGGCTTTAAATAACTTATATTTAGCATGCAATGCAAATTTTGATGTAATATGCGCTATGGTGGCTAGCACTAGCTTACGCAAGCTAGTGATGTACATTAAGTGAAAAGTACCAAAGAAAACACAAATATGACTTACCTGGGGTGATGCAGTTTGTATTAGTGATGGGATCGGCAGTTCTTTTGACTGTACTGAATAACTAGAATCAGTTCATTAAAAGGATTCGTTCAAAATATTCTTTCAGTTCGTTCGTTCACTAAATCACTAACTCAGTGCTTATGGAGCCCAGACTGCAATATCACCTACTTCCTGAACGCAGCCAAACAATCCGTTACTAACTTAAAGGATTCAGACCTGAGGTTAACATTCAATGCACTTCAGGGACAATGCAAAAAAAAAAAAAAGGACGCCCGGTGCGTTCACGGACAAGGAGCAGTACACAGACATTCGTGAGAAATTCAGCAAATAGAGAGGATCTTGAGGTGTGTTCACAGCTGAACATGAATCCTCGTTCACTGAAGGAATCCGTGTCTCGCGAATCCCCGGATGTGAATCCTCGTTCATTGAACGAATCTGTGTGTCGCGAATAACGGGATGTGAATCCTCGTTCACTGAACGAATCTGTGTCTCGCGCATCGGTAGCAGCCTAATGTGACAAACTCTCGTTGTGTATATACGTTTACAAACAAACGCAAATGCAAATGTAGTAGAGATTCTGTTACTTTTAAAAACACTGTGTGTGCGTTTCCAGCCTGTCCAATAAACAAATAAAGTGTGACTAAATGCTTGGTTGTTAAATGTTTTTTTGCACTAAAATAAAAATTTAATAAAACAAAAATAATAATAATACTAAAATGTAACATAAACTTAAATGCAATCAACAATAAATTAAAAAGGACTTGTCTTATTGTGTTATTCAGAGCTCCAGCAGCTTGTTTATTTCAGATGCAAATTGATATATATAGCTATATAAACCCTTTATTTGAGGTTTGAAAACTGCTATTCAGAGCTCCAGCAGAATCTTAGAAAACGTCATTCTCTCAGTCTTAGAACATCAGTTTGAGACAATATTTCATGTTAAACATAACTTTTGAAAACAGTTTCGAATAAGTGTTTCTCTTGTTTATTTCAATGCAATTTGATAGATATAGCTATATAAACCCTTTATTTGATGTTTGAGACTGTTATTCAGAGCTCCAGCAGAATCTTAGAAAACGTCATTCTCTCAGTCTGAGAACATCAGTTTGAGACAATATTTCAGGTTAAACATAACTTTTGAAAACAGCTTTGAATATGTTTTTCTCTTGTTTATTTCAGATGCAAATTGATATATATAGCTATATAAACCCTTTATTTGATGTTTGAAAACTGTTATTCAGAGCTCCAGCAGCATCTTAGCCCGCGTTCACTACTTCCAAGACTGTGAAAACATTCTGAGACTCGCTCGGACTAGACAACGCAATGCTGTATCTACAAGACCGTTCTGGTGGACCTGTCAATCAAATTCAAAGGAGAAGACATGGTGGTGTTTGGTTTGTGCACCAGGTAGGGTGCTTGGGGGAATTGCATTGTGGAAAAAAAAAGAGAAATGTTGATAAAAAAAAAGAACCACAAGGTGGCGGGATTGGACATCAAATACATCTCAGTCTGAATACATCACATTTAGAGAAGGTCTCACTTAAACATATCCTTTGAAAACAGCTTCGAATAAGTGTTTCTCTTGTTTATTTCAGATGCAAATTGATATATATAGCTATATAAACCCTTTATTTGATGTTTGAAAACTGCTATTCAGAGCTCCAGCAGAATCTTAGAAAACGTCATTCTCTCAGTCTGAGAACATCAGTTTGAGACAATATTTCAGGTTAACCATAACTTTTGAAAACAGCTTCGAATAAGTGTTTCTCTTGTTTATTTCAGATGGAAAATGATATATATAGCTATATAAACCCTTTATTTGATGTTTGAAAACTGCTATTCAGAGCTCCAGCAGAATCTTGGAAAACGTCATTCTCTCAGTCTGAGAACATCAGTTTGAGACAATATTTCAGGTTAAACATAACTTTTGAAAACAGCTTCGAATAAATGTTTCTCTTGTTTATTTCAGATGCAAATTGATATATATAGCTATATAAACCCTTTATTTGATGTTTAAAAACTGCTATTCAGAGCTCCAGCAGAATCTTGGAAAACGTCATTCTCTCAGTCTGAGAACATCAGTTTGAGACAATATTTCAGGTTAAACATAACTTTTGAAAACAGCTTCGAATAAGTGTTTCTCTTGTTTATTTCAGATGCAAATTGATATATATAGCTATATCAACCCTTTATTTGATGTTTGAAAACGGTTATTCAGAGCTCCAGCAGAATCTTGGAAAACGTCATTCTCTCAGTCTGAGAAGATCAGTTTGAGACAATATTTCAGGTTAAACATAACTTTTGAAAACAGTTTCGAATAAATGTTTCTCTTGTTTATTTCAGATGCAAATTGTTATATATAGCTATATAAACCCTTTATTTGATGTTTGAAAACTGCTATTCAGAGCTCCAGCAGAATCTTAGAAAACGTCATTCTCTCAGTCTGAGAACATCAGTTTGAGACAATAGTTCAGGTTAAACATAACTTTTGAAAACAGCTTCGAATAAGTGTTTCTCTTGTTTATTTCAGATGCAAATTGATATATATAGCTATATAAACCCTTTATTTGATGTTTGAAAACTGTTATTCAGAGCTCCAGCAGAATCTTGGAAAACGTCATTCTCTCAGTCTGAGAACATCAGTTTGAGACAGTATTTCATGTTAAACATAACTTTTGAAAACAGCTTCGAATAAGTGTTTCTCTTGTTTATTTCAGATGCAAATTGATATATATAGCTATATAAACCCTTTATTTGATGTTTGAAAACTGCTATTCAGAGCTTCAGCAGAATCTTGGAAAACGTCATTCTCTCAGCCTGTTAAGATCAGTTTGAGACAATATTTCAGGTTAAACATAACTTTTGAAAACAGCTTCGAATAAATGTTTCTCTTGTTTATTTCAGATGCAAATTGTTATATATAGCTATATAAACCCTTTATTTGATGTTTGAAAACTGCTATTCAGAGCTCCAGCAGAATCTTAGAAAACGTCATTCTCTCGGTCTGAGAACATCAGTTTGAGACAATATTTCAGGTTAAACATAACTTTTGAAAACAGCTTCGAATAAGTGTTTCTCTTGTTTATTTCAGATGCAAATTGATATATATAGCTATATAAACCCTTTATTTGATGTTTGAAAACTGCTATTCAGAGCTCCAGCAGAATCTTAGAAAACGTCATTCTCTCGGTCTGAGAACATCAGTTTGAGACAATATTTCAGGTTAAACATAACTTTTGAAACCAGCTTCGAATAAGTGTTTCTCTTGTTTATTTCAGATGCAAATTGATATATATAGCTATATAAACCCTTTATTTGATGTTTGAAAACTGCTATTCAGAACTCCAGCAGAATCTTAGAAAACGTCATTCTCTCGGTCTGAGAACATCAGTTTGAGACAATATTTCAGGTTAAACATAACTTTTGAAAACAGCTTTGAATAAGTTTTTCTTTTGTTTATTTCAGATGCAAATTGATATATATAGCTATATAAACCCTTTATTTGATGTTTGAAAACTGTTATTCAGAGCTCCAGCAGCATCTTAGCCCGCGTTCACTACTTCCAAGACTGTGAAAACATTCTGAGACTCGCTCGGACTAGACAACGCAATGCTGTATCTACAAGACCGTTCTGGTGGACCTGTCAATCAAATTCAAAGGAGAAGACATGGTGGTGTTTGGTTTGTGCACCAGGTAGGGTGCTTGGGGGAGTTGCATTGTGGAAAAAAAAAGAGAAATGTTGATAAAAAAAAAGAACCACAAGGTGGCGGGATTGGACATCAAATACATCTCAGTCTGAATACATCACATTTAGAGAAGGTCTCACTTAAACATATCCTTTGAAAACAGCTTCGAATAAGTGTTTCTCTTGTTTATTTCAGATGCAAATTGATATATATAGCTATATAAACCCTTTATTTGATGTTTGAAAACTGCTATTCAGAGCTCCAGCAGAATCTTAGAAAACGTCATTCTCTCAGTCTGAGAACATCAGTTTGAGACAATATTTCAGGTTAACCATAACTTTTGAAAACAGCTTCGAATAAGTGTTTCTCTTGTTTATTTCAGATGGAAAATGATATATATAGCTATATAAACCCTTTATTTGATGTTTGAAAACTGCTATTCAGAGCTCCAGCAGAATCTTGGAAAACGTCATTCTCTCAGTCTGAGAACATCAGTTTGAGACAATATTTCAGGTTAAACATAACTTTTGAAAACAGCTTCGAATAAGTGTTTCTCTTGTTTATTTCAGATGCAAATTGATATATATAGCTATATAAACCCTTTATTTGATGTTTAAAAACTGCTATTCAGAGCTCCAGCAGAATCTTGGAAAACGTCATTCTCTCAGTCTGAGAACATCAGTTTGAGACAATATTTCAGGTTAAACATAACTTTTGAAAACAGCTTCGAATAAGTGTTTCTCTTGTTTATTTCAGATGCAAATTGATATATATAGCTATATCAACCCTTTATTTGATGTTTGAAAACGGTTATTCAGAGCTCCAGCAGAATCTTGGAAAACGTCATTCTCTCAGTCTGAGAAGATCAGTTTGAGACAATATTTCAGGTTAAACATAACTTTTGAAAACAGCTTCGAATAAATGTTTCTCTTGTTTATTTCAGATGCAAATTGTTATATATAGCTATATAAACCCTTTATTTGATGTTTGAAAACTGCTATTCAGAGCTCCAGCAGAATCTTAGAAAACGTCATTCTCTCAGTCTGAGAACATCAGTTTGAGACAATAGTTCAGGTTAAACATAACTTTTGAAAACAGCTTCGAATAAGTGTTTCTCTTGTTTATTTCAGATGCAAATTGATATATATAGCTATATAAACCCTTTATTTGATGTTTGAAAACTGTTATTCAGAGCTCCAGCAGAATCTTGGAAAACGTCATTCTCTCAGTCTGAGAACATCAGTTTGAGACAGTATTTCATGTTAAACATAACTTTTGAAAACAGCTTCGAATAAGTGTTTCTCTTGTTTATTTCAGATGCAAATTGATATATATAGCTATATAAACCCTTTATTTGATGTTTTAAAACTGTTATTCAGAGCTCCAGCAGAATCTTGGAAAACGTCATTCTCTCAGTCTGAGAAGATCAGTTTGAGACAATATTTCAGGTTAAACATAACTTTTGAAAACAGCTTCGAATAAATGTTTCTCTTGTTTATTTCAGATGCAAATTGATATATATAGCTATATAAACCCTTTATTTGATGTTTGAAAACTGCTATTCAGAGCTTCAGCAGAATCTTGGAAAACGTCATTCTCTCAGCCTGTTAAGATCAGTTTGAGACAATATTTCAGGTTAAACATAACTTTTGAAAACAGCTTCGAATAAATGTTTCTCTTGTTTATTTCAGATGCAAATTGTTATATATAGCTATATAAACCCTTTATTTGATGTTTGAAAACTGCTATTCAGAGCTCCAGCAGAATCTTAGAAAACGTCATTCTCTCGGTCTGAGAACATCAGTTTGAGACAATATTTCAGGTTAAACATAACTTTTGAAAACAGATTCGAATAAGTGTTTCTCTTGTTTATTTCGGATGCAAATTTATATATATAGCTATATAAACCCTTTATTTGATGTTTGAAAACTGCTATTCAGAACTCCAGCAGAATCTTAGAAAACGTCATTCTCTCGGTCTGAGAACATCAGTTTGAGACAATATTTCAGGTTAAACATAACTTTTGAAAACAGCTTTGAATAAGTTTTTCTTTTGTTTATTTCAGATGCAAATTGATATATATAGCTATATAAACCCTTTATTTGATGTTTGAAAACTGCTATTCAGAGCTCCAGCAGAATCTTAGAAAACGTCATTCTCTCAGTCTGAGAACATCAGTTTGAGACAATATTTCAGGTTAAACATAACTTTTGAAAACAGCTTCGAATAAGTGTTTCTCTTGTTTATTTCAGATGCAAATTGATATATATAGCTATATAAACCCTTTATTTGATGTTTGAAAACTGCTATTCAGAGCTCCAGCAGAATCTTAGAAAACGTCATTCTCTCAGTCTGAGAACATCAGTTTGAGACAATATTTCAGGTTAAACATAATTTTTGAAAATAGCTTCGAATAAGTGTTTCTCTTGTTTATTTCAGATGCAAATTGATATATATAGCTATATAAACCCTTTATTTGATGTTTGAAAACTGCTATTCAGAGCTTCAGCAGAATCTTGGAAAACATCTTTCTCTCAGCCTGTGAAGATCAGTTTGAGACAATATTTCAGGTTAAACATAACTTTTGAAAACAGCTTCAAATAAGTGTTTCTCTTGTTTATTTCAGATGCAAATTGATATATATAGCTTTATAAACCCTTTATTTGATGTTTGAAAACTGTTATTCAGAGCTCCAGCAGAATCTTGGAAAACGTCATTCTCTCAGTCTGAGAACATCAAATTGAGACAATATTTCAGGTTAAACATAACTTTTGAAAACAGCTTCGAATAAGTGTTTCTCTTGTTTATTTCAGATGCAAATTGATATATATATCTATATAAACCATTTATTTGATGTTTGAAAACTGTTATTCAGAGCTCCAGCAGAATCTTAGAAAATGTCATTCTCTCAGTCTGAGAACATCAGTTTGAGACAATATTTAAGGTTAAACATAACTTTTGAAAACAGCTTTGAATAAGTGTTTCTCTTTTTTATTTCAGATGCAAATTGATATATATATATATATATATTTTCATTTGGCTGTGAATTTTTTCCCTGCCATTTTGAAAGCGAACTTGACACAAATTGTTTACTCAAAAGATCTTTTCCCTACTGAGAAACTTTGCGGTATTTTCATCCAACGCGCATGTATTGAACTCAAGTGAAGCGAACACACACATTTAGAAAACACAAACCCAAACCTCGATATGAACATTAGAGTGATGGGATCGACAGTTCTTTTGACTGTACTTTGGCACTTAGTGCCAACATAAAAACTAAATGTTCTGTAGCAAAGTCTATTATAGAATCCCTCCCACCGGCACGGTCGCAGCTGAGCGACTGAACTGAGAAAGGAATGAAGTTCAGTACGTTCACTCAAAAGATCGTTCGTTCCAACAAATCGTTCGAGAACCACACAACACTAGAACGTTAGAGCCGCATGAAACCAGGCAAAGAGCCGCATGCGGCTCGGGAGCCGCGGGTTGGCCAGGCCTGGTGTAGAAAAAACTTTTTTTTACCCCCTATTGGCCCTTATGTGGGTGTTTTTAGTAGAATGACCTTATCACAATATGGCCTAAATTAATATTATTATAAATAGTGGCCTTGATAGTCTTCATATGGTTGAATTATCCTCAACATCTAGTCACACCCTAAAAGCATTATGACATTAATGTTACATATATTAAACTTTACTCACCTCTTCTCCGTTGTCTCACTGAACTTTCAGTCACTTGAATCAGACATTTCAATATCAAGTCAAGTTAAGTTATTTTATTGTCAAATAAACAAATAACAAAATAACAAAAAACAATTAATTGATAACAATTTGGACAATATTTGTCTTAATCAGGTAGAGGATATTTATCTTCAACGTCACTCACAAAATGGAAAGAGGTGGAACTGGAGTCCTAAATTATGTCTAACAACTTACCGATGGTAGTTGTGGACGTTGTGATGGCACAGAATGGGCAAGATGGGGCACCACTTGTGTTGACATACCCTTTGACAAAATATACATATCAATTAAAAAAAGAGGTTGTGATTATTCCATCAGAATGAAGATGGATTCAAAATAATTCACAGTTATGAAAACATTTTCTATTTCATCAACATAAACTACACTTTACTAAAAGTTATTACAGTTCTGGTAAGATCAATGAAAAAGCATGACATAAACATAACTGCAAACAACCTAATAAATGGCTTTAAATAACTTATATTTAGCATGCAATGCAAATTTTGATGTAATATGCGCTATGGTGGCTAGCACTAGCTTACGCAAGCTAGTGTTTTACATTAAGTGAAAAGTACCAAAGAAAACACAAATATGACTTACCTGGGGTGATGCAGTTTGTATTAGTGATGGGATCGGCAGTTCTTTTGACTGTACTGAATAACTAGAATCAGTTCATTAAAAGGATTCGTTCAAAATATTCTTTCAGTTCGTTCGTTCACTAAATCACTAACTCAGTACTGCAATATCACCTACTTCCTGAACGCAGCCAAACAATCCGTTACTAACTTAAAGGATTCAGACCCGAGGTTAACATTCAATGCACTTCAGGGACAATGCAAAAAAAAAAAAAAGGACGCCCGGTGCGTTCACGGATAAGGAGCAGTACACAGACATTCGTGAGAAATTCAGCAAATAGAGAGGATCTTGAGGTGTGTTCACAGCTGAACATGAATCCTCGTTCACTGAAGGAATCCGTGTCTCGCGAATCCCCGGATGTGAATCCTCGTTCATTGAACGAATCTGTGTGTCGCGAATAACGGGATGTGAATCCTCGTTCACTGAACGAATCTGTGTCTCGCGCATCGGTAGCAGCCTAATGTGACAAACTCTCGTTGTGTATATACGTTTACAAACAAACGCAAATGCAAATGTAGTAGAGATTCTGTTACTTTTAAAAACACTGTGTGTGCGTTTCCAGCCTGTCCAATAAACAATTAAAGTGTGACTAAATGCTTGGTTGTTAAATGTTTTTTTGCACTAAAATAAAAATTTAATAAAACAAAAATAATAATAATACTAAAATGTAACATAAACTTAAATGCAATCAACAATAAATTAAAAAGGCCTTGTCTAAGTAAAACATTTTACTTGTTTTTAGATTTAGATTTAACATTTAGATTTAACATTTAGATATAGATTTAACATTTAAATATAGATTTAAATTTATATTTATATTTAGATTTAGATTTAAGATTTAGATTTAACATTTAGATATGTATTTAACATTTACATTTAAATTTGACATTTAGATTTTATATTTCATAAATGTGAGAAATATTGTCTAAATGTCGGAAAACATAGCAAAATAATGCTTCTAAATCAGCGAATAAACAAGTAATTAATTGTACATTCATTGCCCTATAGAAGCTTGCTCACAACTCCTCGCACACCCTGCCCACGAGGGTAGCCATTCAGAGACCAGCGGCTTGAATCCTTCTGCTGTCATTGGCTGGACTTCTCCACCAATCATAGGGAGCTACCCGAGGGAAGAAGGGCGGGTCTTGCCGCATCTTCAGCAGAAAGATTCAGAGAAAATGGTGCAAAAAAAACGACGAAAGAAATACACAGCCTCAAGTAAGTTATATTTCTTAAAGTTGTGTTCATATAGTGAGGTGTTACCTAAATATTAAATTATGTTGACACATTTAAATATTACATTTAATATAGCGCAAATGGTGGCACTACCTCATTAAAATGTCTTATGCTAAAATGCTAAAACATCTATGGCTACTAAGGACAGTTCACTGAAAATAATATTGTAAAGAAAACATCATTTTCAGATAAGATTTCACTTTAAACCTAACTTTTTAAAACAACTTCAAATAAGTGTTTTCTTATGTTTGTTTTTATAAATTATTATTGATGTTTATAGCTAAATAAACCCTTTATTTGAAGTTTGGAAACTGTTCTGCAGGTTTACAGCAGCATGTTAGAAAACCTGATTCAGTTCATCCTCTGGTTTTATTCAAAACTTTTTTACTCCCCACATTATTTATTTATTTATTTAAATTTCCCTTTTTTTGAACAGATAGTCAGGAAGTCGTCGTGGGAGAGGGGCTTCGCTCATGGCTGCATCTACACAACCGTGCTGGTGGACCTGTCAGTCAAATTCAAAGGAGAAGACATGGTGGTGTTTGGTTCCTGCACAAGGTAGGGGGCTTGAGGGGCTTGTATTGTGGCTAAAAAATTGTGATAAAAAAAAAAGATCCAGGCTAGGCGGCATGGTCCCACACACTGCGGTCAAGTGAGCTGCGATCTAGCCGCAACCTTAAAACACTTGCGTTTTTGTGAAGGTGTTACAGTAGTGGGAGAGAAGTCATATGCGGAAGGATCTACGACACTATTACTGATATATTCTCAAAAATACTCTGATATGGTGACATTAAGGTAAGATTTGAAGAGACATTTGCGTGATGAGACCAGAGTCTCCAAACATGTGTGAGACTGTTGGAAGAAAAGCAGCCAAAATAGGAAATATTTATTTTCTGCTAATCTGTTATAATTTCCTGTTTATTTTTTTGTTTTCTTGCAAAATAATTCAATTACGGTTGTTTAAATAATTTAATTACTGACTTACGACGTTATTTTTGCTTAGAAAGCTGTTTGTGCACAACGTATTTTATTATAAAAAATAAACCTTAATAGTTGACAAAGATCTGACTTTATTTTCATGTTCAGCAGGTTTTGAAGTATAAGTGAACAAAGTTTTATGTATTTTTACTGTAGAAATATGGATTTATTGTCAATTTAGTACAGTGTATAGATGTCCCTGTTTATTAGGGTTAGGCGTTAGGGTTGAAGGGGGGTGACAGGGAGGGTCCCTGTCGAGGGCACGGGCCAGTGCAAACCCGTTGATGAACCCTCCCTACCTGTAAAAGAAATTCAAAAGGGATTAAAGTTTAGGAGTTAGGTTAAGGGTAAGGGTAAGTGCTTAAACAATCAAAAACAAAACTCAATAAAATATATAAAAGATCAAGATAACACAGGAGTTACAGAAAATCAAGGAAAGGCCTGCACAAATTAAAATGTTTTAGATCGTTCCAAAGCTTAGGAGCAACTGCCTGGAAGGGTTTCTCTCCTCTGGTCCTGAACCGTGTGCGAGGAACCACAAGTAGATTCTGATCCACAGACCTCAGAGCACGAGCTGGGGTGTTAGGCTGGATCAGATCACTGATGGAAGTCAGTGATCAGTCAGAGCCTGACTAGAATAACAAGGATCGGAGAAATGTAATACAATACAAATAAATAAATAAATGCACTGATCATGCGTTCAGAGATAAGCTCTCCATGTTTCCTTCATCCACTGTTTTATAGTGTTTCCCATCTTGTTTACCTCTTTATGCTGGAATTAAATAATGAATTAAATATACAGAATAAAGTATATTTTTATACAGAATAAAGGTTACAAAAAAACCTTTTTTTACCCCCTATTGGCCCTTATGTGGGTGTTTTTAGTAGAATGACCTTATCACAATATGGCCTAAATTAATATTATTATAAATAGTGGCCTTGATAGTCTTCATATGGTTGAATTATCCTCAACATCTAGTCACACCCTAAAAGCATTATGACATTAATGTTACATATATTAAACTTTACTCACCTCTTCTCCGTTGTCTCACTGAACTTTCAGTCACTTGAATCAGACATTTCCATATCAAGTCAAGTTAAGTTATTTTATTGTCAAATAAACAAATAACAAAATAACAAAAAACAATTAATTGATAACAATTTGGACAATATTTGTCGTAATCAGGTAGAGGATATTTATCTTCAACGTCACTCACAAAATGGAAAGAGGTGGAACTGGAGTCCTAAATTATGTCTAACAACTTACCGATGGTAGTTGTGGACGTTGTGATGGCACAGAATGGGCAAGATGGGGCACCACTTGTGTTGGCATACCCTTTGACAAAATATACATATCAATTAAAAAAAGAGGTTGTGATTATTCCATCAGAATGAAGATGGATTCAAAATAATTCACAGTTATGAAAACATTTTCTATTTCATCAACATAAACTACACTTTACTAAAAGTTATTACAGTTCTGGTAAGATCAATGAAAAAGCATGACATAAACATAACTGCAAACAACCTAATAAATGGCTTTAAATAACTTATATTTAGCATGCAATGCAAATTTTGATGTAATATGCGCTATGGTGGCTAGCACTAGCTTACGCAAGCTAGTGATGTACATTAAGTGAAAAGTACCAAAGAAAACACAAATATGACTTACCTGGGGTGATGCAGTTTGTATTAGTGTTGGGATCGGCAGTTCTTTTGACTGTACTGAATAACTAGAATCAGTTCATTAAAAGGATTCGTTCAAAATATTCTTTCAGTTCGTTCGTTCACTAAATCACTAACTCAGTGCTTATGGAGCCCAGACTGCAATATCACCTACTTCCTGAACGCAGCCAAACAATCCTTTACTAACTTAAAGGATTCAGACCTGAGGTTAACATTCAATGCACTTCAGGGACAATGCAAAAAAAAAAAAAAGGACGCCCGGTGCGTTCACGGACAAGGAGCAGTACACAGACATTCGTGAGAAATTCAGCAAATAGAGAGGATCTTGAGGTGTGTTCACAGCTGAACATGAATCCTCGTTCACTGAAGGAATCCGTGTCTCGCGAATCCCCGGATGTGAATCCTCGTTCATTGAACGAATCTGTGTGTCGCGAATAACGGGATGTGAATCCTCGTTCACTGAACGAATCTGTGTCTCGCGCATCGGTAGCAGCCTAATGTGACAAACTCTCGTTGTGTATATACGTTTACAAACAAACGCAAATGCAAATGTAGTAGAGATTCTGTTACTTTTAAAAACACTGTGTGTGCGTTTCCAGCCTGTCCAATAAACAAATAAAGTGTGACTAAATGCTTGGTTGTTAAATGTTTTTTTGCACTAAAATAAAAATTTAATAAAACAAAAATAATAATAATACTAAAATGTAACATAAACTTAAATGCAATCAACAATAAATTAAAAAGGACTTGTCTTATTGTGTTATTCAGAGCTCCAGCAGCTTGTTTATTTCAGATGCAAATTGATATATATAGCTATATAAACCCTTTATTTGAGGTTTGAAAACTGCTATTCAGAGCTCCAGCAGAATCTTAGAAAACGTCATTCTCTCAGTCTTAGAACATCAGTTTGAGACAATATTTCATGTTAAACATAACTTTTGAAAACAGTTTCGAATAAGTGTTTCTCTTGTTTATTTCAATGCAATTTGATAGATATAGCTATATAAACCCTTTATTTGATGTTTGAAAACTGTTATTCAGAGCTCCAGCAGAATCTTAGAAAACGTCATTCTCTCAGTCTGAGAACATCAGTTTGAGACAATATTTCAGGTTAAACATAACTTTTGAAAACAGCTTTGAATATGTTTTTCTCTTGTTTATTTCAGATGCAAATTGATATATATAGCTATATAAACCCTTTATTTGATGTTTGAAAACTGTTATTCAGAGCTCCAGCAGCATCTTAGCCCGCGTTCACTACTTCCAAGACTGTGAAAACATTCAGAGACTCGATCGGACTAGACAACGCAATGCTGTATCTACAAGACCGTTCTGGTGGACCTGTCAATCAAATTCAAAGGAGAAGACATGGTGGTGTTTGGTTTGTGCACCAGGTAGGGTGCTTGGGGGAATTGCATTGTGGAAAAAAAAAGAGAAATGTTGATAAAAAAAAAGAACCACAAGGTGGCGGGATTGGACATCAAATACATCTCAGTCTGAATACATCACATTTAGAGAAGGTCTCACTTAAACATATCCTTTGAAAACAGCTTCGAATAAGTGTTTCTCTTGTTTATTTCAGATGCAAATTGATATATATAGCTATATAAACCCTTTATTTGATGTTTGAAAACTGCTATTCAGAGCTCCAGCAGAATCTTAGAAAACGTCATTCTCTCAGTCTGAGAACATCAGTTTGAGACAATATTTCAGGTTAACCATAACTTTTGAAAACAGCTTCGAATAAGTGTTTCTCTTGTTTATTTCAGATGGAAAATGATATATATAGCTATATAAACCCTTTATTTGATGTTTGAAAACTGCTATTCAGAGCTCCAGCAGAATCTTGGAAAACGTCATTCTCTCAGTCTGAGAACATCAGTTTGAGACAATATTTCAGGTTAAACATAACTTTTGAAAACAGCTTCGAATAAGTGTTTCTCTTGTTTATTTCAGATGCAAATTGATATATATAGCTATATAAACCCTTTATTTGATGTTTAAAAACTGCTATTCAGAGCTCCAGCAGAATCTTGGAAAACGTCATTCTCTCAGTCTGAGAACATCAGTTTGAGACAATATTTCAGGTTAAACATAACTTTTGAAAACAGCTTCGAATAAGTGTTTCTCTTGTTTATTTCAGATGCAAATTGATATATATAGCTATATCAACCCTTTATTTGATGTTTGAAAACGGTTATTCAGAGCTCCAGCAGAATCTTGGAAAACGTCATTCTCTCAGTCTGAGAAGATCAGTTTGAGACAATATTTCAGGTTAAACATAACTTTTGAAAACAGCTTCGAATAAATGTTTCTCTTGTTTATTTCAGATGCAAATTGTTATATATAGCTATATAAACCCTTTATTTGATGTTTGAAAACTGCTATTCAGAGCTCCAGCAGAATCTTAGAAAACGTCATTCTCTCAGTCTGAGAACATCAGTTTGAGACAATAGTTCAGGTTAAACATAACTTTTGAAAACAGCTTCGAATAAGTGTGTCTCTTGTTTATTTCAGATGCAAATTGATATATATAGCTATATAAACCCTTTATTTGATGTTTGAAAACTGTTATTCAGAGCTCCAGCAGAATCTTGGAAAACGTCATTCTCTCAGTCTGAGAACATCAGTTTGAGACAGTATTTCATGTTAAACATAACTTTTGAAAACAGCTTCGAATAAGTGTTTCTCTTGTTTATTTCAGATGCAAATTGATATATATAGCTATATAAACCCTTTATTTGATGTTTGAAAACTGCTATTCAGAGCTTCAGCAGAATCTTGGAAAACGTCATTCTCTCAGCCTGTTAAGATCAGTTTGAGACAATATTTCAGGTTAAACATAACTTTTGAAAACAGCTTCGAATAAATGTTTCTCTTGTTTATTTCAGATGCAAATTGTTATATATAGCTATATAAACCCTTTATTTGATGTTTGAAAACTGCTATTCAGAGCTCCAGCAGAATCTTAGAAAACGTCATTCTCTCGGTCTGAGAACATCAGTTTGAGACAATATTTCAGGTTAAACATAACTTTTGAAAACAGCTTCGAATAAGTGTTTCTCTTGTTTATTTCAGATGCAAATTGATATATATAGCTATATAAACCCTTTATTTGATGTTTGAAAACTGCTATTCAGAGCTCCAGCAGAATCTTAGAAAACGTCATTCTCTCGGTCTGAGAACATCAGTTTGAGACAATATTTCAGGTTAAACATAACTTTTGAAACCAGCTTCGAATAAGTGTTTCTCTTGTTTATTTCAGATGCAAATTGATATATATAGCTATATAAACCCTTTATTTGATGTTTGAAAACTGCTATTCAGAACTCCAGCAGAATCTTAGAAAACGTCATTCTCTCGGTCTGAGAACATCAGTTTGAGACAATATTTCAGGTTAAACATAACTTTTGAAAACAGCTTTGAATAAGTTTTTCTTTTGTTTATTTCAGATGCAAATTGATATATATAGCTATATAAACCCTTTATTTGATGTTTGAAAACTGTTATTCAGAGCTCCAGCAGCATCTTAGCCCGCGTTCACTACTTCCAAGACTGTGAAAACATTCTGAGACTCGCTCGGACTAGACAACGCAATGCTGTATCTACAAGACCGTTCTGGTGGACCTGTCAATCAAATTCAAAGGAGAAGACATGGTGGTGTTTGGTTTGTGCACCAGGTAGGGTGCTTGGGGGAATTGCATTCTGGAAAAAAAAAGAGAAATGTTGATAAAAAAAAAGAACCACAAGGTGGCGGGATTGGACATCAAATACATCTCAGTCTGAATACATCACATTTAGAGAAGGTCTCACTTAAACATATCCTTTGAAAACAGCTTCGAATAAGTGTTTCTCTTGTTTATTTCAGATGCAAATTGATATATATAGCTATATAAACCCTTTATTTGATGTTTGAAAACTGCTATTCAGAGCTCCAGCAGAATCTTAGAAAACGTCATTCTCTCAGTCTGAGAACATCAGTTTGAGACAATATTTCAGGTTAACCATAACTTTTGAAAACAGCTTCGAATAAGTGTTTCTCTTGTTTATTTCAGATGGAAAATGATATATATAGCTATATAAACCCTTTATTTGATGTTTGAAAACTGCTATTCAGAGCTCCAGCAGAATCTTGGAAAACGTCATTCTCTCAGTCTGAGAACATCAGTTTGAGACAATATTTCAGGTTAAACATAACTTTTGAAAACAGCTTCGAATAAGTGTTTCTCTTGTTTATTTCAGATGCAAATTGATATATATAGCTATATAAACCCTTTATTTGATGTTTAAAAACTGCTATTCAGAGCTCCAGCAGAATCTTGGAAAACGTCATTCTCTCAGTCTGAGAACATCAGTTTGAGACAATATTTCAGGTTAAACATAACTTTTGAAAACAGCTTCGAATAAGTGTTTCTCTTGTTTATTTCAGATGCAAATTGATATATATAGCTATATCAACCCTTTATTTGATGTTTGAAAACGGTTATTCAGAGCTCCAGCAGAATCTTGGAAAACGTCATTCTCTCAGTCTGAGAAGATCAGTTTGAGACAATATTTCAGGTTAAACATAACTTTTGAAAACAGCTTCGAATAAATGTTTCTCTTGTTTATTTCAGATGCAAATTGTTATATATAGCTATATAAACCCTTTATTTGATGTTTGAAAACTGCTATTCAGAGCTCCAGCAGAATCTTAGAAAACGTCATTCTCTCAGTCTGAGAACATCAGTTTGAGACAATAGTTCAGGTTAAACATAACTTTTGAAAACAGCTTCGAATAAGTGTTTCTCTTGTTTATTTCAGATGCAAATTGATATATATAGCTATATAAACCCTTTATTTGATGTTTGAAAACTGTTATTCAGAGCTCCAGCAGAATCTTGGAAAACGTCATTCTCTCAGTCTGAGAACATCAGTTTGAGACAGTATTTCATGTTAAACATAACTTTTGAAAACAGCTTCGAATAAGTGTTTCTCTTGTTTATTTCAGATGCAAATTGATATATATAGCTATATAAACCCTTTTTTTGATGTTTTAAAACTGTTATTCAGAGCTCCAGCAGAATCTTGGAAAACGTCATTCTCTCAGTCTGAGAAGATCAGTTTGAGACAATATTTCAGGTTAAACATAACTTTTGAAAACAGCTTCGAATAAATGTTTCTCTTGTTTATTTCAGATGCAAATTGATATATATAGCTATATAAACCCTTTATTTGATGTTTGAAAACTGCTATTCAGAGCTTCAGCAGAATCTTGGAAAACGTCATTCTCTCAGCCTGTTAAGATCAGTTTGAGACAATATTTCAGGTTAAACATAACTTTTGAAAACAGCTTCGAATAAATGTTTCTCTTGTTTATTTCAGATGCAAATTGTTATATATAGCTATATAAACCCTTTATTTGATGTTTGAAAACTGCTATTCAGAGCTCCAGCAGAATCTTAGAAAACGTCATTCTCTCGGTCTGAGAACATCAGTTTGAGACAATATTTCAGGTTAAACATAACTTTTGAAAACAGATTCGAATAAGTGTTTCTCTTGTTTATTTCGGATGCAAATTGATATATATAGCTATATAAACCCTTTATTTGATGTTTGAAAACTGCTATTCAGAACTCCAGCAGAATCTTAGAAAACGTCATTCTCTCGGTCTGAGAACATCAGTTTGAGACAATATTTCAGGTTAAACATAACTTTTGAAAACAGCTTTGAATAAGTTTTTCTTTTGTTTATTTCAGATGCAAATTGATATATATAGCTATATAAACCCTTTATTTGATGTTTGAAAACTGCTATTCAGAGCTCCAGCAGAATCTTAGAAAACGTCATTCTCTCAGTCTGAGAACATCAGTTTGAGACAATATTTCAGGTTAAACATAACTTTTGAAAACAGCTTCGAATAAGTGTTTCTCTTGTTTATTTCAGATGCAAATTGATATATATAGCTATATAAACCCTTTATTTGATGTTTGAAAACTGCTATTCAGAGCTCCAGCAGAATCTTAGAAAACGTCATTCTCTCAGTCTGAGAACATCAGTTTGAGACAATATTTCAGGTTAAACATAATTTTTGAAAATAGCTTCGAATAAGTGTTTCTCTTGTTTATTTCAGATGCAAATTGATATATATAGCTATATAAACCCTTTATTTGATGTTTGAAAACTGCTATTCAGAGCTCCAGCAGAATCTTGGAAAACATCTTTCTCTCAGCCTGTGAAGATCAGTTTGAGACAATATTTCAGGTTAAACATAACTTTTGAAAACAGCTTCAAATAAGTGTTTCTCTTGTTTATTTCAGATGCAAATTGATATATATAGCTTTATAAACCCTTTATTTGATGTTTGAAAACTGTTATTCAGAGCTCCAGCAGAATCTTGGAAAACGTCATTCTCTCAGTCTGAGAACATCAAATTGAGACAATATTTCAGGTTAAACATAACTTTTGAAAACAGCTTCGAATAAGTGTTTCTCTTGTTTATTTCAGATGCAAATTGATATATATATCTATATAAACCATTTATTTGATGTTTGAAAACTGTTATTCAGAGCTCCAGCAGAATCTTAGAAAATGTCATTCTCTCAGTCTGAGAACATCAGTTTGAGACAATATTTAAGGTTAAACATAACTTTTGAAAACAGCTTTGAATAAGTGTTTCTCTTTTTTATTTCAGATGCAAATTGATATATATATATATATATATTTTCATTTGGCTGTGAATTTTTTCCCTGCCATTTTGAAAGCGAACTTGACACAAATTGTTTACTCAAAAGATCTTTTCCCTACTGAGAAACTTTGCGGTATTTTCATCCAACGCGCATGTATTGAACTCAAGTGAAGCGAACACACACATTTAGAAAACACAAACCCAAACCTCGATATGAACATTAGAGTGATGGGATCGACAGTTCTTTTGACTGTACTTTGGCACTTAGTGCCAACATAAAAACTAAATGTTCTGTAGCAAAGTCTATTATAGAATCCCTCCCACCGGCACGGTCGCAGCTGAGTTCAACTGAACTGAGAAAGGAATGAAGTTCAGTACGTTCACTCAAAAGATCGTTCGTTCCAACAAATCGTTCGAGAACCACACAACACTAGAACGTTAGAGCCGCATGAAACCAGGCAAAGAGCCGCATGCGGCTCGGGAGCCGCGGGTTGGCCAGGCCTGGTGTAGAAAAAACTTTTTTTTACCCCCTATTGGCCCTTATGTGGGTGTTTTTAGTAGAATGACCTTATCACAATATGGCCTAAATTAATATTATTATAAATAGTGGCCTTGATAGTCTTCATATGGTTGAATTATCCTCAACATCTAGTCACACCCTAAAAGCATTATGACATTAATGTTACATATATTAAACTTTACTCACCTCTTCTCCGTTGTCTCACTGAACTTTCAGTCACTTGAATCAGACATTTCAATATCAAGTCAAGTTAAGTTATTTTATTGTCAAATAAACAAATAACAAAATAACAAAAAACAATTAATTGATAACAATTTGGACAATATTTGTCTTAATCAGGTAGAGGATATTTATCTTCAACGTCACTCACAAAATGGAAAGAGGTGGAACTGGAGTCCTAAATTATGTCTAAAAACTTACCGATGGTAGTTGTGGACGTTGTGATGGCACAGAATGGGCAAGATGGGGCACCACTTGTGTTGACATACCCTTTGACAAAATATACATATCAATTAAAAAAAGAGGTTGTGATTATTCCATCAGAATGAAGATGGATTCAAAATAATTCACAGTTATGAAAACATTTTCTATTTCATCAACATAAACTACACTTTACTAAAAGTTATTACAGTTCTGGTAAGATCAATGAAAAAGCATGACATAAACATAACTGCAAACAACCTAATAAATGGCTTTAAATAACTTATATTTAGCATGCAATGCAAATTTTGATGTAATATGCGCTATGGTGGCTAGCACTAGCTTACGCAAGCTAGTGTTTTACATTAAGTGAAAAGTACCAAAGAAAACACAAATATGACTTACCTGGGGTGATGCAGTTTGTATTAGTGATGGGATCGGCAGTTCTTTTGACTGTACTGAATAACTAGAATCAGTTCATTAAAAGGATTCGTTCAAAATATTCTTTCAGTTCGTTCGTTCACTAAATCACTAACTCAGTGCTTATGGAGCCCAGACTGCAATATCACCTACTTCCTGAACGCAGCCAAACAATCCGTTACTAACTTAAAGGATTCAGACCCGAGGTTAACATTCAATGCACTTCAGGGACAATGCAAAAAAAAAAAAAAGGACGCCCGGTGCGTTCACGGATAAGGAGCAGTACACAGACATTCGTGAGAAATTCAGCAAATAGAGAGGATCTTGAGGTGTGTTCACAGCTGAACATGAATCCTCGTTCACTGAAGGAATCCGTGTCTCGCGAATCCCCGGATGTGAATCCTCGTTCATTGAACGAATCTGTGTGTCGCGAATAACGGGATGTGAATCCTCGTTCACTGAACGAATCTGTGTCTCGCGCATCGGTAGCAGCCTAATGTGACAAACTCTCGTTGTGTATATACGTTTACAAACAAACGCAAATGCAAATGTAGTAGAGATTCTGTTACTTTTAAAAACACTGTGTGTGCGTTTCCAGCCTGTCCAATAAACAATTAAAGTGTGACTAAATGCTTGGTTGTTAAATGTTTTTTTGCACTAAAATAAAAATTAAATAAAACAAAAATAATAATAATACTAAAATGTAACATAAACTTAAATGCAATCAACAATAAATTAAAAAGGCCTTGTCTAAGTAAAACATTTTACTTGTTTTTAGATTTAGATTTAACATTTAGATTTAACATTTAGATATAGATTTAACATTTAAATATAGATTTAAATTTATATTTATATTTATATTTAGATTTAAGATTTAGATTTAACATTTAGATATGTATTTAACATTTACATTTAAATTTGACATTTAGATTTTATATTTCATAAATGTGAGAAATATTGTCTAAATGTCGGAAAACATAGCAAAATAATGCTTCTAAATCAGCGAATAAACAAGTAATTAATTGTACATTCATTGCCCTATAGAAGCTTGCTCACAACTCCTCGCACACCCTGCCCACGAGGGTAGCCATTCAGAGACCAGCGGCTTGAATCCTTCTGCTGTCATTGGCTGGACTTCTCCACCAATCATAGGGAGCTACCCGAGGGAAGAAGGGCGGGTCTTGCCGCATCTTCAGCAGAAAGATTCAGAGAAAATGGTGCAAAAAAAACGACGAAAGAAATACACAGCCTCAAGTAAGTTATATTTCTTAAAGTTGTGTTCATATAGTGAGGTGTTACCTAAATATTAAATTATGTTGACACATTTAAATATTACATTTAATATAGCGCAAATGGTGGCACTACCTCATTAAAATGTCTTATGCTAAAATGCTAAAACATCTATGGCTACTAAGGACAGTTCACTGAAAATAATATTGTAAAGAAAACATCATTTTCAGATAAGATTTCACTTTAAACCTAACTTTTTAAAACAACTTCAAATAAGTGTTTTCTTATGTTTGTTTTTATAAATTATTATTGATGTTTATAGCTAAATAAACCCTTTATTTGAAGTTTGGAAACTGTTCTGCAGGTTTACAGCAGCATGTTAGAAAACCTGATTCAGTTCATCCTCTGGTTTTATTCAAAACTTTTTTACTCCCCACATTATTTATTTATTTATTTAAATTTCCCTTTTTTTGAACAGATAGTCAGGAAGTCGTCGTGGGAGAGGGGCTTCGCTCATGGCTGCATCTACACAACCGTGCTGGTGGACCTGTCAGTCAAATTCAAAGGAGAAGACATGGTGGTGTTTGGTTCCTGCACAAGGTAGGGGGCTTGAGGGGCTTGTATTGTGGCTAAAAAATTGTGATAAAAAAAAAAGATCCAGGCTAGGCGGCATGGTCCCACACACTGCGGTCAAGTGAGCTGCGATCTAGCCGCAACCTTAAAACACTTGCGTTTTTGTGAAGGTGTTACAGTAGTGGGAGAGAAGTCATACGCGGAAGGATCTACGACACTATTACTGATATATTCTCAAAAATACTCTGATATGGTGACATTAAGGTAAGATTTGAAGAGACATTTGCGTGATGAGACCAGAGTCTCCAAACATGTGTGAGACTTTTGGAAGAAAAGCAGCCGAAATAGGAAATATTTATTTTCTGCTAATCTGTTATAATTTCCTGTTTATTTTTTTGTTTTCTTACAAAATAATTCAATTATGGTTGTTTAAATAATTTAATTACTGACTTATGGCGTTATTTTTGCTTAGAAAGCTGTTTGTGCACAACCTTTTTTATTATAAAAAATAAACCTTATTAGTTGACAAAGATCTGACTTTATTTTCATGTTCAGCAGGTTTTGAAGTATAAGTGAACAACGTTTCATGTATTTTTACTGTAGAAATATGGATTTATTGTCAATTTAGTACAGTGTATTGATGTCCCTGTTAATCATGCACAATATATTTTAATTCTTATAAAAAAAACTCAATAGTTGACAAAGATCTGACTTTATTTTCATGTTCAACAGGTTTTGAAGTATAAGTGAAATAAGTTATGTATTTTTACTGTAGAAACATTGATTTATTGTCAATTTAGTACAGTGTATTGATGTCACTGTTATTGAAGCACTATATATTTTAATCCTTATCAAAAGAAAACCTAAAATACATGATGGAACTGCTATCTTCGGTGCGCAAGGATTTAGCTGAAATTATTCAAACAGAAGTTTGCGCAATGTTGGAAAGTGAGATGGCGGTGATTCGAGCGGATATTGTTGCAGCTAGAGCGGAGCTCAAAGAATACAGGTTGACGATCGCCTCTGAACTCTCCGCCATGAAATCTACGGTGAAGGATGTGGAAGAAAGTTTGTCAACGTGGACAGATGATGTTGTTTCACTCAAGAAGGAGGTGAAGCGGCTAACGGGGGTCATGGACCAACTTCAGAATAAATGCGAGGACTTGGAGGCGAGGTCGCGGACAAACAACATAAGATCCTTATGTCGAAATACCGGAGACCCTTGAATGCAACACCGAGTCTGTGTCCGCGCTTCTGCAGCGGGCCTTTGATCTGAAAGACGCGCCGCTCCTGGACAGAGCTCACCGTCTCTCCCCGCCTGGATCTACAGAGGGACGCCGGTCAAACACGATCATAGCCTGCGTTCACTACTTCCAAGACTGTGAAAACATTCTGAGACTCGCTCGGACTAGACAACGCATCGGTGTGGACGGAGTCAGCACCTCAGTGTTTCCTGACTACCCGACAAGTGTTGCCAAAGCACGCGCAGCGTTCAATGACGTCAAGAGTCGGTTTTGGGGAGTGGACGGGGTTCGGTTCGGATTTGCTTATCCTGCCCGCTTCAGAATCACGTACAAGAAGTGTTTTCTTTTGTTTGTTATTATAAATTATTATTGATGTTTATAGCTAAATAAACCCTTTATTTGAAGTTTGGAAACTGTTCTGCAGGTTTACAGCAGCATGTTAGAAAACCTGATTCAGTTCATCCTCTGGTTTTATTCAAAACTTTTTTACTCCCCACATTATTTATTTATTTATTTAAATTTCCCTTTTTTGAACAGATAGTCAGGAAGTCGTCGTGGGAGAGGGGCTTCGCTCATGGCTGCATCTACACAACCGTGCTGGTGGACCTGTCAGTCAAATTCAAAGGAGAAGACATGGTGGTGTTTGGTTCCTGCACAAGGTAGGGGGCTTGAGGGGATTGTATTGTGGCTAAAAAATTGTGATTAAAAAAAAAGATCCAGGCTAGGCGGCATGGTCCCCCACACTGCGGTCAAGTGAGCCGCGATCTAGCCGCAACCTTAAAACACTTGCGTTTTTGTGAAGGTGTTACAGTAGTGGGAGAGAAGTCATACGCGGAAGGATCTACGACACTATTACTGATATATTCTCAAAAATACTCTGATATGGTGACATTAAAGTAAGATTTGAAGAGACATTTGCGTGATGAGACCAGAGTCTCCAAACATGTGTGAGACTGTTGGAAGAAAAGCAGCCGAAATAGGAAATATTTATTTTCTGCTAATCTGCTATAATTTCCTGTTTATTTTTTTGTTTTCTTACAAAATAATTCAATTACGGTTGTTTAAATAATTTAATTACTGACTTATGGCGTTATTTTTGCTTAGAAAGCTGTTTGTGCACAACCCTTTTTTATTATAAAAAATAAACCTTATTAGTTGACAAAGATCTGACTTTATTTTCATGTTCAGCAGGTTTTGAAGTATAAGTGAACAAAGTTTCATGCATTTTTACTGTAGAAATATGGATTTATTGTCAATTTAGTACAGTGTATTGATGTCCCTGTTAATCATGCACAATATATTTTAATTCTTATAAAAAAAACTCAATAGTTGACAAAGATCTGACTTTATTTCATGTTCAACAGGTTTTGAAGTATAAGTGAAATAAGTTATGTATTTTTACTGTAGAAACATTGATTTATTGTCAATTTAGTACAGTGTATTGATGTCACTGTTATTCAAGCACTATATATTTTGATCCTTATCAAAAGAAAACCTAAAATACATGATGGAACTGCTATCTTCGGTGCGCAAGGATTTAGCTGAAATTATTCAAACAGAAGTTTGCGCAATGTTGGAAAGTGAGATGGCGGTGATTCGAGCGGATATTGTTGCAGCTAGAGCGGAGCTCAAAGAATACAGGTTGACGATCGCCTCTGAACTCTCCGCCATGAAATCTACGGTGAAGAATGTGAAAGTAAGTTTGTCAACGTGTACAGATGATGTTGTTTCACTCAAGAAGGAGGTGAAGCGGCTCACGGGGGTCATGGACCAACTTCAGAATAAATGCGAGGACTTGGAGGCGAGGTCGCGGACAAACAACATAAGATCCTTATGTCGAAATACCGGAGACCCTTGAATGCAACACCGAGTCTGTGTCCGCGCTTCTGCAGCGGGCCTTTGATCTGAAAGACGCGCCGCTCCTGGACAGAGCTCACCGTCTCTCCCCGCCTGGATCTACAGAGGGACGCCGGTCAAACACGATCATAGCCCGCGTTCACTACTTCCAAGACTGTGAAAACATTCTGAGACTCGCTCAGACTAGACAACGCATCAGTGTGGACGGAGTCAGCACCTCAGTGTTTCCTGACTACCCGACAAGTGTTGCCAAAGCACGCGCAGCGTTCAATGACGTAAAGAGTCGGTTTTGGGGAGTGGACGGGGTTTGGTTCGGATTTGCTTATCCTGCCCGCTTCAGAATCACGTACAAGAAGTGTTTTCTTTTGTTTGTTATTATAAATTATCATTGATGTTTATAGCTAAATAAACCCTTTATTTGAAGTTTGGAAACTGTTCTGCAGGTTTACAGCAGCATGTTAGAAAACCTGATTCAGTTCATCCTCTGGTTTTATTCAAAACTTTTTTACTCCCCACATTATTTATTTATTTATTTAAATTTCCCTTTTTTTGAACAGATAGTCAGGAAGTCGTCGTGGGAGAGGGGCTTCGCTCATGGCTGCATCTACACAACCGTGCTGGTGGACCTGTCAGTCAAATTCAAAGGAGAAGACATGGTGGTGTTTGGTTCCTGCACAAGGTAGGGGGCTTGAGGGGATTGTATTGTGGCTAAAAAATTGTGATTAAAAAAAAAGATCCAGGCTAGGCGGCATGGTCCCCCACACTGCGGTCAAGTGAGCCGCGATCTAGCCGCAACCTTAAAACACTTGCGTTTTTGTGAAGGTGTTACAGTAGTGGGAGAGAAGTCATATGCGGAAGGTTCTATGACACTATTACTGATATATTCTCAAAAATACTCTGATATGGTGACATTAAAGTAAGATTTGAAGAGACATTTGCGTGATGAGACCAGAGTCTCCAAACATGTGTGAGACTGTTGGAAGAAAAGCAGCCAAAATAGGAAATATTTATTTTCTGCTAATCTGCTATAATTTCCTGTTTATTTTTTTGTTTTCTTGCAAAATAATTCAATTACGGTTGTTTAAATAATTTAATTACTGACTTACGACGTTATTTTTGCTTAGAAAGCTGTTTGTGCACAACGTATTTTATTATAAAAAATAAACCTTAATAGTTGACAAAGATCTGACTTTATTTTCATGTTCAGCAGGTTTTGAAGTATAAGTGAACAAAGTTTTATGTATTTTTACTGTAGAAATATGGATTTATTGTCAATTTAGTACAGTGTATAGATGTCCCTGTTTATTAGGGTTAGGCGTTAGGGTTGAAGGGGGGTGACAGGGAGGGTCCCTGTCGAGGGCACGGGCCAGTGCAAACCCGTTGATGAACCCTCCCTACCTGTAAAAGAAATTCAAAAGGGATTAAAGTTTAGGAGTTAGGTTAAGGGTAAGGGTAAGTGCTTAAACAATCAAAAACAAAACTCAATAAAATATATAAAAGATCAAGATAACACAGGAGTTACAGAAAATCAAGGAAAGGCCTGCACAAATTAAAATGTTTTAGATCGTTCCAAAGCTTAGGAGCAACTGCCTGGAAGGGTTTCTCTCCTCTGGTCCTGAACCGTGTGCGAGGAACCACAAGTAGATTCTGATCCACAGACCTCAGAGCACGAGCTGGGGTGTTAGGCTGGATCAGATCACTGATGGAAGTCAGTGATCAGTCAGAGCCTGACTAGAATAACAAGGATCGGAGAAATGTAATACAATACAAATAAATAAATAAATGCACTGATCATGCGTTCAGAGATAAGCTCTCCATGTTTCCTTCATCCACTGTTTTATAGTGTTTCCCATCTTGTTTACCTCTTTATGCTGGAATTAAATAATGAATTAAATATACAGAATAAAGTATATTTTTATACAGAATAAAGGTTACAAAAAAACCTTTTTTTACCCCCTATTGGCCCTTATGTGGGTGTTTTTAGTAGAATGACCTTATCACAATATGGCCTAAATTAATATTATTATAAATAGTGGCCTTGATAGTCTTCATATGGTTGAATTATCCTCAACATCTAGTCACACCCTAAAAGCATTATGACATTAATGTTACATATATTAAACTTTACTCACCTCTTCTCCGTTGTCTCACTGAACTTTCAGTCACTTGAATCAGACATTTCCATATCAAGTCAAGTTAAGTTATTTTATTGTCAAATAAACAAATAACAAAATAACAAAAAACAATTAATTGATAACAATTTGGACAATATTTGTCGTAATCAGGTAGAGGATATTTATCTTCAACGTCACTCACAAAATGGAAAGAGGTGGAACTGGAGTCCTAAATTATGTCTAACAACTTACCGATGGTAGTTGTGGACGTTGTGATGGCACAGAATGGGCAAGATGGGGCACCACTTGTGTTGGCATACCCTTTGACAAAATATACATATCAATTAAAAAAAGAGGTTGTGATTATTCCATCAGAATGAAGATGGATTCAAAATAATTCACAGTTATGAAAACATTTTCTATTTCATCAACATAAACTACACTTTACTAAAAGTTATTACAGTTCTGGTAAGATCAATGAAAAAGCATGACATAAACATAACTGCAAACAACCTAATAAATGGCTTTAAATAACTTATATTTAGCATGCAATGCAAATTTTGATGTAATATGCGCTATGGTGGCTAGCACTAGCTTACGCAAGCTAGTGATGTACATTAAGTGAAAAGTACCAAAGAAAACACAAATATGACTTACCTGGGGTGATGCAGTTTGTATTAGTGATGGGATCGGCAGTTCTTTTGACTGTACTGAATAACTAGAATCAGTTCATTAAAAGGATTCGTTCAAAATATTCTTTCAGTTCGTTCGTTCACTAAATCACTAACTCAGTGCTTATGGAGCCCAGACTGCAATATCACCTACTTCCTGAACGCAGCCAAACAATCCGTTACTAACTTAAAGGATTCAGACCTGAGGTTAACATTCAATGCACTTCAGGGACAATGCAAAAAAAAAAAAAAGGACGCCCGGTGCGTTCACGGACAAGGAGCAGTACACAGACATTCGTGAGAAATTCAGCAAATAGAGAGGATCTTGAGGTGTGTTCACAGCTGAACATGAATCCTCGTTCACTGAAGGAATCCGTGTCTCGCGAATCCCCGGATGTGAATCCTCGTTCATTGAACGAATCTGTGTGTCGCGAATAACGGGATGTGAATCCTCGTTCACTGAACGAATCTGTGTCTCGCGCATCGGTAGCAGCCTAATGTGACAAACTCTCGTTGTGTATATACGTTTACAAACAAACGCAAATGCAAATGTAGTAGAGATTCTGTTACTTTTAAAAACACTGTGTGTGCGTTTCCAGCCTGTCCAATAAACAAATAAAGTGTGACTAAATGCTTGGTTGTTAAATGTTTTTTTGCACTAAAATAAAAATTTAATAAAACAAAAATAATAATAATACTAAAATGTAACATAAACTTAAATGCAATCAACAATAAATTAAAAAGGACTTGTCTTATTGTGTTATTCAGAGCTCCAGCAGCTTGTTTATTTCAGATGCAAATTGATATATATAGCTATATAAACCCTTTATTTGAGGTTTGAAAACTGCTATTCAGAGCTCCAGCAGAATCTTAGAAAACGTCATTCTCTCAGTCTTAGAACATCAGTTTGAGACAATATTTCATGTTAAACATAACTTTTGAAAACAGTTTCGAATAAGTGTTTCTCTTGTTTATTTCAATGCAATTTGATAGATATAGCTATATAAACCCTTTATTTGATGTTTGAAAACTGTTATTCAGAGCTCCAGCAGAATCTTAGAAAACGTCATTCTCTCAGTCTGAGAACATCAGTTTGAGACAATATTTCAGGTTAAACATAACTTTTGAAAACAGCTTTGAATATGTTTTTCTCTTGTTTATTTCAGATGCAAATTGATATATATAGCTATATAAACCCTTTATTTGATGTTTGAAAACTGTTATTCAGAGCTCCAGCAGCATCTTAGCCCGCGTTCACTACTTCCAAGACTGTGAAAACATTCTGAGACTCGCTCGGACTAGACAACGCAATGCTGTATCTACAAGACCGTTCTGGTGGACCTGTCAATCAAATTCAAAGGAGAAGACATGGTGGTGTTTGGTTTGTGCACCAGGTAGGGTGCTTGGGGGAATTGCATTGTGGAAAAAAAAAGAGAAATGTTGATAAAAAAAAAGAACCACAAGGTGGCGGGATTGGACATCAAATACATCTCAGTCTGAATACATCACATTTAGAGAAGGTCTCACTTAAACATATCCTTTGAAAACAGCTTCGAATAAGTGTTTCTCTTGTTTATTTCAGATGCAAATTGATATATATAGCTATATAAACCCTTTATTTGATGTTTGAAAACTGCTATTCAGAGCTCCAGCAGAATCTTAGAAAACGTCATTCTCTCAGTCTGAGAACATCAGTTTGAGACAATATTTCAGGTTAACCATAACTTTTGAAAACAGCTTCGAATAAGTGTTTCTCTTGTTTATTTCAGATGGAAAATGATATATATAGCTATATAAACCCTTTATTTGATGTTTGAAAACTGCTATTCAGAGCTCCAGCAGAATCTTGGAAAACGTCATTCTCTCAGTCTGAGAACATCAGTTTGAGACAATATTTCAGGTTAAACATAACTTTTGAAAACAGCTTCGAATAAGTGTTTCTCTTGTTTATTTCAGATGCAAATTGATATATATAGCTATATAAACCCTTTATTTGATGTTTAAAAACTGCTATTCAGAGCTCCAGCAGAATCTTGGAAAACGTCATTCTCTCAGTCTGAGAACATCAGTTTGAGACAATATTTCAGGTTAAACATAACTTTTGAAAACAGCTTCGAATAAGTGTTTCTCTTGTTTATTTCAGATGCAAATTGATATATATAGCTATATCAACCCTTTATTTGATGTTTGAAAACGGTTATTCAGAGCTCCAGCAGAATCTTGGAAAACGTCATTCTCTCAGTCTGAGAAGATCAGTTTGAGACAATATTTCAGGTTAAACATAACTTTTGAAAACAGCTTCGAATAAATGTTTCTCTTGTTTATTTCAGATGCAAATTGTTATATATAGCTATATAAACCCTTTATTTGATGTTTGAAAACTGCTATTCAGAGCTCCAGCAGAATCTTAGAAAACGTCATTCTCTCAGTCTGAGAACATCAGTTTGAGACAATAGTTCAGGTTAAACATAACTTTTGAAAACAGCTTCGAATAAGTGTGTCTCTTGTTTATTTCAGATGCAAATTGATATATATAGCTATATAAACCCTTTATTTGATGTTTGAAAACTGTTATTCAGAGCTCCAGCAGAATCTTGGAAAACGTCATTCTCTCAGTCTGAGAACATCAGTTTGAGACAGTATTTCATGTTAAACATAACTTTTGAAAACAGCTTCGAATAAGTGTTTCTCTTGTTTATTTCAGATGCAAATTGATATATATAGCTATATAAACCCTTTATTTGATGTTTGAAAACTGCTATTCAGAGCTTCAGCAGAATCTTGGAAAACGTCATTCTCTCAGCCTGTTAAGATCAGTTTGAGACAATATTTCAGGTTAAACATAACTTTTGAAAACAGCTTCGAATAAATGTTTCTCTTGTTTATTTCAGATGCAAATTGTTATATATAGCTATATAAACCCTTTATTTGATGTTTGAAAACTGCTATTCAGAGCTCCAGCAGAATCTTAGAAAACGTCATTCTCTCGGTCTGAGAACATCAGTTTGAGACAATATTTCAGGTTAAACATAACTTTTGAAAACAGCTTCGAATAAGTGTTTCTCTTGTTTATTTCGGATGCAAATTGATATATATAGCTATATAAACCCTTTATTTGATGTTTGAAAACTGCTATTCAGAGCTCCAGCAGAATCTTAGAAAACGTCATTCTCTCGGTCTGAGAACATCAGTTTGAGACAATATTTCAGGTTAAACATAACTTTTGAAACCAGCTTCGAATAAGTGTTTCTCTTGTTTATTTCAGATGCAAATTGATATATATAGCTATATAAACCCTTTATTTGATGTTTGAAAACTGCTATTCAGAACTCCAGCAGAATCTTAGAAAACGTCATTCTCTCAGTCTGAGAACATCAGTTTGAGACAATATTTCAGGTTAAACATAACTTTTGAAAACAGCTTTGAATAAGTTTTTCTTTTGTTTATTTCAGATGCAAATTGATATATATAGCTATATAAACCCTTTATTTGATGTCTGAAAACTGTTATTCAGAGCTCCAGCAGCATCTTAGCCCGCGTTCACTACTTCCAAGACTGTGAAAACATTCTGAGACTCGCTCGGACTAGACAACGCAATGCTGTTTCTACAAGACCGTTCTGGTGGACCTGTCAATCAAATTCAAAGGAGAAGACATGGTGGTGTTTGGTTTGTGCACCAGGTAGGGTGCTTGGGGGAATTGCATTGTGGAAAAAAAAAGAGAAATGTTGATAAAAAAAAAGAACCACAAGGTGGCGGGATTGGACATCAAATACATCTCAGTCTGAATACATCACATTTAGAGAAGGTCTCACTTAAACATATCCTTTGAAAACAGCTTCGAATAAGTGTTTCTCTTGTTTATTTCAGATGAAAATTGATATATATAGCTATATAAACCCTTTATTTGATGTTTGAAAACTGCTATTCAGAGCTCCAGCAGAATCTTAGAAAACGTCATTCTCTCAGTCTGAGAACATCAGTTTGAGACAATATTTCAGGTTAACCATAACTTTTGAAAACAGCTTCGAATAAGTGTTTCTCTTGTTTATTTCAGATGGAAAATGATATATATAGCTATATAAACCCTTTATTTGATGTTTGAAAACTGCTATTCAGAGCTCCAGCAGAATCTTGGAAAACGTCATTCTCTCAGTCTGAGAACATCAGTTTGAGACAATATTTCAGGTTAAACATAACTTTTGAAAACAGCTTCGAATAAGTGTTTCTCTTGTTTATTTCAGATGCAAATTGATATATATAGCTATATAAACCCTTTATTTGATGTTTAAAAACTGCTATTCAGAGCTCCAGCAGAATCTTGGAAAACGTCATTCTCTCAGTCTGAGAACATCAGTTTGAGACAATATTTCAGGTTAAACATAACTTTTGAAAACAGCTTCGAATAAGTGTTTCTCTTGTTTATTTCAGATGCAAATTGATATATATAGCTATATCAACCCTTTATTTGATGTTTGAAAACGGTTATTCAGAGCTCCAGCAGAATCTTGGAAAACGTCATTCTCTCAGTCTGAGAAGATCAGTTTGAGACAATATTTCAGGTTAAACATAACTTTTGAAAACAGCTTCGAATAAATGTTTCTCTTGTTTATTTCAGATGCAAATTGTTATATATAGCTATATAAACCCTTTATTTGATGTTTGAAAACTGCTATTCAGAGCTCCAGCAGAATCTTAGAAAACGTCATTCTCTCAGTCTGAGAACATCAGTTTGAGACAATAGTTCAGGTTAAACATAACTTTTGAAAACAGCTTCGAATAAGTGTTTCTCTTGTTTATTTCAGATGCAAATTGATATATATAGCTATATAAACCCTTTATTTGATGTTTGAAAACTGTTATTCAGAGCTCCAGCAGAATCTTGGAAAACGTCATTCTCTCAGTCTGAGAAGATCAGTTTGAGACAGTATTTCATGTTAAACATAACTTTTGAAAACAGCTTCGAATAAGTGTTTCTCTTGTTTATTTCAGATGCAAATTGATATATATAGCTATATAAACCCTTTATTTGATGTTTTAAAACTGTTATTCAGAGCTCCAGCAGAATCTTGGAAAACGTCATTCTCTCAGTCTGAGAAGATCAGTTTGAGACAATATTTCAGGTTAAACATAACTTTTGAAAACAGCTTCGAATAAATGTTTCTCTTGTTTATTTCAGATGCAAATTGATATATATAGCTATATAAACCCTTTATTTGATGTTTGAAAACTGCTATTCAGAGCTTCAGCAGAATCTTGGAAAACGTCATTCTCTCAGCCTGTTAAGATCAGTTTGAGACAATATTTCAGGTTAAACATAACTTTTGAAAACAGCTTCGAATAAATGTTTCTCTTGTTTATTTCAGATGCAAATTGTTATATATAGCTATATAAACCCTTTATTTGATGTTTGAAAACTGCTATTCAGAGCTCCAGCAGAATCTTAGAAAACGTCATTCTCTCGGTCTGAGAACATCAGTTTGAGACAATATTTCAGGTTAAACATAACTTTTGAAAACAGATTCGAATAAGTGTTTCTCTTGTTTATTTCGGATGCAAATTGATATATATAGCTATATAAACCCTTTATTTGATGTTTGAAAACTGCTATTCAGAACTCCAGCAGAATCTTAGAAAACGTCATTCTCTCGGTCTGAGAACATCAGTTTGAGACAATATTTCAGGTTAAACATAACTTTTGAAAACAGCTTTGAATAAGTTTTTCTTTTGTTTATTTCAGATGCAAATTGATATATATAGCTATATAAACCCTTTATTTGATGTTTGAAAACTGCTATTCAGAGCTCCAGCAGAATCTTAGAAAACGTCATTCTCTCAGTCTGAGAACATCAGTTTGAGACAATATTTCAGGTTAAACATAACTTTTGAAAACAGCTTCGAATAAGTGTTTCTCTTGTTTATTTCAGATGCAAATTGATATATATAGCTATATAAACCCTTTATTTGATGTTTGAAAACTGCTATTCAGAGCTCCAGCAGAATCTTAGAAAACGTCATTCTCTCAGTCTGAGAACATCAGTTTGAGACAATATTTCAGGTTAAACATAATTTTTGAAAATAGCTTCGAATAAGTGTTTCTCTTGTTTATTTCAGATGCAAATTGATATATATAGCTATATAAACCCTTTATTTGATGTTTGAAAACTGCTATTCAGAGCTTCAGCAGAATCTTGGAAAACATCTTTCTCTCAGCCTGTGAAGATCAGTTTGAGACAATATTTCAGGTTAAACATAACTTTTGAAAACAGCTTCAAATAAGTGTTTCTCTTGTTTATTTCAGATGCAAATTGATATATATAGCTTTATAAACCCTTTATTTGATGTTTGAAAACTGTTATTCAGAGCTCCAGCAGAATCTTGGAAAACGTCATTCTCTCAGTCTGAGAACATCAAATTGAGACAATATTTCAGGTTAAACATAACTTTTGAAAACAGCTTCGAATAAGTGTTTCTCTTGTTTATTTCAGATGCAAATTGATATATATATCTATATAAACCATTTATTTGATGTTTGAAAACTGTTATTCAGAGCTCCAGCAGAATCTTAGAAAATGTCATTCTCTCAGTCTGAGAACATCAGTTTGAGACAATATTTAAGGTTAAACATAACTTTTGAAAACAGCTTTGAATAAGTGTTTCTCTTTTTTATTTCAGATGCAAATTGATATATATATATATATATATTTTCATTTGGCTGTGAATTTTTTCCCTGCCATTTTGAAAGCGAACTTGACACAAATTGTTTACTCAAAAGATCTTTTCCCTACTGAGAAACTTTGCGGTATTTTCATCCAACGCGCATGTATTGAACTCAAGTGAAGCGAACACACACATTTAGAAAACACAAACCCAAACCTCGATATGAACATTAGAGTGATGGGATCGACAGTTCTTTTGACTGTACTTTGGCACTTAGTGCCAACATAAAAACTAAATGTTCTGTAGCAAAGTCTATTATAGAATCCCTCCCACCGGCACGGTCGCAGCTGAGTTCAACTGAACTGAGAAAGGAATGAAGTTCAGTACGTTCACTCAAAAGATCGTTCGTTCCAACAAATCGTTCGAGAACCACACAACACTAGAACGTTAGAGCCGCATGAAACCAGGCAAAGAGCCGCATGCGGCTCGGGAGCCGCGGGTTGGCCAGGCCTGGTGTAGAAAAAACTTTTTTTTACCCCCTATTGGCCCTTATGTGGGTGTTTTTAGTAGAATGACCTTATCACAATATGGCCTAAATTAATATTATTATAAATAGTGGCCTTGATAGTCTTCATATGGTTGAATTATCCTCAACATCTAGTCACACCCTAAAAGCATTATGACATTAATGTTACATATATTAAACTTTACTCACCTCTTCTCCGTTGTCTCACTGAACTTTCAGTCACTTGAATCAGACATTTCAATATCAAGTCAAGTTAAGTTATTTTATTGTCAAATAAACAAATAACAAAATAACAAAAAACAATTAATTGATAACAATTTGGACAATATTTGTCTTAATCAGGTAGAGGATATTTATCTTCAACGTCACTCACAAAATGGAAAGAGGTGGAACTGGAGTCCTAAATTATGTCTAACAACTTACCGATGGTAGTTGTGGACGTTGTGATGGCACAGAATGGGCAAGATGGGGCACCACTTGTGTTGACATACCCTTTGACAAAATATACATATCAATTAAAAAAAGAGGTTGTGATTATTCCATCAGAATGAAGATGGATTCAAAATAATTCACAGTTATGAAAACATTTTCTATTTCATCAACATAAACTACACTTTACTAAAAGTTATTACAGTTCTGGTAAGATCAATGAAAAAGCATGACATAAACATAACTGCAAACAACCTAATAAATGGCTTTAAATAACTTATATTTAGCATGCAATGCAAATTTTGATGTAATATGCGCTATGGTGGCTAGCACTAGCTTACGCAAGCTAGTGTTTTACATTAAGTGAAAAGTACCAAAGAAAACACAAATATGACTTACCTGGGGTGATGCAGTTTGTATTAGTGATGGGATCGGCAGTTCTTTTGACTGTACTGAATAACTAGAATCAGTTCATTAAAAGGATTCGTTCAAAATATTCTTTAAGTTCGTTCGTTCACTAAATCACTAACTCAGTGCTTATGGAGCCCAGACTGCAATATCACCTACTTCCTGAACGCAGCCAAACAATCCGTTACTAACTTAAAGGATTCAGACCCGAGGTTAACATTCAATGCACTTCAGGGACAATGCAAAAAAAAAAAAAAGGACGCCCGGTGCGTTCACGGATAAGGAGCAGTACACAGACATTCGTGAGAAATTCAGCAAATAGAGAGGATCTTGAGGTGTGTTCACAGCTGAACATGAATCCTCGTTCACTGAAGGAATCCGTGTCTCGCGAATCCCCGGATGTGAATCCTCGTTCATTGAACGAATCTGTGTGTCGCGAATAACGGGATGTGAATCCTCGTTCACTGAACGAATCTGTGTCTCGCGCATCGGTAGCAGCCTAATGTGACAAACTCTCGTTGTGTATATACGTTTACAAACAAACGCAAATGCAAATGTAGTAGAGATTCTGTTACTTTTAAAAACACTGTGTGTGCGTTTCCAGCCTGTCCAATAAACAATTAAAGTGTGACTAAATGCTTGGTTGTTAAATGTTTTTTGCACTAAAATAAAAATTAAATAAAACAAAAATAATAATAATACTAAAATGTAACATAAACTTAAATGCAATCAACAATAAATTAAAAAGGCCTTGTCTAAGTAAAACATTTTACTTGTTTTTAGATTTAGATTTAACATTTAGATTTAACATTTAGATATAGATTTAACATTTAAATATAGATTTAAATTTATATTTATATTTAGATTTAGATTTAAGATTTAGATTTAACATTTAGATATGTATTTAACATTTACATTTAAATTTGACATTTAGATTTTATATTTCATAAATGTGAGAAATATTGTCTAAATGTCGGAAAACATAGCAAAATAATGCTTCTAAATCAGCGAATAAACAAGTAATTAATTTTACATTCATTGCCCTATAGAAGCTTGCTCACAACTCCTCGCACACCCTGCCCACGAGGGTAGCCATTCAGAGACCAGCGGCTTGAATCCTTCTGCTGTCATTGGCTGGACTTCTCCACCAATCATAGGGAGCTACCCGAGGGAAGAAGGGCGGGTCTTGCCGCATCTTCAGCAGAAAGAGTCAGAGAAAATGGTGCAAAAAAAACGACGAAAGAAATACACAGCCTCAAGTAAGTTATATTTCTTAAAGTTGTGTTCATATAGTGAGGTGTTACCTAAATATTAAATTATGTTGACACATTTAAATATTACATTTAATATAGCGCAAATGGTGGCACTACCTCATTAAAATGTCTTATGCTAAAATGCTAAAACATCTATGGCTACTAAGGACAGTTCACTGAAAATAATATTGTAAAGAAAACATCATTTTCAGATAAGATTTCACTTTAAACCTAACTTTTTAAAACAACTTCAAATAAGTGTTTTCTTATGTTTGTTTTTATAAATTATTATTGATGTTTATAGCTAAATAAACCCTTTATTTGAAGTTTGGAAACTGTTCTGCAGGTTTACAGCAGCATGTTAGAAAACCTGATTCAGTTCATCCTCTGGTTTTATTCAAAACTTTTTTACTCCCCACATTATTTATTTATTTATTTAAATTTCCCTTTTTTTGAACAGATAGTCAGGAAGTCGTCGTGGGAGAGGGGCTTCGCTCATGGCTGCATCTACACAACCGTGCTGGTGGACCTGTCAGTCAAATTCAAAGGAGAAGACATGGTGGTGTTTGGTTCCTGCACAAGGTAGGGGGCTTGAGGGGCTTGTATTGTGGCTAAAAAATTGTGATAAAAAAAAAAGATCCAGGCTAGGCGGCATGGTCCCACACACTGCGGTCAAGTGAGCTGCGATCTAGCCGCAACCTTAAAACACTTGCGTTTTTGTGAAGGTGTTACAGTAGTGGGAGAGAAGTCATACGCGGAAGGATCTACGACACTATTACTGATATATTCTCAAAAATACTCTGATATGGTGACATTAAGGTAAGATTTGAAGAGACATTTGCGTGATGAGACCAGAGTCTCCAAACATGTGTGAGACTTTTGGAAGAAAAGCAGCCGAAATAGGAAATATTTATTTTCTGCTAATCTGTTATAATTTCCTGTTTATTTTTTTGTTTTCTTACAAAATAATTCAATTATGGTTGTTTAAATAATTTAATTACTGACTTATGGCGTTATTTTTGCTTAGAAAGCTGTTTGTGCACAACCTTTTTTATTATAAAAAATAAACCTTATTAGTTGACAAAGATCTGACTTTATTTTCATGTTCAGCAGGTTTTGAAGTATAAGTGAACAACGTTTCATGTATTTTTACTGTAGAAATATGGATTTATTGTCAATTTAGTACAGTGTATTGATGTCCCTGTTAATCATGCACAATATATTTTAATTCTTATAAAAAAAACTCAATAGTTGACAAAGATCTGACTTTATTTTCATGTTCAACAGGTTTTGAAGTATAAGTGAAATAAGTTATGTATTTTTACTGTAGAAACATTGATTTATTGTCAATTTAGTACAGTGTATTGATGTCACTGTTATTGAAGCACTATATATTTTAATCCTTATCAAAAGAAAACCTAAAATACATGATGAAACTGCTATCTTCGGTGCGCAAGGATTTAGCTGAAATTATTCAAACAGAAGTTTGCGCAATGTTGGAAAGTGAGATGGCGGTGATTCGAGCGGATATTGTTGCAGCTAGAGCGGAGCTCAAAGAATACAGGTTGACGATCGCCTCTGAACTCTCCGCCATGAAATCTACGGTGAAGGATGTGGAAGAAAGTTTGTCAACGTGGACAGATGATGTTGTTTCACTCAAGAAGGAGGTGAAGCGGCTAACGGGGGTCATGGACCAACTTCAGAATAAATGCGAGGACTTGGAGGCGAGGTCGCGGACAAACAACATAAGATCCTTATGTCGAAATACCGGAGACCCTTGAATGCAACACCGAGTCTGTGTCCGCGCTTCTGCAGCGGGCCTTTGATCTGAAAGACGCGCCGCTCCTGGACAGAGCTCACCGTCTCTCCCCGCCTGGATCTACAGAGGGACGCCGGTCAAACACGATCATAGCCTGCGTTCACTACTTCCAAGACTGTGAAAACATTCTGAGACTCGCTCGGACTAGACAACGCATCGGTGTGGACGGAGTCAGCACCTCAGTGTTTCCTGACTACCCGACAAGTGTTGCCAAAGCACGCGCAGCGTTCAATGACGTCAAGAGTCGGTTTTGGGGAGTGGACGGGGTTCGGTTCGGATTTGCTTATCCTGCCCGCTTCAGAATCACGTACAAGAAGTGTTTTCTTTTGTTTGTTATTATAAATTATTATTGATGTTTATAGCTAAATAAACCCTTTATTTGAAGTTTGGAAACTGTTCTGCAGGTTTACAGCAGCATGTTAGAAAACCTGATTCAGTTCATCCTCTGGTTTTATTCAAAACTTTTTTACTCCCCACATTATTTATTTATTTATTTAAATTTCCCTTTTTTTGAACAGATAGTCAGGAAGTCGTCGTGGGAGAGGGGCTTCGCTCATGGCTGCATCTACACAACCGTGCTGGTGGACCTGTCAGTCAAATTCAAAGGAGAAGACATGGTGGTGTTTGGTTCCTGCACAAGGTAGGGGGCTTGAGGGGATTGTATTGTGGCTAAAAAATTGTGATTAAAAAAAAAGATCCAGGCTAGGCGGCATGGTCCCCCACACTGCGGTCAAGTGAGCCGCGATCTAGCCGCAACCTTAAAACACTTGCGTTTTTGTGAAGGTGTTACAGTAGTGGGAGAGAAGTCATACGCGGAAGGATCTACGACACTATTACTGATATATTCTCAAAAATACTCTGATATGGTGACATTAAAGTAAGATTTGAAGAGACATTTGCGTGATGACACCAGAGTCTCCAAACATGTGTGAGACTGTTGGAAGAAAAGCAGCCGAAATAGGAAATATTTATTTTCTGCTAATCTGCTATAATTTCCTGTTTATTTTTTTGTTTTCTTACAAAATAATTCAATTACGGTTGTTTAAATAATTTAATTACTGACTTATGGCGTTATTTTTGCTTAGAAAGCTGTTTGTGCACAACCCTTTTTTATTATAAAAAATAAACCTTATTAGTTGACAAAGATCTGACTTTATTTTCATGTTCAGCAGGTTTTGAAGTATAAGTGAACAAAGTTTCATGCATTTTTACTGTAGAAATATGGATTTATTGTCAATTTAGTACAGTGTATTGATGTCCCTGTTAATCATGCACAATATATTTTAATTCTTATAAAAAAAACTCAATAGTTGACAAAGATCTGACTTTATTTCATGTTCAACAGGTTTTGAAGTATAAGTGAAATAAGTTATGTATTTTTACTGTAGAAACATTGATTTATTGTCAATTTAGTACAGTGTATTGATGTCACTGTTATTCAAGCACTATATATTTTGATCCTTATCAAAAGAAAACCTAAAATACATGATGGAACTGCTATCTTCGGTGCGCAAGGATTTAGCTGAAATTATTCAAACAGAAGTTTGCGCAATGTTGGAAAGTGAGATGGCGGTGATTCGAGCGGATATTGTTGCAGCTAGAGCGGAGCTCAAAGAATACAGGTTGACGATCGCCTCTGAACTCTCCGCCATGAAATCTACGGTGAAGAATGTGAAAGTAAGTTTGTCAACGTTTTCAGATGATGTTGTTTCACTCAAGAAGGAGGTGAAGCGGCTCACGGGGGTCATGGACCAACTTCAGAATAAATGCGAGGACTTGGAGGCGAGGTCGCGGACAAACAACATAAGATCCTTATGTCGAAATACCGGAAACCCTTGAATGCAACACCGAGTCTGTGTCCGCGCTTCTGCAGCGGGCCTTTGATCTGAAAGACGCGCCGCTCCTGGACAGAGCTCACCGTCTCTCCCCGCCTGGATCTACAGAGGGACGCCGGTCAAACACGATCATAGCCCGCGTTCACTACTTCCAAGACTGTGAAAACATTCTGAGACTCGCTCAGACTAGACAACGCATCGGTGTGGACGGAGTCAGCACCTCAGTGTTTCCTGACTACCCGACAAGTGTTGCCAAAGCACGCGCAGCGTTCAATGACGTAAAGAGTCGGTTTTGGGGAGTGGACGGGGTTCGGTTCGGATTTGCTTATCCTGCCCGCTTCAGAATCACGTACAAGAAGTGTTTTCTTTTGTTTGTTATTATAAATTATTATTGATGTTTATAGCTAAATAAACCCTTTATTTGAAGTTTGGAAACTGTTCTGCAGGTTTACAGCAGCATGTTAGAAAACCTGATTCAGTTCATCCTCTGGTTTTATTCAAAACTTTTTTACTCCCCACATTATTTATTTATTTATTTAAATTTCCCTTTTTTTGAACAGATAGTCAGGAAGTCGTCGTGGGAGAGGGGCTTCGCTCATGGCTGCATCTACACAACCGTGCTGGTGGACCTGTCAGTCAAATTCAAAGGAGAAGACATGGTGGTGTTTGGTTCCTGCACAAGGTAGGGGGCTTGAGGGGATTGTATTGTGGCTAAAAAATTGTGATTAAAAAAAAAGATCCAGGCTAGGCGGCATGGTCCCCCACACTGCGGTCAAGTGAGCCGCGATCTAGCCGCAACCTTAAAACACTTGCGTTTTTGTGAAGGTGTTACAGTAGTGGGAGAGAAGTCATACGCGGAAGGATCTACGACACTATTACTGATATATTCTCAAAAATACTCTGATATGGTGACATTAAAGTAAGATTTGAAGAGACATTTGCGTGATGAGACCAGAGTCTCCAAACATGTGTGAGACTGTTGGAAGAAAAGCAGCTGAAATAGGAAATATTTATTTTCTGCTAATCTGCTATAATTTCCTGTTTATTTTTTTGTTTTCTTACAAAATAATTCAATTACGGTTGTTTAAATAATTTAATTACTGACTTATGGCGTTATTTTTGCTTAGAAAGCTGTTTGTGCACAACCCTTTTTTATTATAAAAAATAAACCTTATTAGTTGACAAAGATCTGACTTTATTTTCATGTTCAGCAGGTTTTGAAGTATAAGTGAACAAAGTTTCATGCATTTTTACTGTAGAAATATGGATTTATTGTCAATTTAGTACAGTGTATTGATGTCCCTGTTAATCATGCACAATATATTTTAATTCTTATAAAAAAAACTCAATAGTTGACAAAGATCTGACTTTATTTCATGTTCAACAGGTTTTGAAGTATAAGTGAAATAAGTTATGTATTTTTACTGTAGAAACATTGATTTATTGTCAATTTAGTACAGTGTATTGATGTCACTGTTATTCAAGCACTATATATTTTGATCCTTATCAAAAGAAAACCTAAAATACATGATGGAACTGCTATCTTCGGTGCGCAAGGATTTAGCTGAAATTATTCAAACAGAAGTTTGCGCAATGTTGGAAAGTGAGATGGCGGTGATTCGAGCGGATATTGTTGCAGCTAGAGCGGAGCTCAAAGAATACAGGTTGACGATCGCCTCTGAACTCTCCGCCATGAAATCTACGGTGAAGGATGTGGAAGAAAGTTTGTCAACGTGGACAGATGATGTTGTTTCACTCAAGAAGGAGGTGAAGCGGCTAACGGGGGTCATGGACCAACTTCAGAATAAATGCGAGGACTTGGAGGCGAGGTCGCGGACAAACAACATAAGATCCTTATGTCGAAATACCGGAGACCCTTGAATGCAACACCGAGTCTGTGTCCGCGCTTCTGCAGCGGGCCTTTGATCTGAAAGACGCGCCGCTCCTGGACAGAGCTCACCGTCTCTCCCCGCCTGGATCTACAGAGGGACGCCGGTCAAACACGATCATAGCCTGCGTTCACTACTTCCAAGACTGTGAAAACATTCTGAGACTCGCTCGGACTAGACAACGCATCGGTGTGGACGGAGTCAGCACCTCAGTGTTTCCTGACTACCCGACAAGTGTTGCCAAAGCACGCGCAGCGTTCAATGACGTCAAGAGTCGGTTTTGGGGAGTGGACGGGGTTCGGTTCGGATTTGCTTATCCTGCCCGCTTCAGAATCACGTACAAGAAGTGTTTTCTTTTGTTTGTTATTATAAATTATTATTGATGTTTATAGCTAAATAAACCCTTTATTTGAAGTTTGGAAACTGTTCTGCAGGTTTACAGCAGCATGTTAGAAAACCTGATTCAGTTCATCCTCTGGTTTTATTCAAAACTTTTTTACTCCCCACATTATTTATTTATTTATTTAAATTTCCCTTTTTTTGAACAGATAGTCAGGAAGTCGTCGTGGGAGAGGGGCTTCGCTCATGGCTGCATCTACACAACCGTGCTGGTGGACCTGTCAGTCAAATTCAAAGGAGAAGACATGGTGGTGTTTGGTTCCTGCACAAGGTAGGGGGCTTGAGGGGATTGTATTGTGGCTAAAAAATTGTGATTAAAAAAAAAGATCCAGGCTAGGCGGCATGGTCCCCCACACTGCGGTCAAGTGAGCCGCGATCTAGCCGCAACCTTAAAACACTTGCGTTTTTGTGAAGGTGTTACAGTAGTGGGAGAGAAGTCATACGCGGAAGGATCTACGACACTATTACTGATATATTCTCAAAAATACTCTGATATGGTGACATTAAAGTAAGATTTGAAGAGACATTTGCGTGATGAGACCAGAGTCTCCAAACATGTGTGAGACTGTTGGAAGAAAAGCAGCTGAAATAGGAAATATTTATTTTCTGCTAATCTGCTATAATTTCCTGTTTATTTTTTTGTTTTCTTACAAAATAATTCAATTACGGTTGTTTAAATAATTTAATTACTGACTTATGGCGTTATTTTTGCTTAGAAAGCTGTTTGTGCACAACCCTTTTTTATTATAAAAAATAAACCTTATTAGTTGACAAAGATCTGACTTTATTTTCATGTTCAGCAGGTTTTGAAGTATAAGTGAACAAAGTTTCATGCATTTTTACTGTAGAAATATGGATTTATTGTCAATTTAGTACAGTGTATTGATGTCCCTGTTAATCATGCACAATATATTTTAATTCTTATAAAAAAAACTCAATAGTTGACAAAGATCTGACTTTATTTCATGTTCAACAGGTTTTGAAGTATAAGTGAAATAAGTTATGTATTTTTACTGTAGAAACATTGATTTATTGTCAATTTAGTACAGTGTATTGATGTCACTGTTATTCAAGCACTATATATTTTGATCCTTATCAAAAGAAAACCTAAAATACATGATGGAACTGCTATCTTCGGTGCGCAAGGATTTAGCTGAAATTATTCAAACAGAAGTTTGCGCAATGTTGGAAAGTGAGATGGCGGTGATTCGAGCGGATATTGTTGCAGCTAGAGCGGAGCTCAAAGAATACAGGTTGACGATCGCCTCTGAACTCTCCGCCATGAAATCTACGGTGAAGAATGTGAAAGTAAGTTTGTCAACGTGTACAGATGATGTTGTTTCACTCAAGAAGGAGGTGAAGCGGCTCACGGGGGTCATGGACCAACTTCAGAATAAATGCGAGGACTTGGAGGCGAGGTCGCGGACAAACAACATAAGATCCTTATGTCGAAATACCGGAAACCCTTGAATGCAACACCGAGTCTGTGTCCACGCTTCTGCAGCGGGCCTTTGATCTGAAAGACGCGCCGCTCCTGGACAGAGCTCACCGTCTCTCCCCGCCTGGATCTACAGAGGGACGCCGGTCAAACACGATCATAGCCCGCGTTCACTACTTCCAAGACTGTGAAAACATTCTGAGACTCGCTCAGACTAGACAACGCATCAGTGTGGACGGAGTCAGCACCTCAGTGTTTCCTGACTACCCGACAAGTGTTGCCAAAGCACGCGCAGCGTTCAATGACGTAAAGAGTCGGTTTTGGGGAGTGGACGGGGTTCGGTTCGGATTTGCTTATCCTGCCCGCTTCAGAATCACGTACAAGAAGTGTTTTCTTTTGTTTGTTATTATAAATTATTATTGATGTTTATAGCTAAATAAACCCTTTATTTGAAGTTTGGAAACTGTTCTGCAGGTTTACAGCAGCATGTTAGAAAACCTGATTCAGTTCATCCTCTGGTTTTATTCAAAACTTTTTTACTCCCCACATTATTTATTTATTTATTTAAATTTCCCTTTTTTTGAACAGATAGTCAGGAAGTCGTCGTGGGAGAGGGGCTTCGCTCATGGCTGCATCTACACAACCGTGCTGGTGGACCTGTCAGTCAAATTCAAAGGAGAAGACATGGTGGTGTTTGGTTCCTGCACAAGGTAGGGGGCTTGAGGGGATTGTATTGTGGCTAAAAAATTGTGATTAAAAAAAAAGATCCAGGCTAGGCGGCATGGTCCCCCACACTGCGGTCAAGTGAGCCGCGATCTAGCCGCAACCTTAAAACACTTGCGTTTTTGTGAAGGTGTTACAGTAGTGGGAGAGAAGTCATACGCGGAAGGATCTACGACACTATTACTGATATATTCTCAAAAATACTCTGATATGGTGACATTAAAGTAAGATTTGAAGAGACATTTGCGTGATGAGACCAGAGTCTCCAAACATGTGTGAGACTGTTGGAAGAAAAGCAGCCGAAATAGGAAATATTTATTTTCTGCTAATCTGCTATAATTTCCTGTTTATTTTTTTGTTTTCTTACAAAATAATTCAATTACGGTTGTTTAAATAATTTAATTACTGACTTATGGCGTTATTTTTGCTTAGAAAGCTGTTTGTGCACAACCCTTTTTTATTATAAAAAATAAACCTTATTAGTTGACAAAGATCTGACTTTATTTTCATGTTCAGCAGGTTTTGAAGTATAAGTGAACAAAGTTTCATGCATTTTTACTGTAGAAATATGGATTTATTGTCAATTTAGTACAGTGTATTGATGTCCCTGTTAATCATGCACAATATATTTTAATTCTTATAAAAAAAACTCAATAGTTGACAAAGATCTGACTTTATTTCATGTTCAACAGGTTTTGAAGTATAAGTGAAATAAGTTATGTATTTTTACTGTAGAAACATTGATTTATTGTCAATTTAGTACAGTGTATTGATGTCACTGTTATTCAAGCACTATATATTTTTATCCTTATCAAAAGAAAACCTAAAATACATGATGGAACTGCTATCTTCGGTGCGCAAGGATTTAGCTGAAATTATTCAAACAGAAGTTTGCGCAATGTTGGAAAGTGAGATGGCGGTGATTCGAGCGGATATTGTTGCAGCTAGAGCGGAGCTCAAAGAATACAGGTTGACGATCGCCTCTGAACTCTCCGCCATGAAATCTACGGTGAAGAATGTGAAAGTAAGTTTGTCAACGTGTACAGATGATGTTGTTTCACTCAAGAAGGAGGTGAAGCGGCTCACGGGGGTCATGGACCAACTTCAGAATAAATGCGAGGACTTGGAGGCGAGGTCGCGGACAAACAACATAAGATCCTTATGTCGAAATACCGGAGACCCTTGAATGCAACACCGAGTCTGTGTCCGCGCTTCTGCAGCGGGCCTTTGATCTGAAAGACGCGCCGCTCCTGGACAGAGCTCACCGTCTCTCCCCGCCTGGATCTACAGAGGGACGCCGGTCAAACACGATCATAGCCCGCGTTCACTACTTCCAAGACTGTGAAAACATTCTGAGACTCGCTCAGACTAGACAACGCATCAGTGTGGACGGAGTCAGCACCTCAGTGTTTCCTGACTACCCGACAAGTGTTGCCAAAGCACGCGCAGCGTTCAATGACGTAAAGAGTCGGTTTTGGGGAGTGGACGGGGTTTGGTTCGGATTTGCTTATCCTGCCCGCTTCAGAATCACGTACAAGAAGTGTTTTCTTTTGTTTGTTATTATAAATTATCATTGATGTTTATAGCTAAATAAACCCTTTATTTGAAGTTTGGAAACTGTTCTGCAGGTTTACAGCAGCATGTTAGAAAACCTGATTCAGTTCATCCTCTGGTTTTATTCAAAACTTTTTTACTCCCCACATTATTTATTTATTTATTTAAATTTCCCTTTTTTTGAACAGATAGTCAGGAAGTCGTCGTGGGAGAGGGGCTTCGCTCATGGCTGCATCTACACAACCGTGCTGGTGGACCTGTCAGTCAAATTCAAAGGAGAAGACATGGTGGTGTTTGGTTCCTGCACAAGGTAGGGGGCTTGAGGGGATTGTATTGTGGCTAAAAAATTGTGATTAAAAAAAAAGATCCAGGCTAGGCGGCATGGTCCCCCACACTGCGGTCAAGTGAGCCGCGATCTAGCCGCAACCTTAAAACACTTGCGTTTTTGTGAAGGTGTTACAGTAGTGGGAGAGAAGTCATATGCGGAAGGTTCTATGACACTATTACTGATATATTCTCAAAAATACTCTGATATGGTGACATTAAAGTAAGATTTGAAGAGACATTTGCGTGATGAGACCAGAGTCTCCAAACATGTGTGAGACTGTTGGAAGAAAAGCAGCCAAAATAGGAAATATTTATTTTCTGCTAATCTGTTATAATTTCCTGTTTATTTTTTTGTTTTCTTGCAAAATAATTCAATTACGGTTGTTTAAATAATTTAATTACTGACTTACGACGTTATTTTTGCTTAGAAAGCTGTTTGTGCACAACGTATTTTATTATAAAAAATAAACCTTAATAGTTGACAAAGATCTGACTTTATTTTCATGTTCAGCAGGTTTTGAAGTATAAGTGAACAAAGTTTTATGTATTTTTACTGTAGAAATATGGATTTATTGTCAATTTAGTACAGTGTATAGATGTCCCTGTTTATTAGGGTTAGGCGTTAGGGTTGAAGGGGGGTGACAGGGAGGGTCCCTGTCGAGGGCACGGGCCAGTGCAAACCCGTTGATGAACCCTCCCTACCTGTAAAAGAAATTCAAAAGGGATTAAAGTTTAGGAGTTAGGTTAAGGGTAAGGGTAAGTGCTTAAACAATCAAAAACAAAACTCAATAAAATATATAAAAGATCAAGATAACACAGGAGTTACAGAAAATCAAGGAAAGGCCTGCACAAATTAAAATGTTTTAGATCGTTCCAAAGCTTAGGAGCAACTGCCTGGAAGGGTTTCTCTCCTCTGGTCCTGAACCGTGTGCGAGGAACCACAAGTAGATTCTGATCCACAGACCTCAGAGCACGAGCTGGGGTGTTAGGCTGGATCAGATCACTGATGGAAGTCAGTGATCAGTCAGAGCCTGACTAGAATAACAAGGATCGGAGAAATGTAATACAATACAAATAAATAAATAAATGCACTGATCATGCGTTCAGAGATAAGCTCTCCATGTTTCCTTCATCCACTGTTTTATAGTGTTTCCCATCTTGTTTACCTCTTTATGCTGGAATTAAATAATGAATTAAATATACAGAATAAAGTATATTTTTATACAGAATAAAGGTTACAAAAAAACCTTTTTTTACCCCCTATTGGCCCTTATGTGGGTGTTTTTAGTAGAATGACCTTATCACAATATGGCCTAAATTAATATTATTATAAATAGTGGCCTTGATAGTCTTCATATGGTTGAATTATCCTCAACATCTAGTCACACCCTAAAAGCATTATGACATTAATGTTACATATATTAAACTTTACTCACCTCTTCTCCGTTGTCTCACTGAACTTTCAGTCACTTGAATCAGACATTTCCATATCAAGTCAAGTTAAGTTATTTTATTGTCAAATAAACAAATAACAAAATAACAAAAAACAATTAATTGATAACAATTTGGACAATATTTGTCGTAATCAGGTAGAGGATATTTATCTTCAACGTCACTCACAAAATGGAAAGAGGTGGAACTGGAGTCCTAAATTATGTCTAACAACTTACCGATGGTAGTTGTGGACGTTGTGATGGCACAGAATGGGCAAGATGGGGCACCACTTGTGTTGGCATACCCTTTGACAAAATATACATATCAATTAAAAAAAGAGGTTGTGATTATTCCATCAGAATGAAGATGGATTCAAAATAATTCACAGTTATGAAAACATTTTCTATTTCATCAACATAAACTACACTTTACTAAAAGTTATTACAGTTCTGGTAAGATCAATGAAAAAGCATGACATAAACATAACTGCAAACAACCTAATAAATGGCTTTAAATAACTTATATTTAGCATGCAATGCAAATTTTGATGTAATATGCGCTATGGTGGCTAGCACTAGCTTACGCAAGCTAGTGATGTACATTAAGTGAAAAGTACCAAAGAAAACACAAATATGACTTACCTGGGGTGATGCAGTTTGTATTAGTGATGGGATCGGCAGTTCTTTTGACTGTACTGAATAACTAGAATCAGTTCATTAAAAGGATTCGTTCAAAATATTCTTTCAGTTCGTTCGTTCACTAAATCACTAACTCAGTGCTTATGGAGCCCAGACTGCAATATCACCTACTTCCTGAACGCAGCCAAACAATCCGTTACTAACTTAAAGGATTCAGACCCGAGGTTAACATTCAATGCACTTCAGGGACAATGCAAAAAAAAAAAAAAGGACGCCCGGTGCGTTCACGGATAAGGAGCAGTACACAGACATTCGTGAGAAATTCAGCAAATAGAGAGGATCTTGAGGTGTGTTCACAGCTGAACATGAATCCTCGTTCACTGAAGGAATCCGTGTCTCGCGAATCCCCGGATGTGAATCCTCGTTCATTGAACGAATCTGTGTGTCGCGAATAACGGGATGTGAATCCTCGTTCACTGAACGAATCTGTGTCTCGCGCATCGGTAGCAGCCTAATGTGACAAACTCTCGTTGTGTATATACGTTTACAAACAAACGCAAATGCAAATGTAGTAGAGATTCTGTTACTTTTAAAAACACTGTGTGTGCGTTTCCAGCCTGTCCAATAAACAATTAAAGTGTGACTAAATGCTTGGTTGTTAAATGTTTTTTTGCACTAAAATAAAAATTAAATAAAACAAAAATAATAATAATACTAAAATGTAACATAAACTTAAATGCAATCAACAATAAATTAAAAAGGCCTTGTCTAAGTAAAACATTTTACTTGTTTTTAGATTTAGATTTAACATTTAGATTTAACATTTAGATATAGATTTAACATTTAAATATAGATTTAAATTTATATTTATATTTATATTTAGATTTAAGATTTAGATTTAACATTTAGATATGTATTTAACATTTACATTTAAATTTGACATTTAGATTTTATATTTCATAAATGTGAGAAATATTGTCTAAATGTCGGAAAACATAGCAAAATAATGCTTCTAAATCAGCGAATAAACAAGTAATTAATTGTACATTCATTGCCCTATAGAAGCTTGCTCACAACTCCTCGCACACCCTGCCCACGAGGGTAGCCATTCAGAGACCAGCGGCTTGAATCCTTCTGCTGTCATTGGCTGGACTTCTCCACCAATCATAGGGAGCTACCCGAGGGAAGAAGGGCGGGTCTTGCCGCATCTTCAGCAGAAAGATTCAGAGAAAATGGTGCAAAAAAAACGACGAAAGAAATACACAGCCTCAAGTAAGTTATATTTCTTAAAGTTGTGTTCATATAGTGAGGTGTTACCTAAATATTAAATTATGTTGACACATTTAAATATTACATTTAATATAGCGCAAATGGTGGCACTACCTCATTAAAATGTCTTATGCTAAAATGCTAAAACATCTATGGCTACTAAGGACAGTTCACTGAAAATAATATTGTAAAGAAAACATCATTTTCAGATAAGATTTCACTTTAAACCTAACTTTTTAAAACAACTTCAAATAAGTGTTTTCTTATGTTTGTTTTTATAAATTATTATTGATGTTTATAGCTAAATAAACCCTTTATTTGAAGTTTGGAAACTGTTCTGCAGGTTTACAGCAGCATGTTAGAAAACCTGATTCAGTTCATCCTCTGGTTTTATTCAAAACTTTTTTACTCCCCACATTATTTATTTATTTATTTAAATTTCCCTTTTTTTGAACAGATAGTCAGGAAGTCGTCGTGGGAGAGGGGCTTCGCTCATGGCTGCATCTACACAACCGTGCTGGTGGACCTGTCAGTCAAATTCAAAGGAGAAGACATGGTGGTGTTTGGTTCCTGCACAAGGTAGGGGGCTTGAGGGGCTTGTATTGTGGCTAAAAAATTGTGATAAAAAAAAAAGATCCAGGCTAGGCGGCATGGTCCCACACACTGCGGTCAAGTGAGCTGCGATCTAGCCGCAACCTTAAAACACTTGCGTTTTTGTGAAGGTGTTACAGTAGTGGGAGAGAAGTCATACGCGGAAGGATCTACGACACTATTACTGATATATTCTCAAAAATACTCTGATATGGTGACATTAAGGTAAGATTTGAAGAGACATTTGCGTGATGAGACCAGAGTCTCCAAACATGTGTGAGACTTTTGGAAGAAAAGCAGCCGAAATAGGAAATATTTATTTTCTGCTAATCTGTTATAATTTCCTGTTTATTTTTTTGTTTTCTTACAAAATAATTCAATTATGGTTGTTTAAATAATTTAATTACTGACTTATGGCGTTATTTTTGCTTAGAAAGCTGTTTGTGCACAACCTTTTTTATTATAAAAAATAAACCTTATTAGTTGACAAAGATCTGACTTTATTTTCATGTTCAGCAGGTTTTGAAGTATAAGTGAACAACGTTTCATGTATTTTTACTGTAGAAATATGGATTTATTGTCAATTTAGTACAGTGTATTGATGTCCCTGTTAATCATGCACAATATATTTTAATTCTTATAAAAAAAACTCAATAGTTGACAAAGATCTGACTTTATTTTCATGTTCAACAGGTTTTGAAGTATAAGTGAAATAAGTTATGTATTTTTACTGTAGAAACATTGATTTATTGTCAATTTAGTACAGTGTATTGATGTCACTGTTATTGAAGCACTATATATTTTAATCCTTATCAAAAGAAAACCTAAAATACATGATGGAACTGCTATCTTCGGTGCGCAAGGATTTAACTGAAATTATTCAAACAGAAGTTTGCGCAATGTTGGAAAGTGAGATGGCGGTGATTCGAGCGGATATTGTTGCAGCTAGAGCGGAGCTCAAAGAATACAGGTTGACGATCGCCTCTGAACTCTCCGCCATGAAATCTACGGTGAAGGATGTGGAAGAAAGTTTGTCAACGTGGACAGATGATGTTGTTTCACTCAAGAAGGAGGTGAAGCGGCTAACGGGGGTCATGGACCAACTTCAGAATAAATGCGAGGACTTGGAGGCGAGGTCGCGGACAAACAACATAAGATCCTTATGTCGAAATACCGGAGACCCTTGAATGCAACACCGAGTCTGTGTCCGCGCTTCTGCAGCGGGCCTTTGATCTGAAAGACGCGCCGCTCCTGGACAGAGCTCACCGTCTCTCCCCGCCTGGATCTACAGAGGGACGCCGGTCAAACACGATCATAGCCTGCGTTCACTACTTCCAAGACTGTGAAAACATTCTGAGACTCGCTCGGACTAGACAACGCATCGGTGTGGACGGAGTCAGCACCTCAGTGTTTCCTGACTACCCGACAAGTGTTGCCAAAGCACGCGCAGCGTTCAATGACGTCAAGAGTCGGTTTTGGGGAGTGGACGGGGTTCGGTTCGGATTTGCTTATCCTGCCCGCTTCAGAATCACGTACAAGAAGTGTTTTCTTTTGTTTGTTATTATAAATTATTATTGATGTTTATAGCTAAATAAACCCTTTATTTGAAGTTTGGAAACTGTTCTGCAGGTTTACAGCAGCATGTTAGAAAACCTGATTCAGTTCATCCTCTGGTTTTATTCAAAACTTTTTTACTCCCCACATTATTTATTTATTTATTTAAATTTCCCTTTTTTTGAACAGATAGTCAGGAAGTCGTCGTGGGAGAGGGGCTTCGCTCATGGCTGCATCTACACAACCGTGCTGGTGGACCTGTCAGTCAAATTCAAAGGAGAAGACATGGTGGTGTTTGGTTCCTGCACAAGGTAGGGGGCTTGAGGGGATTGTATTGTGGCTAAAAAATTGTGATTAAAAAAAAAGATCCAGGCTAGGCGGCATGGTCCCCCACACTGCGGTCAAGTGAGCCGCGATCTAGCCGCAACCTTAAAACACTTGCGTTTTTGTGAAGGTGTTACAGTAGTGGGAGAGAAGTCATACGCGGAAGGATCTACGACACTATTACTGATATATTCTCAAAAATACTCTGATATGGTGACATTAAAGTAAGATTTGAAGAGACATTTGCGTGATGAGACCAGAGTCTCCAAACATGTGTGAGACTGTTGGAAGAAAAGCAGCCGAAATAGGAAATATTTATTTTCTGCTAATCTGTTATAATTTCCTGTTTATTTTTTTGTTTTCTTACAAAATAATTCAATTAGGGTTGTTTAAATAATTTAATTACTGACTTATGGCGTTATTTTTGCTTAGAAAGCTGTTTGTGCACAACCCTTTTTTATTATAAAAAATAAACCTTATTAGTTGACAAAGATCTGACTTTATTTTCATGTTCAGCAGGTTTTGAAGTATAAGTGAACAAAGTTTCATGCATTTTTACTGTAGAAATATGGATTTATTGTCAATTTAGTACAGTGTATTGATGTCCCTGTTAATCATGCACAATATATTTAAATTCTTATAAAAAAAACTCAATAGTTGACAAAGATCTGACTTTATTTCATGTTCAACAGGTTTTGAAGTATAAGTGAAATAAGTTATGTATTTTTACTGTAGAAACATTGATTTATTGTCAATTTAGTACAGTGTATTGATGTCACTGTTATTCAAGCACTATATATTTTGATCCTTATCAAAAGAAAACCTAAAATACATGATGGAACTGCTATCTTCGGTGCGCAAGGATTTAGCTGAAATTATTCAAACAGAAGTTTGCGCAATGTTGGAAAGTGAGATGGCGGTGATTCGAGCGGATATTGTTGCAGCTAGAGCGGAGCTCAAAGAATACAGGTTGACGATCGCCTCTGAACTCTCCGCCATGAAATCTACGGTGAAGAATGTGAAAGTAAGTTTGTCAACGTGTACAGATGATGTTGTTTCACTCAAGAAGGAGGTGAAGCGGCTCACGGGGGTCATGGACCAACTTCAGAATAAATGCGAGGACTTGGAGGCGAGGTCGCGGACAAACAATATAAGATCCTTATGTCGAAATACCGGAGACCCTTGAATGCAACACCGAGTCTGTGTCCGCGCTTCTGCAGCGGGCCTTTGATCTGAAAGACGCGCCGCTCCTGGACAGAGCTCACCGTCTCTCCCCGCCTGGATCTACAGAGGGACGCCGGTCAAACACGATCATAGCCCGCGTTCACTACTTCCAAGACTGTGAAAACATTCTGAGACTCGCTCAGACTAGACAACGCATCAGTGTGGACGGAGTCAGCACCTCAGTGTTTCCTGACTACCCGACAAGTGTTGCCAAAGCACGCGCAGCGTTCAATGACGTAAAGAGTCGGTTTTGGGGAGTGGACGGGGTTTGGTTCGGATTTGCTTATCCTGCCCGCTTCAGAATCACGTACAAGAAGTGTTTTCTTTTGTTTGTTATTATAAATTATCATTGATGTTTATAGCTAAATAAACCCTTTATTTGAAGTTTGGAAACTGTTCTGCAGGTTTACAGCAGCATGTTAGAAAACCTGATTCAGTTCATCCTCTGGTTTTATTCAAAACTTTTTTACTCCCCACATTATTTATTTATTTATTTAAATTTCCCTTTTTTTGAACAGATAGTCAGGAAGTCGTCGTGGGAGAGGGGCTTCGCTCATGGCTGCATCTACACAACCGTGCTGGTGGACCTGTCAGTCAAATTCAAAGGAGAAGACATGGTGGTGTTTGGTTCCTGCACAAGGTAGGGGGCTTGAGGGGATTGTATTGTGGCTAAAAAATTGTGATTAAAAAAAAAGATCCAGGCTAGGCGGCATGGTCCCCCACACTGCGGTCAAGTGAGCCGCGATCTAGCCGCAACCTTAAAACACTTGCGTTTTTGTGAAGGTGTTACAGTAGTGGGAGAGAAGTCATATGCGGAAGGTTCTATGACACTATTACTGATATATTCTCAAAAATACTCTGATATGGTGACATTAAAGTAAGATTTGAAGAGACATTTGCGTGATGAGACCAGAGTCTCCAAACATGTGTGAGACTGTTGGAAGAAAAGCAGCCAAAATAGGAAATATTTATTTTCTGCTAATCTGTTATAATTTCCTGTTTATTTTTTTGTTTTCTTGCAAAATAATTCAATTACGGTTGTTTAAATAATTTAATTACTGACTTACGACGTTATTTTTGCTTAGAAAGCTGTTTGTGCACAACGTATTTTATTATAAAAAATAAACCTTAATAGTTGACAAAGATCTGACTTTATTTTCATGTTCAGCAGGTTTTGAAGTATAAGTGAACAAAGTTTTATGTATTTTTACTGTAGAAATATGGATTTATTGTCAATTTAGTACAGTGTATAGATGTCCCTGTTTATTAGGGTTAGGCGTTAGGGTTGAAGGGGGGTGACAGGGAGGGTCCCTGTCGAGGGCACGGGCCAGTGCAAACCCGTTGATGAACCCTCCCTACCTGTAAAAGAAATTCAAAAGGGATTAAAGTTTAGGAGTTAGGTTAAGGGTAAGGGTAAGTGCTTAAACAATCAAAAACAAAACTCAATAAAATATATAAAAGATCAAGATAACACAGGAGTTACAGAAAATCAAGGAAAGGCCTGCACAAATTAAAATGTTTTAGATCGTTCCAAAGCTTAGGAGCAACTGCCTGGAAGGGTTTCTCTCCTCTGGTCCTGAACCGTGTGCGAGGAACCACAAGTAGATTCTGATCCACAGACCTCAGAGCACGAGCTGGGGTGTTAGGCTGGATCAGATCACTGATGGAAGTCAGTGATCAGTCAGAGCCTGACTAGAATAACAAGGATCGGAGAAATGTAATACAATACAAATAAATAAATAAATGCACTGATCATGCGTTCAGAGATAAGCTCTCCATGTTTCCTTCATCCACTGTTTTATAGTGTTTCCCATCTTGTTTACCTCTTTATGCTGGAATTAAATAATGAATTAAATATACAGAATAAAGTATATTTTTATACAGAATAAAGGTTACAAAAAAACCTTTTTTTACCCCCTATTGGCCCTTATGTGGGTGTTTTTAGTAGAATGACCTTATCACAATATGGCCTAAATTAATATTATTATAAATAGTGGCCTTGATAGTCTTCATATGGTTGAATTATCCTCAACATCTAGTCACACCCTAAAAGCATTATGACATTAATGTTACATATATTAAACTTTACTCACCTCTTCTCCGTTGTCTCACTGAACTTTCAGTCACTTGAATCAGACATTTCCATATCAAGTCAAGTTAAGTTATTTTATTGTCAAATAAACAAATAACAAAATAACAAAAAACAATTAATTGATAACAATTTGGACAATATTTGTCGTAATCAGGTAGAGGTTATTTATCTTCAACGTCACTCACAAAATGGAAAGAGGTGGAACTGGAGTCCTAAATTATGTCTAACAACTTACCGATGGTAGTTGTGGACGTTGTGATGGCACAGAATGGGCAAGATGGGGCACCACTTGTGTTGGCATACCCTTTGACAAAATATACATATCAATTAAAAAAAGAGGTTGTGATTATTCCATCAGAATGAAGATGGATTCAAAATAATTCACAGTTATGAAAACATTTTCTATTTCATCAACATAAACTACACTTTACTAAAAGTTATTACAGTTCTGGTAAGATCAATGAAAAAGCATGACATAAACATAACTGCAAACAACCTAATAAATGGCTTTAAATAACTTATATTTAGCATGCAATGCAAATTTTGATGTAATATGCGCTATGGTGGCTAGCACTAGCTTACGCAAGCTAGTGATGTACATTAAGTGAAAAGTACCAAAGAAAACACAAATATGACTTACCTGGGGTGATGCAGTTTGTATTAGTGATGGGATCGGCAGTTCTTTTGACTGTACTGAATAACTAGAATCAGTTCATTAAAAGGATTCGTTCAAAATATTCTTTCAGTTCGTTCGTTCACTAAATCACTAACTCAGTGCTTATGGAGCCCAGACTGCAATATCACCTACTTCCTGAACGCAGCCAAACAATCCGTTACTAACTTAAAGGATTCAGACCCGAGGTTAACATTCAATGCACTTCAGGGACAATGCAAAAAAAAAAAAAAGGACGCCCGGTGCGTTCACGGATAAGGAGCAGTACACAGACATTCGTGAGAAATTCAGCAAATAGAGAGGATCTTGAGGTGTGTTCACAGCTGAACATGAATCCTCGTTCACTGAAGGAATCCGTGTCTCGCGAATCCCCGGATGTGAATCCTCGTTCATTGAACGAATCTGTGTGTCGCGAATAACGGGATGTGAATCCTCGTTCACTGAACGAATCTGTGTCTCGCGCATCGGTAGCAGCCTAATGTGACAAACTCTCGTTGTGTATATACGTTTACAAACAAACGCAAATGCAAATGTAGTAGAGATTCTGTTACTTTTAAAAACACTGTGTGTGCGTTTCCAGCCTGTCCAATAAACAATTAAAGTGTGACTAAATGCTTGGTTGTTAAATGTTTTTTTGCACTAAAATAAAAATTAAATAAAACAAAAATAATAATAATACTAAAATGTAACATAAACTTAAATGCAATCAACAATAAATTAAAAAGGCCTTGTCTAAGTAAAACATTTTACTTGTTTTTAGATTTAGATTTAACATTTAGATTTAACATTTAGATATAGATTTAACATTTAAATATAGATTTAAATTTATATTTATATTTATATTTAGATTTAAGATTTAGATTTAACATTTAGATATGTATTTAACATTTACATTTAAATTTGACATTTAGATTTTATATTTCATAAATGTGAGAAATATTGTCTAAATGTCGGAAAACATAGCAAAATAATGCTTCTAAATCAGCGAATAAACAAGTAATTAATTGTACATTCATTGCCCTATAGAAGCTTGCTCACAACTCCTCGCACACCCTGCCCACGAGGGTAGCCATTCAGAGACCAGCGGCTTGAATCCTTCTGCTGTCATTGGCTGGACTTCTCCACCAATCATAGGGAGCTACCCGAGGGAAGAAGGGCGGGTCTTGCCGCATCTTCAGCAGAAAGATTCAGAGAAAATGGTGCAAAAAAAACGACGAAAGAAATACACAGCCTCAAGTAAGTTATATTTCTTAAAGTTGTGTTCATATAGTGAGGTGTTACCTAAATATTAAATTATGTTGACACATTTAAATATTACATTTAATATAGCGCAAATGGTGGCACTACCTCATTAAAATGTCTTATGCTAAAATGCTAAAACATCTATGGCTACTAAGGACAGTTCACTGAAAATAATATTGTAAAGAAAACATCATTTTCAGATAAGATTTCACTTTAAACCTAACTTTTTAAAACAACTTCAAATAAGTGTTTTCTTATGTTTGTTTTTATAAATTATTATTGATGTTTATAGCTAAATAAACCCTTTATTTGAAGTTTGGAAACTGTTCTGCAGGTTTACAGCAGCATGTTAGAAAACCTGATTCAGTTCATCCTCTGGTTTTATTCAAAACTTTTTTACTCCCCACATTATTTATTTATTTATTTAAATTTCCCTTTTTTTGAACAGATAGTCAGGAAGTCGTCGTGGGAGAGGGGCTTCGCTCATGGCTGCATCTACACAACCGTGCTGGTGGACCTGTCAGTCAAATTCAAAGGAGAAGACATGGTGGTGTTTGGTTCCTGCACAAGGTAGGGGGCTTGAGGGGCTTGTATTGTGGCTAAAAAATTGTGATAAAAAAAAAAGATCCAGGCTAGGCGGCATGGTCCCACACACTGCGGTCAAGTGAGCTGCGATCTAGCCGCAACCTTAAAACACTTGCGTTTTTGTGAAGGTGTTACAGTAGTGGGAGAGAAGTCATACGCGGAAGGATCTACGACACTATTACTGATATATTCTCAAAAATACTCTGATATGGTGACATTAAGGTAAGATTTGAAGAGACATTTGCGTGATGAGACCAGAGTCTCCAAACATGTGTGAGACTTTTGGAAGAAAAGCAGCCGAAATAGGAAATATTTATTTTCTGCTAATCTGTTATAATTTCCTGTTTATTTTTTTGTTTTCTTACAAAATAATTCAATTATGGTTGTTTAAATAATTTAATTACTGACTTATGGCGTTATTTTTGCTTAGAAAGCTGTTTGTGCACAACCTTTTTTATTATAAAAAATAAACCTTATTAGTTGACAAAGATCTGACTTTATTTTCATGTTCAGCAGGTTTTGAAGTATAAGTGAACAACGTTTCATGTATTTTTACTGTAGAAATATGGATTTATTGTCAATTTAGTACAGTGTATTGATGTCCCTGTTAATCATGCACAATATATTTTAATTCTTATAAAAAAAACTCAATAGTTGACAAAGATCTGACTTTATTTTCATGTTCAACAGGTTTTGAAGTATAAGTGAAATAAGTTATGTATTTTTACTGTAGAAACATTGATTTATTGTCAATTTAGTACAGTGTATTGATGTCACTGTTATTGAAGCACTATATATTTTAATCCTTATCAAAAGAAAACCTAAAATACATGATGGAACTGCTATCTTCGGTGCGCAAGGATTTAACTGAAATTATTCAAACAGAAGTTTGCGCAATGTTGGAAAGTGAGATGGCGGTGATTCGAGCGGATATTGTTGCAGCTAGAGCGGAGCTCAAAGAATACAGGTTGACGATCGCCTCTGAACTCTCCGCCATGAAATCTACGGTGAAGGATGTGGAAGAAAGTTTGTCAACGTGGACAGATGATGTTGTTTCACTCAAGAAGGAGGTGAAGCGGCTAACGGGGGTCATGGACCAACTTCAGAATAAATGCGAGGACTTGGAGGCGAGGTCGCGGACAAACAACATAAGATCCTTATGTCGAAATACCGGAGACCCTTGAATGCAACACCGAGTCTGTGTCCGCGCTTCTGCAGCGGGCCTTTGATCTGAAAGACGCGCCGCTCCTGGACAGAGCTCACCGTCTCTCCCCGCCTGGATCTACAGAGGGACGCCGGTCAAACACGATCATAGCCTGCGTTCACTACTTCCAAGACTGTGAAAACATTCTGAGACTCGCTCGGACTAGACAACGCATCGGTGTGGACGGAGTCAGCACCTCAGTGTTTCCTGACTACCCGACAAGTGTTGCCAAAGCACGCGCAGCGTTCAATGACGTCAAGAGTCGGTTTTGGGGAGTGGACGGGGTTCGGTTCGGATTTGCTTATCCTGCCCGCTTCAGAATCACGTACAAGAAGTGTTTTCTTTTGTTTGTTATTATAAATTATTATTGATGTTTATAGCTAAATAAACCCTTTATTTGAAGTTTGGAAACTGTTCTGCAGGTTTACAGCAGCATGTTAGAAAACCTGATTCAGTTCATCCTCTGGTTTTATTCAAAACTTTTTTACTCCCCACATTATTTATTTATTTATTTAAATTTCCCTTTTTTTGAACAGATAGTCAGGAAGTCGTCGTGGGAGAGGGGCTTCGCTCATGGCTGCATCTACACAACCGTGCTGGTGGACCTGTCAGTCAAATTCAAAGGAGAAGACATGGTGGTGTTTGGTTCCTGCACAAGGTAGGGGGCTTGAGGGGATTGTATTGTGGCTAAAAAATTGTGATTAAAAAAAAAGATCCAGGCTAGGCGGCATGGTCCCCCACACTGCGGTCAAGTGAGCCGCGATCTAGCCGCAACCTTAAAACACTTGCGTTTTTGTGAAGGTGTTACAGTAGTGGGAGAGAAGTCATACGCGGAAGGATCTACGACACTATTACTGATATATTCTCAAAAATACTCTGATATGGTGACATTAAAGTAAGATTTGAAGAGACATTTGCGTGATGAGACCAGAGTCTCCAAACATGTGTGAGACTGTTGGAAGAAAAGCAGCCGAAATAGGAAATATTTATTTTCTGCTAATCTGTTATAATTTCCTGTTTATTTTTTTGTTTTCTTACAAAATAATTCAATTAGGGTTGTTTAAATAATTTAATTACTGACTTATGGCGTTATTTTTGCTTAGAAAGCTGTTTGTGCACAACCCTTTTTTATTATAAAAAATAAACCTTATTAGTTGACAAAGATCTGACTTTATTTTCATGTTCAGCAGGTTTTGAAGTATAAGTGAACAAAGTTTCATGCATTTTTACTGTAGAAATATGGATTTATTGTCAATTTAGTACAGTGTATTGATGTCCCTGTTAATCATGCACAATATATTTAAATTCTTATAAAAAAAACTCAATAGTTGACAAAGATCTGACTTTATTTCATGTTCAACAGGTTTTGAAGTATAAGTGAAATAAGTTATGTATTTTTACTGTAGAAACATTGATTTATTGTCAATTTAGTACAGTGTATTGATGTCACTGTTATTCAAGCACTATATATTTTGATCCTTATCAAAAGAAAACCTAAAATACATGATGGAACTGCTATCTTCGGTGCGCAAGGATTTAGCTGAAATTATTCAAACAGAAGTTTGCGCAATGTTGGAAAGTGAGATGGCGGTGATTCGAGCGGATATTGTTGCAGCTAGAGCGGAGCTCAAAGAATACAGGTTGACGATCGCCTCTGAACTCTCCGCCATGAAATCTACGGTGAAGAATGTGAAAGTAAGTTTGTCAACGTGTACAGATGATGTTGTTTCACTCAAGAAGGAGGTGAAGCGGCTCACGGGGGTCATGGACCAACTTCAGAATAAATGCGAGGACTTGGAGGCGAGGTCGCGGACAAACAATATAAGATCCTTATGTCGAAATACCGGAGACCCTTGAATGCAACACCGAGTCTGTGTCCGCGCTTCTGCAGCGGGCCTTTGATCTGAAAGACGCGCCGCTCCTGGACAGAGCTCACCGTCTCTCCCCGCCTGGATCTACAGAGGGACGCCGGTCAAACACGATCATAGCCCGCGTTCACTACTTCCAAGACTGTGAAAACATTCTGAGACTCGCTCAGACTAGACAACGCATCAGTGTGGACGGAGTCAGCACCTCAGTGTTTCCTGACTACCCGACAAGTGTTGCCAAAGCACGCGCAGCGTTCAATGACGTAAAGAGTCGGTTTTGGGGAGTGGACGGGGTTTGGTTCGGATTTGCTTATCCTGCCCGCTTCAGAATCACGTACAAGAAGTGTTTTCTTTTGTTTGTTATTATAAATTATCATTGATGTTTATAGCTAAATAAACCCTTTATTTGAAGTTTGGAAACTGTTCTGCAGGTTTACAGCAGCATGTTAGAAAACCTGATTCAGTTCATCCTCTGGTTTTATTCAAAACTTTTTTACTCCCCACATTATTTATTTATTTATTTAAATTTCCCTTTTTTTGAACAGATAGTCAGGAAGTCGTCGTGGGAGAGGGGCTTCGCTCATGGCTGCATCTACACAACCGTGCTGGTGGACCTGTCAGTCAAATTCAAAGGAGAAGACATGGTGGTGTTTGGTTCCTGCACAAGGTAGGGGGCTTGAGGGGATTGTATTGTGGCTAAAAAATTGTGATTAAAAAAAAAGATCCAGGCTAGGCGGCATGGTCCCCCACACTGCGGTCAAGTGAGCCGCGATCTAGCCGCAACCTTAAAACACTTGCGTTTTTGTGAAGGTGTTACAGTAGTGGGAGAGAAGTCATATGCGGAAGGTTCTATGACACTATTACTGATATATTCTCAAAAATACTCTGATATGGTGACATTAAAGTAAGATTTGAAGAGACATTTGCGTGATGAGACCAGAGTCTCCAAACATGTGTGAGACTGTTGGAAGAAAAGCAGCCAAAATAGGAAATATTTATTTTCTGCTAATCTGTTATAATTTCCTGTTTATTTTTTTGTTTTCTTGCAAAATAATTCAATTACGGTTGTTTAAATAATTTAATTACTGACTTACGACGTTATTTTTGCTTAGAAAGCTGTTTGTGCACAACGTATTTTATTATAAAAAATAAACCTTAATAGTTGACAAAGATCTGACTTTATTTTCATGTTCAGCAGGTTTTGAAGTATAAGTGAACAAAGTTTTATGTATTTTTACTGTAGAAATATGGATTTATTGTCAATTTAGTACAGTGTATAGATGTCCCTGTTTATTAGGGTTAGGCGTTAGGGTTGAAGGGGGGTGACAGGGAGGGTCCCTGTCGAGGGCACGGGCCAGTGCAAACCCGTTGATGAACCCTCCCTACCTGTAAAAGAAATTCAAAAGGGATTAAAGTTTAGGAGTTAGGTTAAGGGTAAGGGTAAGTGCTTAAACAATCAAAAACAAAACTCAATAAAATATATAAAAGATCAAGATAACACAGGAGTTACAGAAAATCAAGGAAAGGCCTGCACAAATTAAAATGTTTTAGATCGTTCCAAAGCTTAGGAGCAACTGCCTGGAAGGGTTTCTCTCCTCTGGTCCTGAACCGTGTGCGAGGAACCACAAGTAGATTCTGATCCACAGACCTCAGAGCACGAGCTGGGGTGTTAGGCTGGATCAGATCACTGATGGAAGTCAGTGATCAGTCAGAGCCTGACTAGAATAACAAGGATCGGAGAAATGTAATACAATACAAATAAATAAATAAATGCACTGATCATGCGTTCAGAGATAAGCTCTCCATGTTTCCTTCATCCACTGTTTTATAGTGTTTCCCATCTTGTTTACCTCTTTATGCTGGAATTAAATAATGAATTAAATATACAGAATAAAGTATATTTTTATACAGAATAAAGGTTACAAAAAAACCTTTTTTTACCCCCTATTGGCCCTTATGTGGGTGTTTTTAGTAGAATGACCTTATCACAATATGGCCTAAATTAATATTATTATAAATAGTGGCCTTGATAGTCTTCATATGGTTGAATTATCCTCAACATCTAGTCACACCCTAAAAGCATTATGACATTAATGTTACATATATTAAACTTTACTCACCTCTTCTCCGTTGTCTCACTGAACTTTCAGTCACTTGAATCAGACATTTCCATATCAAGTCAAGTTAAGTTATTTTATTGTCAAATAAACAAATAACAAAATAACAAAAAACAATTAATTGATAACAATTTGGACAATATTTGTCGTAATCAGGTAGAGGATATTTATCTTCAACGTCACTCACAAAATGGAAAGAGGTGGAACTGGAGTCCTAAATTATGTCTAACAACTTACCGATGGTAGTTGTGGACGTTGTGATGGCACAGAATGGGCAAGATGGGGCACCACTTGTGTTGGCATACCCTTTGACAAAATATACATATCAATTAAAAAAAGAGGTTGTGATTATTCCATCAGAATGAAGATGGATTCAAAATAATTCACAGTTATGAAAACATTTTCTATTTCATCAACATAAACTACACTTTACTAAAAGTTATTACAGTTCTGGTAAGATCAATGAAAAAGCATGACATAAACATAACTGCAAACAACCTAATAAATGGCTTTAAATAACTTATATTTAGCATGCAATGCAAATTTTGATGTAATATGCGCTATGGTGGCTAGCACTAGCTTACGCAAGCTAGTGATGTACATTAAGTGAAAAGTACCAAAGAAAACACAAATATGACTTACCTGGGGTGATGCAGTTTGTATTAGTGATGGGATCGGCAGTTCTTTTGACTGTACTGAATAACTAGAATCAGTTCATTAAAAGGATTCGTTCAAAATATTCTTTCAGTTCGTTCGTTCACTAAATCACTAACTCAGTGCTTATGGAGCCCAGACTGCAATATCACCTACTTCCTGAACGCAGCCAAACAATCCGTTACTAACTTAAAGGATTCAGACCTGAGGTTAACATTCAATGCACTTCAGGGACAATGCAAAAAAAAAAAAAAGGACGCCCGGTGCGTTCACGGACAAGGAGCAGTACACAGACATTCGTGAGAAATTCAGCAAATAGAGAGGATCTTGAGGTGTGTTCACATCTGAACATGAATCCTCGTTCACTGAAGGAATCCGTGTCTCGCGAATCCCCGGATGTGAATCCTCGTTCATTGAACGAATCTGTGTGTCGCGAATAACGGGATGTGAATCCTCGTTCACTGAACGAATCTGTGTCTCGCGCATCGGTAGCAGCCTAATGTGACAAACTCTCGTTGTGTATATACGTTTACAAACAAACGCAAATGCAAATGTAGTAGAGATTCTGTTACTTTTAAAAACACTGTGTGTGCGTTTCCAGCCTGTCCAATAAACAAATAAAGTGTGACTAAATGCTTGGTTGTTAAATGTTTTTTTGCACTAAAATAAAAATTTAATAAAACAAAAATAATAATAATACTAAAATGTAACATAAACTTAAATGCAATCAACAATAAATTAAAAAGGACTTGTCTTATTGTGTTATTCAGAGCTCCAGCAGCTTGTTTATTTCAGATGCAAATTGATATATATAGCTATATAAACCCTTTATTTGAGGTTTGAAAACTGCTATTCAGAGCTCCAGCAGAATCTTAGAAAACGTCATTCTCTCAGTCTTAGAACATCAGTTTGAGACAATATTTCATGTTAAACATAACTTTTGAAAACAGTTTCGAATAAGTGTTTCTCTTGTTTATTTCAATGCAATTTGATAGATATAGCTATATAAACCCTTTATTTGATGTTTGAAAACTGTTATTCAGAGCTCCAGCAGAATCTTAGAAAACGTCATTCTCTCAGTCTGAGAACATCAGTTTGAGACAATATTTCAGGTTAAACATAACTTTTGAAAACAGCTTTGAATATGTTTTTCTCTTGTTTATTTCAGATGCAAATTGATATATATAGCTATATAAACCCTTTATTTGATGTTTGAAAACTGTTATTCAGAGCTCCAGCAGCATCTTAGCCCGCGTTCACTACTTCCAAGACTGTGAAAACATTCTGAGACTCGCTCGGACTAGACAACGCAATGCTGTATCTACAAGACCGTTCTGGTGGACCTGTCAATCAAATTCAAAGGAGAAGACATGGTGGTGTTTGGTTTGTGCACCAGGTAGGGTGCTTGGGGGAATTGCATTGTGGAAAAAAAAAGAGAAATGTTGATAAAAAAAAAGAACCACAAGGTGGCGGGATTGGACATCAAATACATCTCAGTCTGAATACATCACATTTAGAGAAGGTCTCACTTAAACATATCCTTTGAAAACAGCTTCGAATAAGTGTTTCTCTTGTTTATTTCAGATGCAAATTGATATATATAGCTATATAAACCCTTTATTTGATGTTTGAAAACTGCTATTCAGAGCTCCAGCAGAATCTTAGAAAACGTCATTCTCTCAGTCTGAGAACATCAGTTTGAGACAATATTTCAGGTTAACCATAACTTTTGAAAACAGCTTCGAATAAGTGTTTCTCTTGTTTATTTCAGATGGAAAATGATATATATAGCTATATAAACCCTTTATTTGATGTTTGAAAACTGCTATTCAGAGCTCCAGCAGAATCTTGGAAAACGTCATTCTCTCAGTCTGAGAACATCAGTTTGAGACAATATTTCAGGTTAAACATAACTTTTGAAAACAGCTTCGAATAAATGTTTCTCTTGTTTATTTCAGATGCAAATTGATATATATAGCTATATAAACCCTTTATTTGATGTTTAAAAACTGCTATTCAGAGCTCCAGCAGAATCTTGGAAAACGTCATTCTCTCAGTCTGAGAACATCAGTTTGAGACAATATTTCAGGTTAAACATAACTTTTGAAAACAGCTTCGAATAAGTGTTTCTCTTGTTTATTTCAGATGCAAATTGATATATATAGCTATATCAACCCTTTATTTGATGTTTGAAAACGGTTATTCAGAGCTCCAGCAGAATCTTGGAAAACGTCATTCTCTCAGTCTGAGAAGATCAGTTTGAGACAATATTTCAGGTTAAACATAACTTTTGAAAACAGTTTCGAATAAATGTTTCTCTTGTTTATTTCAGATGCAAATTGTTATATATAGCTATATAAACCCTTTATTTGATGTTTGAAAACTGCTATTCAGAGCTCCAGCAGAATCTTAGAAAACGTCATTCTCTCAGTCTGAGAACATCAGTTTGAGACAATAGTTCAGGTTAAACATAACTTTTGAAAACAGCTTCGAATAAGTGTTTCTCTTGTTTATTTCAGATGCAAATTGATATATATAGCTATATAAACCCTTTATTTGATGTTTGAAAACTGTTATTCAGAGCTCCAGCAGAATCTTGGAAAACGTCATTCTCTCAGTCTGAGAACATCAGTTTGAGACAGTATTTCATGTTAAACATAACTTTTGAAAACAGCTTCGAATAAGTGTTTCTCTTGTTTATTTCAGATGCAAATTGATATATATAGCTATATAAACCCTTTATTTGATGTTTGAAAACTGCTATTCAGAGCTTCAGCAGAATCTTGGAAAACGTCATTCTCTCAGCCTGTTAAGATCAGTTTGAGACAATATTTCAGGTTAAACATAACTTTTGAAAACAGCTTCGAATAAATGTTTCTCTTGTTTATTTCAGATGCAAATTGTTATATATAGCTATATAAACCCTTTATTTGATGTTTGAAAACTGCTATTCAGAGCTCCAGCAGAATCTTAGAAAACGTCATTCTCTCGGTCTGAGAACATCAGTTTGAGACAATATTTCAGGTTAAACATAACTTTTGAAAACAGCTTCGAATAAGTGTTTCTCTTGTTTATTTCAGATGCAAATTGATATATATAGCTATATAAACCCTTTATTTGATGTTTGAAAACTGCTATTCAGAGCTCCAGCAGAATCTTAGAAAACGTCATTCTCTCGGTCTGAGAACATCAGTTTGAGACAATATTTCAGGTTAAACATAACTTTTGAAACCAGCTTCGAATAAGTGTTTCTCTTGTTTATTTCAGATGCAAATTGATATATATAGCTATATAAACCCTTTATTTGATGTTTGAAAACTGCTATTCAGAGCTCCAGCAGAATCTTAGAAAACGTCATTCTCTCGGTCTGAGAACATCAGTTTGAGACAATATTTCAGGTTAAACATAACTTTTGAAAACAGCTTTGAATAAGTTTTTCTTTTGTTTATTTCATATGCAAATTGATATATATAGCTATATAAACCCTTTATTTGATGTTTGAAAACTGTTATTCAGAGCTCCAGCAGCATCTTAGCCCGCGTTCACTACTTCCAAGACTGTGAAAACATTCTGAGACTCGCTCGGACTAGACAACGCAATGCTGTATCTACAAGACCGTTCTGGTGGACCTGTCAATCAAATTCAAAGGAGAAGACATGGTGGTGTTTGGTTTGTGCACCAGGTAGGGTGCTTGGGGGAGTTGCATTGTGGAAAAAAAAAGAGAAATGTTGATAAAAAAAAAGAACCACAAGGTGGCGGGATTGGACATCAAATACATCTCAGTCTGAATACATCACATTTAGAGAAGGTCTCACTTAAACATATCCTTTGAAAACAGCTTCGAATAAGTGTTTCTCTTGTTTATTTCAGATGCAAATTGATATATATAGCTATATAAACCCTTTATTTGATGTTTGAAAACTGCTATTCAGAGCTCCAGCAGAATCTTAGAAAACGTCATTCTCTCAGTCTGAGAACATCAGTTTGAGACAATATTTCAGGTTAACCATAACTTTTGAAAACAGCTTCGAATAAGTGTTTCTCTTGTTTATTTCAGATGGAAAATGATATATAGCTATATAAACCCTTTATTTGATGTTTGAAAACTGCTATTCAGAGCTCCAGCAGAATCTTGGAAAACGTCATTCTCTCAGTCTGAGAACATCAGTTTGAGACAATATTTCAGGTTAAACATAACTTTTGAAAACAGCTTCGAATAAGTGTTTCTCTTGTTTATTTCAGATGCAAATTGATATATATAGCTATATAAACCCTTTATTTGATGTTTAAAAACTGCTATTCAGAGCTCCAGCAGAATCTTGGAAAACGTCATTCTCTCAGTCTGAGAACATCAGTTTGAGACAATATTTCAGGTTAAACATAACTTTTGAAAACAGCTTCGAATAAGTGTTTCTCTTGTTTATTTCAGATGCAAATTGATATATATAGCTATATCAACCCTTTATTTGATGTTTGAAAACGGTTATTCAGAGCTCCAGCAGAATCTTGGAAAACGTCATTCTCTCAGTCTGAGAAGATCAGTTTGAGACAATATTTCAGGTTAAACATAACTTTTGAAAACAGCTTCGAATAAATGTTTCTCTTGTTTATTTCAGATGCAAATTGTTATATATAGCTATATAAACCCTTTATTTGATGTTTGAAAACTGCTATTCAGAGCTCCAGCAGAATCTTAGAAAACGTCATTCTCTCAGTCTGAGAACATCAGTTTGAGACAATAGTTCAGGTTAAACATAACTTTTGAAAACAGCTTCGAATAAGTGTTTCTCTTGTTTATTTCAGATGCAAATTGATATATATAGCTATATAAACCCTTTATTTGATGTTTGAAAACTGTTATTCAGAGCTCCAGCAGAATCTTGGAAAACGTCATTCTCTCAGTCTGAGAACATCAGTTTGAGACAGTATTTCATGTTAAACATAACTTTTGAAAACAGCTTCGAATAAGTGTTTCTCTTGTTTATTTCAGATGCAAATTGATATATATAGCTATATAAACCCTTTATTTGATGTTTTAAAACTGTTATTCAGAGCTCCAGCAGAATCTTGGAAAACGTCATTCTCTCAGTCTGAGAAGATCAGTTTGAGACAATATTTCAGGTTAAACATAACTTTTGAAAACAGCTTCGAATAAATGTTTCTCTTGTTTATTTCAGATGCAAATTGATATATATAGCTATATAAACCCTTTATTTGATGTTTGAAAACTGCTATTCAGAGCTTCAGCAGAATCTTGGAAAACGTCATTCTCTCAGCCTGTTAAGATCAGTTTGAGACAATATTTCAGGTTAAACATAACTTTTGAAAACAGCTTCGAATAAATGTTTCTCTTGTTTATTTCAGATGCAAATTGTTATATATAGCTATATAAACCCTTTATTTGATGTTTGAAAACTGCTATTCAGAGCTCCAGCAGAATCTTAGAAAACGTCATTCTCTCGGTCTGAGAACATCAGTTTGAGACAATATTTCAGGTTAAACATAACTTTTGAAAACAGATTCGAATAAGTGTTTCTCTTGTTTATTTCGGATGCAAATTGATATATATAGCTATATAAACCCTTTATTTGATGTTTGAAAACTGCTATTCAGAACTCCAGCAGAATCTTAGAAAACGTCATTCTCTCGGTCTGAGAACATCAGTTTGAGACAATATTTCAGGTTAAACATAACTTTTGAAAACAGCTTTGAATAAGTTTTTCTTTTGTTTATTTCAGATGCAAATTGATATATATAGCTATATAAACCCTTTATTTGATGTTTGAAAACTGCTATTCAGAGCTCCAGCAGAATCTTAGAAAACGTCATTCTCTCAGTCTGAGAACATCAGTTTGAGACAATATTTCAGGTTAAACATAACTTTTGAAAACAGCTTCGAATAAGTGTTTCTCTTGTTTATTTCAGATGCAAATTGATATATATAGCTATATAAACCCTTTATTTGATGTTTGAAAACTGCTATTCAGAGCTCCAGCAGAATCTTAGAAAACGTCATTCTCTCAGTCTGAGAACATCAGTTTGAGACAATATTTCAGGTTAAACATAATTTTTGAAAATAGCTTCGAATAAGTGTTTCTCTTGTTTATTTCAGATGCAAATTGATATATATAGCTATATAAACCCTTTATTTGATGTTTGAAAACTGCTATTCAGAGCTTCAGCAGAATCTTGGAAAACATCTTTCTCTCAGCCTGTGAAGATCAGTTTGAGACAATATTTCAGGTTAAACATAACTTTTGAAAACAGCTTCAAATAAGTGTTTCTCTTGTTTATTTCAGATGCAAATTGATATATATAGCTTTATAAACCCTTTATTTGATGTTTGAAAACTGTTATTCAGAGCTCCAGCAGAATCTTGGAAAACGTCATTCTCTCAGTCTGAGAACATCAAATTGAGACAATATTTCAGGTTAAACATAACTTTTGAAAACAGCTTCGAATAAGTGTTTCTCTTGTTTATTTCAGATGCAAATTGATATATATATCTATATAAACCATTTATTTGATGTTTGAAAACTGTTATTCAGAGCTCCAGCAGAATCTTAGAAAATGTCATTCTCTCAGTCTGAGAACATCAGTTTGAGACAATATTTAAGGTTAAACATAACTTTTGAAAACAGCTTTGAATAAGTGTTTCTCTTTTTTATTTCAGATGCAAATTGATATATATATATATATATATTTTCATTTGGCTGTGAATTTTTTCCCTGCCATTTTGAAAGCGAACTTGACACAAATTGTTTACTCAAAAGATCTTTTCCCTACTGAGAAACTTTGCGGTATTTTCATCCAACGCGCATGTATTGAACTCAAGTGAAGCGAACACACACATTTAGAAAACACAAACCCAAACCTCGATATGAACATTAGAGTGATGGGATCGACAGTTCTTTTGACTGTACTTTGGCACTTAGTGCCAACATAAAAACTAAATGTTCTGTAGCAAAGTCTATTATAGAATCCCTCCCACCGGCACGGTCGCAGCTGAGTTCAACTGAACTGAGAAAGGAATGAAGTTCAGTACGTTCACTCAAAAGATCGTTCGTTCCAACAAATCGTTCGAGAACCACACAACACTAGAACGTTAGAGCCGCATGAAACCAGGCAAAGAGCCGCATGCGGCTCGGGAGCCGCGGGTTGGCCAGGCCTGGTGTAGAAAAAACTTTTTTTTACCCCCTATTGGCCCTTATGTGGGTGTTTTTAGTAGAATGACCTTATCACAATATGGCCTAAATTAATATTATTATAAATAGTGGCCTTGATAGTCTTCATATGGTTGAATTATCCTCAACATCTAGTCACACCCTAAAAGCATTATGACATTAATGTTACATATATTAAACTTTACTCACCTCTTCTCCGTTGTCTCACTGAACTTTCAGTCACTTGAATCAGACATTTCAATATCAAGTCAAGTTAAGTTATTTTATTGTCAAATAAACAAATAACAAAATAACAAAAAACAATTAATTGATAACAATTTGGACAATATTTGTCTTAATCAGGTAGAGGATATTTATCTTCAACGTCACTCACAAAATGGAAAGAGGTGGAACTGGAGTCCTAAATTATGTCTAACAACTTACCGATGGTAGTTGTGGACGTTGTGATGGCACAGAATGGGCAAGATGGGGCACCACTTGTGTTGACATACCCTTTGACAAAATATACATATCAATTAAAAAAAGAGGTTGTGATTATTCCATCAGAATGAAGATGGATTCAAAATAATTCACAGTTATGAAAACATTTTCTATTTCATCAACATAAACTACACTTTACTAAAAGTTATTACAGTTCTGGTAAGATCAATGAAAAAGCATGACATAAACATAACTGCAAACAACCTAATAAATGGCTTTAAATAACTTATATTTAGCATGCAATGCAAATTTTGATGTAATATGCGCTATGGTGGCTAGCACTAGCTTACGCAAGCTAGTGTTTTACATTAAGTGAAAAGTACCAAAGAAAACACAAATATGACTTACCTGGGGTGATGCAGTTTGTATTAGTGATGGGATCGGCAGTTCTTTTGACTGTACTGAATAACTAGAATCAGTTCATTAAAAGGATTCGTTCAAAATATTCTTTAAGTTCGTTCGTTCACTAAATCACTAACTCAGTGCTTATGGAGCCCAGACTGCAATATCACCTACTTCCTGAACGCAGCCAAACAATCCGTTACTAACTTAAAGGATTCAGACCCGAGGTTAACATTCAATGCACTTCAGGGACAATGCAAAAAAAAAAAAAAGGACGCCCGGTGCGTTCACGGATAAGGAGCAGTACACAGACATTCGTGAGAAATTCAGCAAATAGAGAGGATCTTGAGGTGTGTTCACAGCTGAACATGAATCCTCGTTCACTGAAGGAATCCGTGTCTCGCGAATCCCCGGATGTGAATCCTCGTTCATTGAACGAATCTGTGTGTCGCGAATAACGGGATGTGAATCCTCGTTCACTGAACGAATCTGTGTCTCGCGCATCGGTAGCAGCCTAATGTGACAAACTCTCGTTGTGTATATACGTTTACAAACAAACGCAAATGCAAATGTAGTAGAGATTCTGTTACTTTTAAAAACACTGTGTGTGCGTTTCCAGCCTGTCCAATAAACAATTAAAGTGTGACTAAATGCTTGGTTGTTAAATGTTTTTTGCACTAAAATAAAAATTAAATAAAACAAAAATAATAATAATACTAAAATGTAACATAAACTTAAATGCAATCAACAATAAATTAAAAAGGCCTTGTCTAAGTAAAACATTTTACTTGTTTTTAGATTTAGATTTAACATTTAGATTTAACATTTAGATATAGATTTAACATTTAAATATAGATTTAAATTTATATTTATATTTAGATTTAGATTTAAGATTTAGATTTAACATTTAGATATGTATTTAACATTTACATTTAAATTTGACATTTAGATTTTATATTTCATAAATGTGAGAAATATTGTCTAAATGTCGGAAAACATAGCAAAATAATGCTTCTAAATCAGCGAATAAACAAGTAATTAATTTTACATTCATTGCCCTATAGAAGCTTGCTCACAACTCCTCGCACACCCTGCCCACGAGGGTAGCCATTCAGAGACCAGCGGCTTGAATCCTTCTGCTGTCATTGGCTGGACTTCTCCACCAATCATAGGGAGCTACCCGAGGGAAGAAGGGCGGGTCTTGCCGCATCTTCAGCAGAAAGAGTCAGAGAAAATGGTGCAAAAAAAACGACGAAAGAAATACACAGCCTCAAGTAAGTTATATTTCTTAAAGTTGTGTTCATATAGTGAGGTGTTACCTAAATATTAAATTATGTTGACACATTTAAATATTACATTTAATATAGCGCAAATGGTGGCACTACCTCATTAAAATGTCTTATGCTAAAATGCTAAAACATCTATGGCTACTAAGGACAGTTCACTGAAAATAATATTGTAAAGAAAACATCATTTTCAGATAAGATTTCACTTTAAACCTAACTTTTTAAAACAACTTCAAATAAGTGTTTTCTTATGTTTGTTTTTATAAATTATTATTGATGTTTATAGCTAAATAAACCCTTTATTTGAAGTTTGGAAACTGTTCTGCAGGTTTACAGCAGCATGTTAGAAAACCTGATTCAGTTCATCCTCTGGTTTTATTCAAAACTTTTTTACTCCCCACATTATTTATTTATTTATTTAAATTTCCCTTTTTTTGAACAGATAGTCAGGAAGTCGTCGTGGGAGAGGGGCTTCGCTCATGGCTGCATCTACACAACCGTGCTGGTGGACCTGTCAGTCAAATTCAAAGGAGAAGACATGGTGGTGTTTGGTTCCTGCACAAGGTAGGGGGCTTGAGGGGCTTGTATTGTGGCTAAAAAATTGTGATAAAAAAAAAAGATCCAGGCTAGGCGGCATGGTCCCACACACTGCGGTCAAGTGAGCTGCGATCTAGCCGCAACCTTAAAACACTTGCGTTTTTGTGAAGGTGTTACAGTAGTGGGAGAGAAGTCATACGCGGAAGGATCTACGACACTATTACTGATATATTCTCAAAAATACTCTGATATGGTGACATTAAGGTAAGATTTGAAGAGACATTTGCGTGATGAGACCAGAGTCTCCAAACATGTGTGAGACTTTTGGAAGAAAAGCAGCCGAAATAGGAAATATTTATTTTCTGCTAATCTGTTATAATTTCCTGTTTATTTTTTTGTTTTCTTACAAAATAATTCAATTATGGTTGTTTAAATAATTTAATTACTGACTTATGGCGTTATTTTTGCTTAGAAAGCTGTTTGTGCACAACCTTTTTTATTATAAAAAATAAACCTTATTAGTTGACAAAGATCTGACTTTATTTTCATGTTCAGCAGGTTTTGAAGTATAAGTGAACAACGTTTCATGTATTTTTACTGTAGAAATATGGATTTATTGTCAATTTAGTACAGTGTATTGATGTCCCTGTTAATCATGCACAATATATTTTAATTCTTATAAAAAAAACTCAATAGTTGACAAAGATCTGACTTTATTTTCATGTTCAACAGGTTTTGAAGTATAAGTGAAATAAGTTATGTATTTTTACTGTAGAAACATTGATTTATTGTCAATTTAGTACAGTGTATTGATGTCACTGTTATTGAAGCACTATATATTTTGATCCTTATCAAAAGAAAACCTAAAATACATGATGAAACTGCTATCTTCGGTGCGCAAGGATTTAGCTGAAATTATTCAAACAGAAGTTTGCGTAATGTTGGAAAGTGAGATGGCGGTGATTCGAGCGGATATTGTTGCAGCTAGAGCGGAGCTCAAAGAATACAGGTTGACGATCGCCTCTGAACTCTCCGCCATGAAATCTACGGTGAAGGATGTGGAAGAAAGTTTGTCAACGTGGACAGATGATGTTGTTTCACTCAAGAAGGAGGTGAAGCGGCTAACGGGGGTCATGGACCAACTTCAGAATAAATGCGAGGACTTGGAGGCGAGGTCGCGGACAAACAACATAAGATCCTTATGTCGAAATACCGGAGACCCTTGAATGCAACACCGAGTCTGTGTCCGCGCTTCTGCAGCGGGCCTTTGATCTGAAAGACGCGCCGCTCCTGGACAGAGCTCACCGTCTCTCCCCGCCTGGATCTACAGAGGGACGCCGGTCAAACACGATCATAGCCTGCGTTCACTACTTCCAAGACTGTGAAAACATTCTGAGACTCGCTCGGACTAGACAACGCATCGGTGTGGACGGAGTCAGCACCTCAGTGTTTCCTGACTACCCGACAAGTGTTGCCAAAGCACGCGCAGCGTTCAATGACGTCAAGAGTCGGTTTTGGGGAGTGGACGGGGTTCGGTTCGGATTTGCTTATCCTGCCCGCTTCAGAATCACGTACAAGAAGTGTTTTCTTTTGTTTGTTATTATAAATTATTATTGATGTTTATAGCTAAATAAACCCTTTATTTGAAGTTTGGAAACTGTTCTGCAGGTTTACAGCAGCATGTTAGAAAACCTGATTCAGTTCATCCTCTGGTTTTATTCAAAACTTTTTTACTCCCCACATTATTTATTTATTTATTTAAATTTCCCTTTTTTTGAACAGATAGTCAGGAAGTCGTCGTGGGAGAGGGGCTTCGCTCATGGCTGCATCTACACAACCGTGCTGGTGGACCTGTCAGTCAAATTCAAAGGAGAAGACATGGTGGTGTTTGGTTCCTGCACAAGGTAGGGGGCTTGAGGGGATTGTATTGTGGCTAAAAAATTGTGATTAAAAAAAAAGATCCAGGCTAGGCGGCATGGTCCCCCACACTGCGGTCAAGTGAGCCGCGATCTAGCCGCAACCTTAAAACACTTGCGTTTTTGTGAAGGTGTTACAGTAGTGGGAGAGAAGTCATACGCGGAAGGATCTACGACACTATTACTGATATATTCTCAAAAATACTCTGATATGGTGACATTAAAGTAAGATTTGAAGAGACATTTGCGTGATGACACCAGAGTCTCCAAACATGTGTGAGACTGTTGGAAGAAAAGCAGCCGAAATAGGAAATATTTATTTTCTGCTAATCTGCTATAATTTCCTGTTTATTTTTTTGTTTTCTTACAAAATAATTCAATTACGGTTGTTTAAATAATTTAATTACTGACTTATGGCGTTATTTTTGCTTAGAAAGCTGTTTGTGCACAACCCTTTTTTATTATAAAAAATAAACCTTATTAGTTGACAAAGATCTGACTTTATTTTCATGTTCAGCAGGTTTTGAAGTATAAGTGAACAAAGTTTCATGCATTTTTACTGTAGAAATATGGATTTATTGTCAATTTAGTACAGTGTATTGATGTCCCTGTTAATCATGCTCAATATATTTTAATTCTTATAAAAAAAACTCAATAGTTGACAAAGATCTGACTTTATTTCATGTTCAACAGGTTTTGAAGTATAAGTGAAATAAGTTATGTATTTTTACTGTAGAAACATTGATTTATTGTCAATTTAGTACAGTGTATTGATGTCACTGTTATTCAAGCACTATATATTTTGATCCTTATCAAAAGAAAACCTAAAATACATGATGGAACTGCTATCTTCGGTGCGCAAGGATTTAGCTGAAATTATTCAAACAGAAGTTTGCGCAATGTTGGAAAGTGAGATGGCGGTGATTCGAGCGGATATTGTTGCAGCTAGAGCGGAGCTCAAAGAATACAGGTTGACGATCGCCTCTGAACTCTCCGCCATGAAATCTACGGTGAAGAATGTGAAAGTAAGTTTGTCAACGTGTACAGATGATGTTGTTTCACTCAAGAAGGAGGTGAAGCGGCTCACGGGGGTCATGGACCAACTTCAGAATAAATGCGAGGACTTGGAGGCGAGGTCGCGGACAAACAACATAAGATCCTTATGTCGAAATACCGGAAACCCTTGAATGCAACACCGAGTCTGTGTCCGCGCTTCTGCAGCGGGCCTTTGATCTGAAAGACGCGCCGCTCCTGGACAGAGCTCACCGTCTCTCCCCGCCTGGATCTACAGAGGGACGCCGGTCAAACACGATCATAGCCCGCGTTCACTACTTCCAAGACTGTGAAAACATTCTGAGACTCGCTCAGACTAGACAACGCATCGGTGTGGACGGAGTCAGCACCTCAGTGTTTCCTGACTACCCGACAAGTGTTGCCAAAGCACGCGCAGCGTTCAATGACGTAAAGAGTCGGTTTTGGGGAGTGGACGGGGTTCGGTTCGGATTTGCTTATCCTGCCCGCTTCAGAATCACGTACAAGAAGTGTTTTCTTTTGTTTGTTATTATAAATTATTATTGATGTTTATAGCTAAATAAACCCTTTATTTGAAGTTTGGAAACTGTTCTGCAGGTTTACAGCAGCATGTTAGAAAACCTGATTCAGTTCATCCTCTGGTTTTATTCAAAACTTTTTTACTCCCCACATTATTTATTTATTTATTTAAATTTCCCTTTTTTTGAACAGATAGTCAGGAAGTCGTCGTGGGAGAGGGGCTTCGCTCATGGCTGCATCTACACAACCGTGCTGGTGGACCTGTCAGTCAAATTCAAAGGAGAAGACATGGTGGTGTTTGGTTCCTGCACAAGGTAGGGGGCTTGAGGGGATTGTATTGTGGCTAAAAAATTGTGATTAAAAAAAAAGATCCAGGCTAGGCGGCATGGTCCCCCACACTGCGGTCAAGTGAGCCGCGATCTAGCCGCAACCTTAAAACACTTGCGTTTTTGTGAAGGTGTTACAGTAGTGGGAGAGAAGTCATACGCGGAAGGATCTACGACACTATTACTGATATATTCTCAAAAATACTCTGATATGGTGACATTAAAGTAAGATTTGAAGAGACATTTGCGTGATGAGACCAGAGTCTCCAAACATGTGTGAGACTGTTGGAAGAAAAGCAGCTGAAATAGGAAATATTTATTTTCTGCTAATCTGCTATAATTTCCTGTTTATTTTTTTGTTTTCTTACAAAATAATTCAATTACGGTTGTTTAAATAATTTAATTACTGACTTATGGCGTTATTTTTGCTTAGAAAGCTGTTTGTGCACAACCCTTTTTTATTATAAAAAATAAACCTTATTAGTTGACAAAGATCTGACTTTATTTTCATGTTCAGCAGGTTTTGAAGTATAAGTGAACAAAGTTTCATGCATTTTTACTGTAGAAATATGGATTTATTGTCAATTTAGTACAGTGTATTGATGTCCCTGTTAATCATGCACAATATATTTTAATTCTTATAAAAAAAACTCAATAGTTGACAAAGATCTGACTTTATTTCATGTTCAACAGGTTTTGAAGTATAAGTGAAATAAGTTATGTATTTTTACTGTAGAAACATTGATTTATTGTCAATTTAGTACAGTGTATTGATGTCACTGTTATTCAAGCACTATATATTTTGATCCTTATCAAAAGAAAACCTAAAATACATGATGGAACTGCTATCTTCGGTGCGCAAGGATTTAGCTGAAATTATTCAAACAGAAGTTTGCGCAATGTTGGAAAGTGAGATGGCGGTGATTCGAGCGGATATTGTTGCAGCTAGAGCGGAGCTCAAAGAATACAGGTTGACGATCGCCTCTGAACTCTCCGCCATGAAATCTACGGTGAAGGATGTGGAAGAAAGTTTGTCAACGTGGACAGATGATGTTGTTTCACTCAAGAAGGAGGTGAAGCGGCTAACGGGGGTCATGGACCAACTTCAGAATAAATGCGAGGACTTGGAGGCGAGGTCGCGGACAAACAACATAAGATCCTTATGTCGAAATACCGGAGACCCTTGAATGCAACACCGAGTCTGTGTCCGCGCTTCTGCAGCGGGCCTTTGATCTGAAAGACGCGCCGCTCCTGGACAGAGCTCACCGTCTCTCCCCGCCTGGATCTACAGAGGGACGCCGGTCAAACACGATCATAGCCTGCGTTCACTACTTCCAAGACTGTGAAAACATTCTGAGACTCGCTCGGACTAGACAACGCATCGGTGTGGACGGAGTCAGCACCTCAGTGTTTCCTGACTACCCGACAAGTGTTGCCAAAGCACGCGCAGCGTTCAATGACGTCAAGAGTCGGTTTTGGGGAGTGGACGGGGTTCGGTTCGGATTTGCTTATCCTGCCCGCTTCAGAATCACGTACAAGAAGTGTTTTCTTTTGTTTGTTATTATAAATTATTATTGATGTTTATAGCTAAATAAACCCTTTATTTGAAGTTTGGAAACTGTTCTGCAGGTTTACAGCAGCATGTTAGAAAACCTGATTCAGTTCATCCTCTGGTTTTATTCAAAACTTTTTTACTCCCCACATTATTTATTTATTTATTTAAATTTCCCTTTTTTTGAACAGATAGTCAGGAAGTCGTCGTGGGAGAGGGGCTTCGCTCATGGCTGCATCTACACAACCGTGCTGGTGGACCTGTCAGTCAAATTCAAAGGAGAAGACATGGTGGTGTTTGGTTCCTGCACAAGGTAGGGGGCTTGAGGGGATTGTATTGTGGCTAAAAAATTGTGATTAAAAAAAAAGATCCAGGCTAGGCGGCATGGTCCCCCACACTGCGGTCAAGTGAGCCGCGATCTAGCCGCAACCTTAAAACACTTGCGTTTTTGTGAAGGTGTTACAGTAGTGGGAGAGAAGTCATACGCGGAAGGATCTATGACACTATTACTGATATATTCTCAAAAATACTCTGATATGGTGACATTAAAGTAAGATTTGAAGAGACATTTGCGTGATGAGACCAGAGTCTCCAAACATGTGTGAGACTGTTGGAAGAAAAGCAGCTGAAATAGGAAATATTTATTTTCTGCTAATCTGCTATAATTTCCTGTTTATTTTTTTGTTTTCTTACAAAATAATTCAATTACGGTTGTTTAAATAATTTAATTACTGACTTATGGCGTTATTTTTGCTTAGAAAGCTGTTTGTGCACAACCCTTTTTTATTATAAAAAATAAACCTTATTAGTTGACAAAGATCTGACTTTATTTTCATGTTCAGCAGGTTTTGAAGTATAAGTGAACAAAGTTTCATGCATTTTTACTGTAGAAATATGGATTTATTGTCAATTTAGTACAGTGTATTGATGTCCCTGTTAATCATGCACAATATATTTTAATTCTTATAAAAAAAACTCAATAGTTGACAAAGATCTGACTTTATTTCATGTTCAACAGGTTTTGAAGTATAAGTGAAATAAGTTATGTATTTTTACTGTAGAAACATTGATTTATTGTCAATTTAGTACAGTGTATTGATGTCACTGTTATTCAAGCACTATATATTTTGATCCTTATCAAAAGAAAACCTAAAATACATGATGGAACTGCTATCTTCGGTGCGCAAGGATTTAGCTGAAATTATTCAAACAGAAGTTTGCGCAATGTTGGAAAGTGAGATGGCGGTGATTCGAGCGGATATTGTTGCAGCTAGAGCGGAGCTCAAAGAATACAGGTTGACGATCGCCTCTGAACTCTCCGCCATGAAATCTACGGTGAAGAATGTGAAAGTAAGTTTGTCAACGTGTACAGATGATGTTGTTTCACTCAAGAAGGAGGTGAAGCGGCTCACGGGGGTCATGGACCAACTTCAGAATAAATGCGAGGACTTGGAGGCGAGGTCGCGGACAAACAACATAAGATCCTTATGTCGAAATACCGGAAACCCTTGAATGCAACACCGAGTCTGTGTCCGCGCTTCTGCAGCGGGCCTTTGATCTGAAAGACGCGCCGCTCCTGGACAGAGCTCACCGTCTCTCCCCGCCTGGATCTACAGAGGGACGCCGGTCAAACACGATCATAGCCCGCGTTCACTACTTCCAAGACTGTGAAAACATTCTGAGACTCGCTCAGACTAGACAACGCATCAGTGTGGACGGAGTCAGCACCTCAGTGTTTCCTGACTACCCGACAAGTGTTGCCAAAGCACGCGCAGCGTTCAATGACGTAAAGAGTCGGTTTTGGGGAGTGGACGGGGTTCGGTTCGGATTTGCTTATCCTGCCCGCTTCAGAATCACGTACAAGAAGTGTTTTCTTTTGTTTGTTATTATAAATTATTATTGATGTTTATAGCTAAATAAACCCTTTATTTGAAGTTTGGAAACTGTTCTGCAGGTTTACAGCAGCATGTTAGAAAACCTGATTCAGTTCATCCTCTGGTTTTATTCAAAACTTTTTTACTCCCCACATTATTTATTTATTTATTTAAATTTCCCTTTTTTTGAACAGATAGTCAGGAAGTCGTCGTGGGAGAGGGGCTTCGCTCATGGCTGCATCTACACAACCGTGCTGGTGGACCTGTCAGTCAAATTCAAAGGAGAAGACATGGTGGTGTTTGGTTCCTGCACAAGGTAGGGGGCTTGAGGGGATTGTATTGTGGCTAAAAAATTGTGATTAAAAAAAAAGATCCAGGCTAGGCGGCATGGTCCCCCACACTGCGGTCAAGTGAGCCGCGATCTAGCCGCAACCTTAAAACACTTGCGTTTTTGTGAAGGTGTTACAGTAGTGGGAGAGAAGTCATACGCGGAAGGATCTACGACACTATTACTGATATATTCTCAAAAATACTCTGATATGGTGACATTAAAGTAAGATTTGAAGAGACATTTGCGTGATGAGACCAGAGTCTCCAAACATGTGTGAGACTGTTGGAAGAAAAGCAGCCGAAATAGGAAATATTTATTTTCTGCTAATCTGCTATAATTTCCTGTTTATTTTTTTGTTTTCTTACAAAATAATTCAATTACGGTTGTTTAAATAATTTAATTACTGACTTATGGCGTTATTTTTGCTTAGAAAGCTGTTTGTGCACAACCCTTTTTTATTATAAAAAATAAACCTTATTAGTTGACAAAGATCTGACTTTATTTTCATGTTCAGCAGGTTTTGAAGTATAAGTGAACAAAGTTTCATGCATTTTTACTGTAGAAATATGGATTTATTGTCAATTTAGTACAGTGTATTGATGTCCCTGTTAATCATGCACAATATATTTTAATTCTTATAAAAAAAACTCAATAGTTGACAAAGATCTGACTTTATTTCATGTTCAACAGGTTTTGAAGTATAAGTGAAATAAGTTATGTATTTTTACTGTAGAAACATTGATTTATTGTCAATTTAGTACAGTGTATTGATGTCACTGTTATTCAAGCACTATATATTTTGATCCTTATCAAAAGAAAACCTAAAATACATGATGGAACTGCTATCTTCGGTGCGCAAGGATTTAGCTGAAATTATTCAAACAGAAGTTTGCGCAATGTTGGAAAGTGAGATGGCGGTGATTTGAGCGGATATTGTTGCAGCTAGAGCGGAGCTCAAAGAATACAGGTTGACGATCGCCTCTGAACTCTCCGCCATGAAATCTACGGTGAAGAATGTGAAAGTAAGTTTGTCAACGTGTACAGATGATGTTGTTTCACTCAAGAAGGAGGTGAAGCGGCTCACGGGGGTCATGGACCAACTTCAGAATAAATGCGAGGACTTGGAGGCGAGGTCGCGGACAAACAACATAGGATCCTTATGTCGAAATACCGGAGACCCTTGAATGCAACACCGAGTCTGTGTCCGCGCTTCTGCAGCGGGCCTTTGATCTGAAAGACGCGCCGCTCCTGGACAGAGCTCACCGTCTCTCCCCGCCTGGATCTACAGAGGGACGCCGGTCAAACACGATCATAGCCCGCGTTCACTACTTCCAAGACTGTGAAAACATTCTGAGACTCGCTCAGACTAGACAACGCATCAGTGTGGACGGAGTCAGCACCTCAGTGTTTCCTGACTACCCGACAAGTGTTGCCAAAGCACGCGCAGCGTTCAATGACGTAAAGAGTCGGTTTTGGGGAGTGGACGGGGTTTGGTTCGGATTTGCTTATCCTGCCCGCTTCAGAATCACGTACAAGAAGTGTTTTCTTTTGTTTGTTATTATAAATTATCATTGATGTTTATAGCTAAATAAACCCTTTATTTGAAGTTTGGAAACTGTTCTGCAGGTTTACAGCAGCATGTTAGAAAACCTGATTCAGTTCATCCTCTGGTTTTATTCAAAACTTTTTTACTCCCCACATTATTTATTTATTTAAATTTCCCTTTTTTTGAACAGATAGTCAGGAAGTCGTCGTGGGAGAGGGGCTTCGCTCATGGCTGCATCTACACAACCGTGCTGGTGGACCTGTCAGTCAAATTCAAAGGAGAAGACATGGTGGTGTTTGGTTCCTGCACAAGGTAGGGGGCTTGAGGGGATTGTATTGTGGCTAAAAAATTGTGATTAAAAAAAAAGATCCAGGCTAGGCGGCATGGTCCCCCACACTGCGGTCAAGTGAGCCGCGATCTAGCCGCAACCTTAAAACACTTGCGTTTTTGTGAAGGTGTTACAGTAGTGGGAGAGAAGTCATACGCGGAAGGATCTACGACACTATTACTGATATATTCTCAAAAATACTCTGATATGGTGACATTAAAGTAAGATTTGAAGAGACATTTGCGTGATGAGACCAGAGTCTCCAAACATGTGTGAGACTGTTGGAAGAAAAGCAGCTGAAATAGGAAATATTTATTTTCTGCTAATCTGCTATAATTTCCTGTTTATTTTTTTGTTTTCTTACAAAATAATTCAATTACGGTTGTTTAAATAATTTAATTACTGACTTATGGCGTTATTTTTGCTTAGAAAGCTGTTTGTGCACAACCCTTTTTTATTATAAAAAATAAACCTTATTAGTTGACAAAGATCTGACTTTATTTTCATGTTCAGCAGGTTTTGAAGTATAAGTGAACAAAGTTTCATGCATTTTTACTCTAGAAATATGGATTTATTGTCAATTTAGTACAGTGTATTGATGTCCCTGTTAATCATGCACAATATATTTTAATTCTTATAAAAAAAACTCAATAGTTGACAAAGATCTGACTTTATTTCATGTTCAACAGGTTTTGAAGTATAAGTGAAATAAGTTATGTATTTTTACTGTAGAAACATTGATTTATTGTCAATTTAGTACAGTGTATTGATGTCACTGTTATTCAAGCACTATATATTTTGATCCTTATCAAAAGAAAACCTAAAATACATGATGGAACTGCTATCTTCGGTGCGCAAGGATTTAGCTGAAATTATTCAAACAGAAGTTTGCGCAATGTTGGAAAGTGAGATGGCGGTGATTCGAGCGGATATTGTTGCAGCTAGAGCGGAGCTCAAAGAATACAGGTTGACGATCGCCTCTGAACTCTCCGCCATGAAATCTACGGTGAAGAATGTGAAAGTAAGTTTGTCAACGTGTACAGATGATGTTGTTTCACTCAAGAAGGAGGTGAAGCGGCTCACGGGGGTCATGGACCAACTTCAGAATAAATGCGAGGACTTGGAGGCGAGGTCGCGGACAAACAACATAAGATCCTTATGTCGAAATACCGGAGACCCTTGAATGCAACACCGAGTCTGTGTCCGCGCTTCTGCAGCGGGCCTTTGATCTGAAAGACGCGCCGCTCCTGGACAGAGCTCACCGTCTCTCCCCGCCTGGATCTACAGAGGGACGCCGGTCAAACACGATCATAGCCCGCGTTCACTACTTCCAAGACTGTGAAAACATTCTGAGACTCGCTCAGACTAGACAACGCATCAGTGTGGACGGAGTCAGCACCTCAGTGTTTCCTGACTACCCGACAAGTGTTGCCAAAGCACGCGCAGCGTTCAATGACGTAAAGAGTCGGTTTTGGGGAGTGGACGGGGTTTGGTTCGGATTTGCTTATCCTGCCCGCTTCAGAATCACGTACAAGAAGTGTTTTCTTTTGTTTGTTATTATAAATTATCATTGATGTTTATAGCTAAATAAACCCTTTATTTGAAGTTTGGAAACTGTTCTGCAGGTTTACAGCAGCATGTTAGAAAACCTGATTCAGTTCATCCTCTGGTTTTATTCAAAACTTTTTTACTCCCCACATTATTTATTTATTTATTTAAATTTCCCTTTTTTTGAACAGATAGTCAGGAAGTCGTCGTGGGAGAGGGGCTTCGCTCATGGCTGCATCTACACAACCGTGCTGGTGGACCTGTCAGTCAAATTCAAAGGAGAAGACATGGTGGTGTTTGGTTCCTGCACAAGGTAGGGGGCTTGAGGGGATTGTATTGTGGCTAAAAAATTGTGATTAAAAAAAAAGATCCAGGCTAGGCGGCATGGTCCCCCACACTGCGGTCAAGTGAGCCGCGATCTAGCCGCAACCCTAAAACACTTGCGTTTTTGTGAAGGTGTTACAGTAGTGGGAGAGAAGTCATATGCGGAAGGTTCTATGACACTATTACTGATATATTCTCAAAAATACTCTGATATGGTGACATTAAAGTAAGATTTGAAGAGACATTTGCGTGATGAGACCAGAGTCTCCAAACATGTGTGAGACTGTTGGAAGAAAAGCAGCCAAAATAGGAAATATTTATTTTCTGCTAATCTGTTATAATTTCCTGTTTATTTTTTTGTTTTCTTGCAAAATAATTCAATTACGGTTGTTTAAATAATTTAATTACTGACTTACGACGTTATTTTTGCTTAGAAAGCTGTTTGTGCACAACGTATTTTATTATAAAAAATAAACCTTAATAGTTGACAAAGATCTGACTTTATTTTCATGTTCAGCAGGTTTTGAAGTATAAGTGAACAAAGTTTTATGTATTTTTACTGTAGAAATATGGATTTATTGTCAATTTAGTACAGTGTATAGATGTCCCTGTTTATTAGGGTTAGGCGTTAGGGTTGAAGGGGGGTGACAGGGAGGGTCCCTGTCGAGGGCACGGGCCAGTGCAAACCCGTTGATGAACCCTCCCTACCTGTAAAAGAAATTCAAAAGGGATTAAAGTTTAGGAGTTAGGTTAAGGGTAAGGGTAAGTGCTTAAACAATCAAAAACAAAACTCAATAAAATATATAAAAGATCAAGATAACACAGGAGTTACAGAAAATCAAGGAAAGGCCTGCACAAATTAAAATGTTTTAGATCGTTCCAAAGCTTAGGAGCAACTGCCTGGAAGGGTTTCTCTCCTCTGGTCCTGAACCGTGTGCGAGGAACCACAAGTAGATTCTGATCCACAGACCTCAGAGCACGAGCTGGGGTGTTAGGCTGGATCAGATCACTGATATTCCATCAGAATGAAGATGGATTCAAAATAATTCACAGTTATGAAAACATTTTCTATTTCATCAACATAAACTACACTTTACTAAAAGTTATTACAGTTCTGGTAAGATCAATGAAAAAGCATGACATAAACATAACTGCAAACAACCTAATAAATGGCTTTAAATAACTTATATTTAGCATGCAATGCAAATTTTGATGTAATATGCGCTATGGTGGCTAGCACTAGCTTACGCAAGCTAGTGATGTACATTAAGTGAAAAGTACCAAAGAAAACACAAATATGACTTACCTGGGGTGATGCAGTTTGTATTAGTGATGGGATCGGCAGTTCTTTTGACTGTACTGAATAACTAGAATCAGTTCATTAAAAGGATTCGTTCAAAATATTCTTTCAGTTCGTTCGTTCACTAAATCACTAACTCAGTGCTTATGGAGCCCAGACTGCAATATCACCTACTTCCTGAACGCAGCCAAACAATCCGTTACTAACTTAAAGGATTCAGACCTGAGGTTAACATTCAATGCACTTCAGGGACAATGCAAAAAAAAAAAAAAGGACGCCCGGTGCGTTCACGGACAAGGAGCAGTACACAGACATTCGTGAGAAATTCAGCAAATAGAGAGGATCTTGAGGTGTGTTCACAGCTGAACATGAATCCTCGTTCACTGAAGGAATCCGTGTCTCGCGAATCCCCGGATGTGAATCCTCGTTCATTGAACGAATCTGTG